>NW_006159672.1:7474810-7475322 GCF_000334495.1 Tupaia belangeri chinensis | reverse complement strand
GGAGGGGAGGGGGGGGGGGGGGGGGGGGGGGGGGGTGGTGGTGAAGGGTGGCACCTGCCTTCTAAGAACAGCCTAAAGGAGAAGGAGGGAGGGACCATCGGACTGGGGAGGGGGTAAGAGGGGTAAGAGGGCTACCTGCGGGACAGAGCCAGGCAACTGTGTAGAATCGCCAGTTACCTTTCCCGGCAAGTTGAGTCCTAGCTATTAATAACTGGGAAACTGAGTTTCCACGTCGGTGAACTTTGTATGCTTAAGTGGGTTGGGCGGGGGATTCACTTGGGAACCAGAGAAGACTTCCGGGCGGGTTAACCCTGGGCGCACGCCGGGCCAGAGAGGCCGAGTTCGGGTGGACCCGGTTGGTTCTGGGAGGGGGTTCGGAAACGGGTTCCACGAAGGGGTCAGGAAGGGGCGGTTACCGAAACTGCGCTCGGAGCGGATGCGGCCGCCGGCTAGGGCTGTGGCCTCCAGGACCCGCAAGTGCTGGAAAGCCGAGTGGCTGCAGAGCCTCTGAG
>NW_006159672.1:7465426-7474629 GCF_000334495.1 Tupaia belangeri chinensis | reverse complement strand
GGGCCGGAGGGAATGGAGAGGCGCGAGACTGGATCTCGCGGAACTCTGCAGGCTCCGTAGTCGGTCTTGCCCGCAACCGCGCCCTCTCTGTGGTGGCCTTAGCGCTCAAGAGAGTGGCAGGGGCTGCCCCCAGCGCGCATGGGAGGGTTCGCTAGGGGGTCGAGAGGGCAAAAGTGTGTGTGTGTGTAAACTAGCCCAGTACAGAGGCCTCAGCCGGCAGGCAGTGTGGATAGTGTTCCTGACGAGGGAGAATGGCCAGGCTACAGCACCGTTCCCGCTGTACATATGCACGTATGCATGTATTGTGCACTCACATGCTTGCATATGCACAGAAGGTGATACACATAAAGTACTAATTTAAAGATAAAAGGCAAATAGAGAATCGTCTCTCACATCTTTCTCCCCCTTCTGGACTTTGCTAATCTGTCAGGAGGAGCTGAGTGCATATTCTTTCAAGCATGCATGCAGTCCTGAAGAAATCCTCCAGTTCAAGTAGGTCGCATTTTCTACTGAATTGCAGTCGCTGGGGGTTGGAAACCTTCTGCCCTCTAGGAATAGGGTCATCAGGCTTTCCTGTAAGACCAGATTGGGCGCAGAAGTCCCTCTTAGCCACACACAGGGTGATCAGATGGGCCATGCATCCCTGAACTTTATCCATTCCTCTGGAGTGAGGGTGCCTAGGGGACAGGGGTCCTGCAAGACTGACAACGGTTTCAGAGGTGGCTCCTGTCTGGGATTTCCCTCTTCCCCCTTTGTGTTGATTTCCTGAACCCAGTGTTCTTTTTCTTTGGTTCACTGTTTTGATGGTACACATACTCTCCCTCCAGAAAAGCTATCTGAAAGATATTAACTTATATGTTGCTATATTTCACTCCCCCACCCCTTCATTCCCATACACTCTCCCTTTTTATCCTCTCCCTCCTGGTCTGGACTGGAAGATCAGCCTGAGTTCTTCATGACCCTTGGGGCTCAACTGTCACACCCTTCAAGCTTTCTGAAGACCTGCAGAGCATACAAATGAATTGAACTGGGTTTGGACACAGCTTGTGTTGAGGAAGAGGAGCAGAATACACTGAGGGTAGGATTGCAGTCTATTCTGGGCCTTGACAGGCTGCAAAAAGGGAGATGTGTGCTGTTTGCCAGAGCACTCAGCACTCAGAGCCAGGAGGTGTCTGCTCAAGGACAATGGTAGCCTTCCCTTGAGCAGCTTAAGATCCCAGGAGGGGACCAGCAGTTGACGTAATGGTTATGTCACTGGACTCCCATGTAGTCGACCTCAGTTCGAGTCCCGGACCTGGTGGCTTAAACTCATGCCGGGCATGTGTGCGCATGTCCAAGATCCTAGAGAGGAGAATGGAGAAGGGATTGTGGTGTGGCCATCCCCCCTTGGGGGTGATTTCTCACTTTCTGTTTCTCTGTCTCTCTCTTTCTGGCAGGCGCATGCACCCTATAGCAAAAACTTCTCAAAAAAAAAAAAAAAAAAAGATCTTTCCAAAAAAAAAAAAAAAAAAAAAAAGATCTCAGGAGGACCATGAGGAACCCAGGGGTGGGTCCCAGGTCAGCAGTGTCACCTCCCACCTACAGGTACAACTGTACCCCCTCTAAAAGAACAGCCCTGGGCCAGTCAGTGGTGTAGTGATTAAGGTGACTGGATCCCACATGGCCAGATCTTACATGGTTGATTGTACTATTCAAGTCTCAGACCCTGTGGCTTAAAAAATATGTCAGGTGCACGTGCATGTGTAACCAAAATCCCAAGAGGAGAAATGGAGAAGAGATTGTAGTGTGACCATCCCTCAAGGGGGGGTGCTTTCTCACTTTCCCTCTGTTTCTCTGTCTCTGGTATGTGCACACACTCACTAGCAAATTAAGGAAAGAAAGGAAAAGAAAAAGAAAAAGATCCTTTAAAAGGACAGCCTTTGGCCTGTAATCAGCCCTCCATAAAGCTGACCACCTGACCCCTGGTCTTGTTAGTTACCTGACATACCACAACCAACAGAGATGGGCCTGCCAACCTCAAGAGTCAGATGACACAATGTTTGGGATATGCCACCTTGGCCCTAGTGTACCTGTTTTGCAGGAGCTGGACACTCTCCCTTAGAGGGGAACTTTAGCCCCCAGTCTGCTGCCTAACACAAAGCCACTGGCTCAGTGGGGCTCTCTATTCACAGGTTCCCTTATAGCCTGGCTGGGTTCCCAAATGTCCAGCTAAGCTAAAATCCAGCAGTGCCAATGGGTTGCTATGGCTTTGGCTGCCCAGATGGCACATTAAAGACCTCTGGGGTCCTGAGCTCCACAGACAAACTATGGCTGCTGGTCTCTGGAACTCTCCATTTCCTAAGGCAATTGACTGAAATCAAGCTGCTGCTCAAACCTCAGAGCCTAGTTCCCAGCCAGGGCCTGGCTGCATGTGACTGCATAGGCCCAGTGTGAGCCATGATGATAAGAGAATCTTAATTAGGATGAACTGCCCAATTAGTTTATTGCCCCAGCGAGAATCAGGATTTTGACCAAAATATCTGGTTGGGTCTTTTTGTATTTATGAGGAATGATAAGAGGGAAATTTACAATCATCCCTATGTGTCTTCTTCAGGTACCAAGGAGGAAAAATGGAATTTGCCTCGCCTTCCTGGCACTAGGAACTGGGTGGGAAGAAGGCATTTTCATGGAGGGTCTGGTTGTAACTCCTGAAAAATTGTGATTGATGTGACATATGTCCTTCTGTTATTTTCTTAGAGCCACCACTCACTATTAGCTAACTGCCTAGCACAAACCCCTCAGGGGAATGTGGTGCCTCATACTTGCTGCCATGTTTTCAGGTTATAGCATGATCATTCAGGCCCGTCAGCTAGCTCTGTGACCTTCAAAACCACTCTGTCATTTTCTTGGTTTTCTGGGCCCTTTATAGTCTGCAATAGCCAGTCTTTCCTTGAAAACCAATAACAGGCACTAGTTCTATATGATTTTCCATCCTCTGGCA
The DNA here is from genome assembly GCF_000334495.1 of Tupaia belangeri chinensis. Taxonomy (NCBI): domain Eukaryota; kingdom Metazoa; phylum Chordata; class Mammalia; order Scandentia; family Tupaiidae; genus Tupaia; species Tupaia belangeri. Next base: position 7,471,649 of record NW_006159672.1, on the reverse strand, counting down.
TCTGGCACACCTTGCGTTGGGGCAACCTCCTCAAGAAAGTTTCTAACCTTGCCTCTTTCACCTCTTCCTTGTCCTTCATCTCCAGACTAATCCTTTCCTGGTTAAAGAACAGGATGATAAGGGATTGCAAAGGTCTGTTTTACAAGTCTAAGGTTCCTCCCTGAGCCAATGCCAGCCTGGGAACCTAGCTTAAAGGGAGCCTGAAGGATTCAAACATAATTCTGGTCCAGCTTCTTGGATCCTCTTTTTGATAGACATGACCCTATAGTATGAAGACAGGAACCACTTGGCTGAGAATCCTGCTGGCCAAGCTCACACATAGTAGGTAAGGGTGTCCCGCCCCACTTACACCTGATCACACCTGGATGATAGACCTAGTGGAAATAGGGCTGATTGGAGAATATGTGAAGTTATACAACCTAAATGAGACACTCTGGTTTTATGCCCATGGAGAGAAGACAACAACTCTGATACGTGGGGTGAGAGCACCTTGGACCCCAACAGGTGCAGTGTGAGGAAAATTAACATTAGTTTGTTTGTTTGTTTGTTTGTTTGTTTATCCCCCAGATGCTCTGTCAAGGCCTGAATCAAACTACAGCTAGAGCTGATGTTCTGACCTGCTGCTTTGTTAGTCACCCTACCCACATGTTCTGAAAAGAAAGCTCATGTGGTATGGCCAGTCCTGAATTATCCTGCTGTGTCTGAGACTACCAACTCTAACACACAGATGCAATCATGTTTCCTTCTGACCAATGCTACAACAAGGCTGTAAGACAACCAACGTGCCTACATTATACTTAGCAGAATGAGTCTTCGACTTCTACCTTTCACTTCACAGGACCTAGCCTTTTACCTCTCTCAGTAAATGGAGCCTAATGCTTAACACACATAAGTTAACTATAACTTTACTGGGTCTATATAGATGCCTAGCTATGGAGACAGGGAAGGGAAAGAACCCACCCTCTCCCATATGAATGGATGAGAAGATTTTATCCCTTTCAGCATTGCAAACACCTCTAATTCAGGATCTAAGAGTTATCTTGACTGACTCCATTTGCTTCTGCTGCCTTGTTAATCCTTACCTATCTTTAAGCCCCTTGCAGAGAAGGTAGCTTGTTATTCTGCCCTACCCTGCAAGCCCAGAAGGTAAACTGCCCTCCTGTATTCCCTGAAACTATCACATCTCTTTGTGATCCTGCATTAAGACAAGCTTTCTCAATAACGTGCCCTTTGTTTCTTCCTATAAACAAGTTTCATATCTTGTCCAGTATAGCAGAGATGGCTATGTGCTTAGATTTGCCCTCTCCCTGGTGTTGGCCCCACTGAATAAATTCTTTTCCCTGTTCACCAAGTTCTTTTTGTGGTAGGTGGCACAGACAAGATTTTGAGCCCCTTGAATGAGCATCCCTGCTCATTCCAGCATTAATACTAGAGAGCCTACATCATGATCACAACTGCCTGGTGACATTGCCCGTATGGCTTAACCAAAACAGGCTTGTTTTTGCTTTTAATTTTGCTACAGGGAACATGGGCTTACTGGAAAGAGAGAGAGATAGGAAAAGTGAGAAATCACCACCCAGGGAAGTAGCCATGCCACAGTCCCTTCTCTCCTGCTATCCTCTTGGGATTTGAGGCATGTACACACATGCACTCAGCATGATCCTCAAGCTGCCAGGTCCAGGACTCGAACCACATAGTCAGCCATGTGGGATCCAGCCACCTTAACCTCCACAACACCTGGTGGCCCAGGTTTGTTCATTTTTTAAAAAAATAGCTTTATTAACATAGCATTCACATACCATACACTTTACCCACTAAAAGGGTACAATTGGGGCTAGCAGGTATCGTGGTTAGGGCGCTGGATTCTCACATGGCTGACAGTGGTCTGAGTCCTGGATCTTGCAGCTTACTTTCTTACTCTGTCTTTCTCTGGTCAAATTAAAAATAAATAATAACAATTAAAATAAATAATAACTTTTTAAAAAGAGTACAATTTTGTGGTTTTCAGTATATTTACAGAGTTGAACAAGTATCCCATAATCAAAGTTAAAACATTTTCATTACTCCATAAAAGAAACTTCCTACCCTTTAGTGATCATTCCCATTGCCTCCTCCCTCCAGCCCCCATCAACACTAATATACTTTCTCTCTATGGATTTTATTATACTGGATATTTCATATAAATGGGGTCATATAATATGTGGCCTTTGTCTCTGGCTTCTTTCACTGAACATAACATTTTCAAGATTCATCCATCTTGTACTATGTAGCATCCCAATAAACCCATCATAAATCAAAAATGCATTTATACTCTGATAAAGCCATCATGGAGTTGAAAAATCATAAGTGGAAATGTTGTAAGTTGGGGACGTGTAGCATCTCGTGTAGGCCTTCTAATTTCTTCCCTAAAACACAGAGATAGACAGGAAGACACAGGCACCTCCCAATACACCACAATCCACTCCAGCCTCAGCCATCCCAGTGTGTACAGGAAAATCTTAGGACACGAGCCTGGGACATGCCCATATGGATCCAGCATTACAAAGTGTCATGCTATTGCTGCTGGCCCTCATCAAAGTTCTGATTTGCATTTCTCTAACAACTTATGATACTGAGCATCTTTTCATGCACTTACCAGACATTTGTATATCTTTATTGGAGAAGTGTCTGTTCAATCCTTTGCCCATTTTAAAATTGGGTTATCTATTATTGATTTGTAAGAGTTTTTATATGGGGACCAGCAGAGAGAGTGACAATTATGTCACTGGACTCCCATAGTTGATAGCAGTTCAAGTCCCAGACCCAATAGTTTAAACCTCACTCCAGGCATGTGTGTGTGCATACCTCAAGTCCCAAGGGGAGAATGGAGGAGAAGAGATTGCTTTCTGTCTCTTGGGCAAGCACACTCTATAGCAAAATTCTTTCTATAAAGAAAAAAAGAGTTCTTTATATATTGTAGACCCAAGACATTTATCAGACAGATGACTTGCCTTTTCACGATCTTAAAAGTGTCCTTTGAAACACCAAAGTTCTTCATTTGGGGTCAGTCAGTGTCATGGTGGTTAAGGCAGCTGGATCCCACATGGCCCACTGCATGGTTTGAATCTCAGATCCAGCAACTTGAAAAACTTGAAAAAATCCTAAGAAGAATCAAAGAGAAGGTCTTGTGGCATGGTCATTCCCCATAAGGAGGTGTTTTCTTATTTTTCCCTCTCTCTGTTTCTCTCCCCAAAGTGTACATGACTTATAGCCATTTTTTCTTTAAAAAATGCATTTTGAGGGACCAGCAGTTAGCATAATGGCTCTGTCGCTGGACTCCCATGTAGTCGACCATGGTTCAAGTCCTGGACCCAGTGACTTAAACTCATGCCGGGCACATGTGTGTGCGTGCCCAAGATCCTAAGAGGAGAACGGAGGAGAAGGGATTGCGGCATGGCCATCCCCCCTGGGGGGTGATTTCTTGCTTTCTGTCTCTCTGTCTCTCTCTGTCTGTCTGGTGAGCGCACGCACCCTGCGCCCTGTAGCAAAAACCTCTCCAAAAAAAAAATGCATTTTGATGAAGTTCTTTTGTGTGTTCTTTTTGAAATTATTATTATTATTATTATTTTATTTAGACAGAGAGAGAAAGGGAAAGTGAGAAAACCACCCACCAGGTCCAGGACTCAAACCATGGTTGACTATGTGGGAGTCCAGCACCTTAAATACCATGCCACCTGCAGACCCATGTGTATGTTCTTTTGTCGCTTGTGCTTTTGTCTCGAAATTACTTTTTTTTAATAATTATCTTATTTAACTTTATTTATTTTCATTTGACCAGAGAGGGACAGAGCAAGCGAGAGCGAGGGAGGAGGGGAGTGAGAAAGCAAATCACCAGTTCCAGCGCCCTTAGCCACCATGCCACTTGCCAGCCCTTGTCCCTAAATTACTTTATAGAGGACAGTAGCCACCTGACCCCAACACTAGCTCTGGGTTATTAGAAATAAATTTCTGTGGCTTCACAGTGCAGTAGTAATGCACTGCTCAAGAAAAGCCAGATCCAGGGCCTGCAGGTTGTGTGGTGGTTGAGGGTGCTGGATTTCCACATGGCCTTCCACGGTTTGAGTCCCAGACCTGGTGGCTTGCTTTCTCTCTCTCACTCTGTCACTCTATCATCAAATTAAAATAAATAAGTAAAGTTCAATTAAAATAAGACAGTGTGGAATGGGGGGGTGAAGAGAAGAGGATAGAGAAAGATAGCAAGAGAACAAATCAAGAGGCAGGATGTTCGTGGGAAACAGATATAGCTTATTACCTGTTGATGATGACATGTATAGTATTCTCAACTGGATTGGTCTGAGAAGTATTTCATCATGGGTAAAGTCTTTTTACAAGCAAAATGAGAAATAATGACTGTTTAAAAAATAATTAGAATAATAATAATAATGATTGGGGAAAACATAGAAAGATATTGAATGATGAATATTTTAAAAAGTTTATGGAAAATGAAAATACATATCCTTAATATGAAAAAAAAAGTTCAATTAAAAGTAATTCTTGGGGGACCAGCAGTTAACGTAATGGCTATGTCGCTGGACTCCCACATAGTCAACTGCAGTTCGAGTCCCCGACCCGGTGCTGGGCACGTGTGTGTGCATGCCCAAGATTCTGAGAGGAGAATGGAGGAGGAAGATTGCAGCATGGCCATTCCCCCTGGCAGGTGATTTCTCGCTTTCTGCCTCTCTGTCTCTCTCTGTCTGGTGAGTGCACATGCGCTATGGCAAAAATCTCTCAAAAAAAAAAAAGTAATTCTTGGCAATTGGGATTACCTGAGCAAAATGGTTATCCTCTGGGATTATGAGGCTAGGGAAGAACCTGCACCTTGTGTTGTGACGGACCATCCAGCATGGGAAAGGTCAACTCGGTTGGGATACACAGGAAAGCCACCGAGGTGCTGGTGGGAATGTGAGGTATCCTGGCCAAGGCCCATCCCAACCCGTTGGAAGTAATTCTTGGCAATTGGGATTACCTGAGCAAAATGGTTATCCTCTGGGATTATGAGGCTAGGGAAGAACCTGCACCTTGTGTTGTGACGGACCATCCAGCATGGGAAAGGTCAACTCGGTTGGGATACACAGGAAAGCCACCGAGGTGCTGGTGGGAATGTGAGGTATCCTGGCCAAGGCCCATCCCAACCCGTTGGAAGTGGAAGTCAACAGGCAGAAATTCCAGATCCTGGGACAGAGAACACACCATGATGTGGGGCTACCAGCGTGTCCCGTAGGCAAGCTATCAGGAAGTACACGCAGACTTTATAGAAGGAGTACAAAGAAAGGGATAAGTCTAATGTGTTTAAAGATAAATGCTTTGGAGAATACAACAGCAACAATAAGCTCAGAGGAAAAGACCATGACGAAATTTGCTCTGGAACAACAATGACATCACGAGAAAAAATATATCTACAACCTAAATGAAGGTGAAGAATTAACTCATTATGGCCAGTCTTTGGCAGACATTGAAAAGCATAATGGCATTGTGGATAGTGATAGTGACACTCAAGAATGAGGAACACTGTCTGCTGAGCTGACTGCTGCCCACTTTGGAGGTGGTAGAGGGCTTCTTCATGAGACCTCTCAAGGGAAAGGAGAAGAGGGAGAAAAACCAAAGTCACAGAAGGAACTGATTGAAGAACTCATAGTAAAATCAAAACAAGAGAAGAGACAGAGACAAGCCCAACAAGAAGATGCCCTTGAGCTCAGAAAACCTAGACCAAGACTGGAAAAAAATCCAGACTCTGCTGTCACAGAGAATCCCCAAGTCAGAGAACAAAGAGAAAAAGGAGAAACCTGAGCCTGATGCATATGACATGATGGTGTGAGAGCTTAGCTTTGAAATTAAGACACAGCCCTCTAACAGGATGAAAATGGAAGAGGAACTGGCAAAGGAGGAGCAAGAGCAGCTCAGGAGACTAGAGGCTGACAGACTTTGAAGAATGCTTAGAAAGGATAAGGATAAAAATGCTAAGAAACCCGAACATATGTCAGGAGATGATTTAAATGATGGCTTCAGATAAAGATGATCGGCGTTTGTTTTCTTTTTTTTTTATAGAGTATTTTAAGAGTTTATTATAAACCAGTTTCATAGGCCATAAGGAAATAAAAGGACTATGTACAGCCTTACGGGAAACAGGCAGGGAGCTGAGGAGGGCCAAGATGAGTCTAGGGCCTTGGTGGGCGCATTCCTGGGG
>NW_006159672.1:7462505-7465415 GCF_000334495.1 Tupaia belangeri chinensis | reverse complement strand
CCCCCGGGGGGGGGGGCCCCCTCCCCCGGAGGGGGCATGCCCATTGGAGTCCCTCTTCCAGGGGGGATCCCCATTGGGGGACCCATGGGAGGCCTCATACCAGGAGGCAGGCCCATCATGCCTGGAGGAGGTGCCACTCTGCCCATAGGTGGGGGTGGACCCCCACGGCCGGGTGGATACTGAGTTGGGGCCCCTGCTATACTTGCTGTAGCAGCAGGCGCAGCAGCGCTTCTCCCAACTGCTCACCTGTTGGGATGGACCACCAACCCCACGGACTGGGCCAGCAAGTCCTGCAGGAGCCTGGGGCATAGGAACACCAGCTGGAATTCCCCTGCCAGCAGCCCTGCCAATGCCTGGACCTCCAGCAGCTCCAGCAAGTGGCAAGCGAGCAATGCCAGTATCTTTGGGAGGAGGTCCCTCTACTGTCATGGAGACCAGATTCTCTCCTCGCAGAAGCACCAGGCCAAGGACTCGCTTCTCTTCTCTTTCTGCTTGTTTGGAGTTCTTTGGCTTGATCTTCCTAAACTCGTCACAGTCACAGAGGATCAAATTCATATGCTTGTCGAAAGCCTTGAAGGTGCCGATGAAGATGCGGCCATCTTGCAGGATGCACCTCATCCTGTAGTCGATGTGCTGCAGCATCTTGCTGCTCTTGCCCACAGTCATGGTGGCAGTTCTGATGGCTCCGATTCCCACCCAATTCGCATCCACAGAGGCCTAGTCGCCCGCCTGCAGCCTGATTCCCCCTGCCACTACCGGAAACGCAGCCTCCGACAAAATCAGCGTTTGTTTTCTTACAAAGATGGAAAGATATGTGTTGAGGAAGATGTCCACGAAGAGCAAAGCAGGGAAGCCAGTGACAATGAAAATGAGGAGGAAGAGGGTCAAGACTCAAGTGGGAAGGAGGGCCCAGAGGAGAGCAATGGCCCAGACAGCCACTCAGACCTGGAATTTAATGCAGAGCAAGGAAGAAAATAAGCCAAAGAAAGAGCAACATCAGACCCACAGGAAAAGATTTATAAGTGATCGAAAGCTGCCAGAACTGAGCCTTCCTATACATTTGCAGCTCCTGAATCCTGTGAGAAACTGAGATCTTTATTATCAGGGAGATTGATGAAAGAATGATTCTGGAGAGAATTCAGAAATGCAACCATCCAAGTCTTGCAGTGGGAAACAAAGCAAAATCAGAAAAACTCTTTGGCTTCCTCTTGGAGTATGTTGGAGGTCTGGCTACCAGTTATCCACCAAACCTCAGAGTAATCAATAAGTTGTTTGTGCAGTTGTATAATCTTTGCCAGATATTTCCTGAATCTGCAAGTGACTCCGTAAAGTTGGTTCTCCAAGATGTCATGCATGAAATCAAAGAAATGACTGTGACTAAGGGCTGGGCAGTGTTTCCAGGGTTAGACTTGCTCATTTATTTTAAAATTGTCAGGCTGTTGTTTCCAACCTCGGACTTCTGCCATCCAGTTGTGACTCTGCTCTGGTGTGCATGAGCCAGCTGCTCACAAAGTGCCCCATCCTATCCCTTTAAGACATAATGAAGGGCCTCTGTGTGCTGCTTGTTCCTGGAGTACGTGTCCCTGTCTCAGAGATTTATATCTGAGCTTATTAATTTTCTTCTTGGGATTCTTTACATAGCAACTCCAAATAAGCAACACAGGTTACACTGGTGCACCCTTTCAGAGTGCTTGGGAAGAACTCTGAATTGCTCTTGGTCTCTGACAAGGAGGATATGGCCACATGGCAGAGGAGAAGCCTCTCCCTGCACTGGGCGAATGAACTCAAAGTCCAGATCACAACTGAGGCCAATCACATCAGACTGTCCTGTCTCACTGTGTGTCAGTCTCTGCCGAAGCATTGCACACTCATGTACAGCACGTTGCCATCCTTCCATGCCATCACCAGTCCCCTCCAAGCCCTCCTGACAGAGAACACAGTGGACTGCAGCCACTCCCCACGACCTCCAGGAGCTGTATCAAAGCATACTGACAGAAATGGAAAACCAAAAGCAGCTCTATTGGCCACTGGTCTGTGAGAAGAGCAAGCCAGTCCCACTGAAGTTGTTCACCCCATGACTGGTCAAAGTCCTCGAGTCTGGAAAGAAGCAAGGCAGCAATAAGGAGGAACAAGAGAGGAAGAGGTTGATCTGCAAATACAAACATGAATTTAAAGGCACCATCAGAGAAATCCACAAGGATTATCAGTTCCTGGCTAGGATGCAGCTCTCAGAGACCATGGAATGGGATGCTAAAAGAAAGCAAAAAGTGAAGCAGCCTTTAAACAACTTGGCTATGCAGGAAGGCAAATGGAAGGCCCTGAAGAGGAAAAAGTTAAAAAAAAAAAAAAGTTGTATATTAGGCAAGGAGGTATTTTATATTGAAAGTAATAAAGTATGCTGTCATGTTCAAATAATAATAATTCTTAAAAAAAAAAAAAAAAAGAGAGAGAGAGAGAAGCCAGATCCCACACAATGACTGTGGTTCAAATCTCAGGCCTAGTACACCCAGACATGCCAGGCACACACTCAAGTGTCCAAGATCTGATGAGGGGGAAGGCTGGAGAAGGGGATTGCCCCATGACCAGAGCCTGTGGAAGGTGCTCCTCTCTCTCTCTCTCATGCACATGCACATGCATGTACTCTATCATGAATTAAAAGAAAAGTGTCCTGTGTCTGAGCCATTTTCATTTTGGGTCTGTCAGAGTAGTTTGACCTATATTAATACAGAGGTTCCTTTGGTAAAGTTTTGTTGGTGATCTGTTTCTCTTTCCATAAAAATACATTTTATCGGGAACCAGCAGTTAGCGTAATGGCTATGTCGCTGGACTCCCACGTAGTCGACCGCGGTTCACGTCCCGGACCGGGTGGCTTAAAACTCACGCCGGGCGCATGTGCGTGCATGCCCAAGA
>NW_006159672.1:7461289-7462425 GCF_000334495.1 Tupaia belangeri chinensis | reverse complement strand
CTGTCTTTCTGGAGGGAGCGCACGCGCCCTAGAGTGAAAATCTCTCCAAAAAAAAAAAAAAATACATTTTATCATGGGGCCAGCAGTTAGCGTAATGGCTATGTTGCTGGACTCCCATGTAATCAACCGTGGTTCAAGTCCGGAACCTGATGGCTTAAAACTCATGCCGGGCACGTGTGCATGCGTGCCCAAGACCCCAAGAGAACGGAGGAGAAGGGATTGCGGTGTGGCCATCCCCCCTGGGGGGTGATTTCTCGCTTTCTGTCTCTCTGTCTCTGTCTGGCGAGCACACGTGCCCTATAGCAAAAACCTCTGCCAAAAATTTTTTTTAAATAAGAAAATATATATATGTATTTTATCCTCAGTCTTGAAATAAGTTTGGCTGAGTGTTCCATTCTGGATTGAATTAAATTACAAAATTGGTTTTGTTTTTCATTTGTGGGCTATCTTTTATCTCCTCACCAGTATCTGCAGAATGTGGGCAAAGAAACAAATACAAGTTTCAGGGGACCTGAGGAGACTTGTCTAGATATTTAATAGCTATAAATGAAAATATCTTAAATGAATCAAAATTCCAATAATTTTAAGAATGTAGTTAAAACGGACATATTCTAATAAAAATAAAACTATCCCTAATCTGGTATTCAATAGTTGCCTAGCTGCCATGTGAAGAATCAATATTGTGCTTCATGCATGTCTAGACCTACAAGTACCTTTAGTTCAGAGTGATATGGATTGTTTGATATTGCAAAATGTTCCGAGTCACCTTGAGAAACTACTGGACATCAGGTACTAATTAACAACTACCTGTGGACAGTGAAATGGAACAGGAAGAGAAGTGGGAAAATGCTTGCCTCTCCTGAACACAGTACAAGGGAATGCAAAAACCTAGTACGGCCATGCCTCTAAAAAGACCGGATATCTCTAATAGTTTGTCTTTATGCACTATTTCTGCCCCACAAGTTCTTCCCACATTTCGAAACAGCACTTATCTCCACTGTCTCTGCTCAGTAACCCACATACCTTTGTGGGACGCAACTGTCTTGTTCTGCGGTGGAATGATGTGCCCTGGGCCTAGAGCTGTACACATCCTGAGACTGGACTGGTGCTGCAGGTTACGCCTGCCACGAGCCCCC
>NW_006159672.1:7457744-7459385 GCF_000334495.1 Tupaia belangeri chinensis | reverse complement strand
GAGCGCACGCGCCCTAGAGTGAAAATCTCTCCAAAAAAAAAAAAAAATACATTTTATCATGGGGCCAGCAGTTAGCGTAATGGCTATGTTGCTGGACTCCCATGTAATCAACCGTGGTTCAAGTCCGGAACCTGATGGCTTAAAACTCATGCCGGGCACGTGTGCATGCGTGCCCAAGACCCCAAGAGAACGGAGGAGAAGGGATTGCGGTGTGGCCATCCCCCCTGGGGGGTGATTTCTCGCTTTCTGTCTCTCTGTCTCTGTCTGGCGAGCACACGTGCCCTATAGCAAAAACCTCTGCCAAAAATTTTTTTTAAATAAGAAAATATATATATGTATTTTATCCTCAGTCTTGAAATAAGTTTGGCTGAGTGTTCCATTCTGGATTGAATTAAATTACAAAATTGGTTTTGTTTTTCATTTGTGGGCTATCTTTTATCTCCTCACCAGTATCTGCAGAATGTGGGCAAAGAAACAAATACAAGTTTCAGGGGACCTGAGGAGACTTGTCTAGATATTTAATAGCTATAAATGAAAATATCTTAAATGAATCAAAATTCCAATAATTTTAAGAATGTAGTTAAAACGGACATATTCTAATAAAAATAAAACTATCCCTAATCTGGTATTCAATAGTTGCCTAGCTGCCATGTGAAGAATCAATATTGTGCTTCATGCATGTCTAGACCTACAAGTACCTTTAGTTCAGAGTGATATGGATTGTTTGATATTGCAAAATGTTCCGAGTCACCTTGAGAAACTACTGGACATCAGGTACTAATTAACAACTACCTGTGGACAGTGAAATGGAACAGGAAGAGAAGTGGGAAAATGCTTGCCTCTCCTGAACACAGTACAAGGGAATGCAAAAACCTAGTACGGCCATGCCTCTAAAAAGACCGGATATCTCTAATAGTTTGTCTTTATGCACTATTTCTGCCCCACAAGTTCTTCCCACATTTCGAAACAGCACTTATCTCCACTGTCTCTGCTCAGTAACCCACATACCTTTGTGGGACGCAACTGTCTTGTTCTGCGGTGGAATGATGTGCCCTGGGCCTAGAGCTGTACACATCCTGAGACTGGACTGGTGCTGCAGGTTACGCCTGCCACGAGCCCCAAGGTACATTAGTCCTCTCATACGTTCGTAGGTTCGGTATCGTGTGCCCGACAGCTCCTGTTCTGCTCAAATGCAATCTCCAAAGGCCCCAGGTAAGGAGGCCAGTAGCCTGGGACCCTCCCCCTACACCCAGGCAAAACAAACCAAACCCCTTGCTGGGGAAAGGAAGAAAGGAGGCGACGGCAGGCAGGCAGAGGAGACCGGGTAACCGGCGGCTGTGGGAGAAGTGGGCGCAGACTGGGGACCAGAGACCAGGGACACGACTTTGGAAGGAGCTGCTCGCACTCCCCAGGTGCCTTGTCGAGGCCATTCCCGGCTGCATCTGCCCGAGGGTGGCCAAGGGTGCAGGCGCTACGGACAGACCTGGTCCCCGACGCAGAAAACGAAGGCGCCGCGTCGGAGCCCTCAGGAGAGTGGTTGTGTCCGCTCTCAGTGGCTCTTCACCGCGGCTTCCTCCGGCTCTGCAACAGGGACCACCTGGGAAAATGAACGGTGACCAGAGCACCTCTGCGTGTGCCCCG
>NW_006159672.1:7435110-7457702 GCF_000334495.1 Tupaia belangeri chinensis | reverse complement strand
CGGTGCCCAGCCCCCCTCTGCCTCTGCCCCGCCCCAGTATTCCCCCCGGCCCCACCTGGGCGTCTGCCCAGCGCGGACCATGCCAGCTTGCCTAGTCTCGCGATGGCGGCCTGTGGGCGGGGCAGGCGCTGATTGGCGCTGCACGGGGGCAGCTCCGCGGGGCGGGGCAAGTCGTCGGGAGAGCGCCATGGCAGCCCTACGCGCCTTGCTGCCTTTACTCCGCATACAGCTGCGCCCCGCGGCCCGCTGCTACGCCCTGCGTTCCTTCGCCTCGGGTGAGTGCGGGGCTGAGGGCTGGCTGGCCGAGCGGGGGTCAGGAACCCCTTTTTTTTAACCTGACCCCGGCCCCTGCAAGAGGCCCTATCGGAACTCGCTGAAGTGTGTCTGGAGGGCACGAAGTCGCTGTCCACTACTCAAATCGGGTAACCTGGACCGAGTGCCGGGATGTGGGGCAGCTTGGCGCTTGGTGCTTGGTTGTGAAATTCCACGTGTGTTTGCATGGCTCTAAGAGGAGGTGCAGTTCCTGTAGAGCAAGACAGCCCGGGAATGGAAATTTCGTCCTGCGGTGCCCTTTGTCCAGACCCCCCATGCCCACTGCTTCTCCCTGACTCTGACCTTCAGACCAGAAACGTCGGGGCACGCGTTTGTCTTCCTCCCGCAGCCAGCCCGGGGATCCTCTTTCTGGCTCACCTGCAGCTATCTCCCACTCCAGTATCTTGTGAAGTTCTTGGTCATGCTCCATCCTCCTCCTTGACCCACCCACCCTGTATATCCGATTAACTACAGTCCTGTCGGTTCACCAAGTTCTCCTTAACCGTCCACTTCTGCACCTAACTGTAATGAGCAGGTATCTTGCTGCTAAATAGTTTCCATATGGTTGGGTTTTTTAAGAATTATTTTATTTACCTTTCTTTCCTTTCTTCCTTCCTTCCTCTTATTTTGACCAGAGAGGAACAGAGAGAGAGAGAAAGCAAGCTGCTAGATCCAGCCCTAGAACTGCGGCTGGCCATGTGGGAATCTAGTACCCTTAACCAACATGCCAACTACTGGCCCCCCTTGTGATATTTTAATTACTCCACAGTAAACCACAGGATAGGCACTAGAATCCCTGTTTTACTGCTAAAGAAATCAGCCACTTGGGGCCAGCAGGTGACATGGTGGTTAAGGTAGCTGGATTCCCACATGGCTGACCATGGTTTGAGTCCTGGACCTGGCAGCTTGCTTTCTCGCTTTCCTTCTCTCTGTCTCTCTCTCTGGTCAACTTCAAAATAAAATAAAATAAAATAAAAGTAATTACAATTAATAAAATTAAATTAAATAATTCTCTTTTAAAAAAAGAAATCAGCCACTCAACACATACTCACCTTTGTCTTTTCAAGTTCATCTTATTCCTCTCCAAGTCTACTGATAACATTCCTAATCTTCAGCTGATCTGGCTGCTGTTCCAGATCGTAGCACAAACCCTCCAAGATAGCTGTTTTTTGATTCTTCCTACCTCCCACCAGGTTGTCCACCACAAGTTCAGAGCTTTGTTCTGTTTGTGACGAATGCCCCTTACATGAGTGGCATGCATTGAAAGAACAAATGTTCCTGTCCCTTGTTTCTGCAGAATCTTGGTCTATCTCTAGTGCTGTGTTCTGGGAGGAGCAAACCAGGGCATTTAAAGAGAAGCACCTGTGGGCTGTGATCTGTGCTAAGATTTTCTTTAATTTAAGGACATGTTCAAACCAGTATGGAAACAGAGAGGGGTACCAAGGCTACCATATACCCATGTGGCTACATGCTGAAGGCACTGAGGACTAGAGGAAGGATCCCTCAGAGGACCTCTCCGGTCACTCCATGTCTGCTGACAAGGGCACGTCCCTTCTCCTGCTCCCTAGTTTGATACCTATGTGAATGGAGATCCCTTTTTACCTTCTTGCTGTAGGTGCTAACTTTCAATACATCATCGCAGAAAAAAGAGGGAAAAATAACAATGTGGGCTTGATCCAACTGAATCGCCCCAAAGCACTTAATGCACTTTGCAGTGGCCTGATAGAGGAGCTCAACCAGGTACTGGAGACCTTCGAGAAGGACCCAGCTGTGGGAGCCGTTGTCCTCACTGGTGGGGATAAGGCATTTGCAGGTACGTGTAGACAGCAGTGGTGACAGATAACCCAGTACCTCTGTATCTGGGCAGGTGTGGGAGAGACGACACCTATAGCATGTGGCATTGAGGGATACACCAAGACAGAAAAAGCAACTTACACCTCTGATGGTGTACACATAGGAATTTACTTAAATGGGCAATGAAAATGCACATGGGAACTTGTGAGATGAGTTACTCTCTGTATGCTTAACATTCTTTCTTGTTCCACCAGTGAAATAAGCTTATTTAAAATGATCTAGGTCCTTAATAATCAGTTTTTGTGTGTGTTGAGGACCTAAGTGCCTAATGAATAAGCCTACCTTCCTCTTGAGTTCACTTTGCATCTGTTACCTGTTGTTTGGCCCTTCTAAGTTACCCCTGTCAAAAAGCATATCACAATGAATTTCCTTGCCCACCCATTGTCCCAACATTGCTAGGCTCTGCATCAGCTGTTCCTCACAAACCCCAGTCCCTGCTTATGTTACACTTGATAGCTCTTGTTGATTTAGGGAATACAAGACTGGTAAATGAAACCTCATTGCCGTTTCTTCTAGCTGGGGCTGATATCAAGGAAATGCAGAACCAGACGTTCCAAGATTGTTACTCTGGCAAGTTCTTGAGCCACTGGGACCAGCTCTCCCGCTTCCAGAAGCCAGTCATAGCTGCTGTCAATGGTTATGCTGTGAGTGTCAGTGGCAGGAATCTTCTCCCAGAATAGTGGAAAGAACTGTCCTCGTATGTGTGAGGTATCATGGAGACTTTTATTCTGAAAAGGCCTTAAGCATAGCTCCCAGGCCACCAGGTTCCTTTCCTCCCAAATGATGCCAAAGAGTCGGGAATTGTAAAGAAAAGAAATATTTCGACATCTGCTTTTCTTTTTCCCTTGTGATTGTTCACTTGCTGGCTTCTCCCCAGCCAGCTTCTCTTCCATCTAGGTTAAGGACATAGGTGTTGGCTTTGGCTTTTCTGTATCATTTTAATGCCATTTTGACCTGCCCCACACCCATAAACCAGCTTCTGTAGCTACCATTGAAAACTCTGTGTCTTACACTAGCCAGGTGGTGTGGTGATTAAGGTGGCTGGATCACATGGCTGACAGCATGGTTCAAGTCCTGAACCCAGCAACTTGAAAAATACCATGGATACGTGTGTGCGCATACCAAAATCCCAAGAAAGATGAAGAAGGGATTGTTGCATGGTCATTCCCCCAGAGGGGTGCTTTCTCACATTCTCTGTCTCACTCTCTCCCCCTCTCTCTCTCCCTCTCTCTCTGGTGAACACAAACACTCTATAGCAAACTTGAAAAAGAGAAAAAAAAAGCTTTGTGTCTCATTTATCAGGATCTCTGGAGTCATGTGGGTAAGTCAGAAGTGCTGGCTGGAACTAGTCTTAGCCTATAGCAAAGTAATGGGATCATTTCACAAGTTGTTTATTTACGAAGCTCCCTCCTGTGAAAGCCAGTGGTCAGTGAATAAGTTTTATGGAAGCCACACCATTTGTGTATGGATTCTCTGTGGCTGCTTTTAAGCCACAGTAACAGAGCTGAGTAGTCATAACAGAAACCATAGGACCCTCACACCCAAAAGCGTTTACTCTCTGGCCCTTTATTTTATTTTAGTAACTTATTTATTTTATTATTTTTTTCTTTTTTTGGAGAGGTTTTCACTATAGGGCGCGTGTGCTCACCAGAAAGACAGAGAGAGACAGAGAGACAGAAAGCGAGAAATCACCCCCCCCACCCCAAGGAGATGACCACACCACAATCCCTTCTCCATTCTCCTCTCAGGATCTTGGGCACGCACACACATGTGCCCAGGGCTCCAACCACGGTCGACTACATAGGTGTCCAGTGACACAGCCATTACGGTAACTGCTCGTCCCTTATTTATTTATTTATTTATTTTGAGAAGTTTTCACTATAGGGCGCGTGGACTCGCCAGACAGACAGAGACATAGAGACAGAAAGCGAGAAATCACGCCTCAGGGGGGATGGTCACGCCACAATCCCTTCTTCTCCATTCTCCTCTCGGGATCTTGGGCATGCACACACATGCGCCCAGCGTGAGTTTTAAGCGGAATCTAGTACCCTTAACCAACATGCCAACTACTGGCCCCCCTTGTGATATTTTAATTACTCCACAGTAAACCACAGGATAGGCACTAGAATCCCTGTTTTACTGCTAAAGAAATCAGCCACTTGGGGCCAGCAGGTGACATGGTGGTTAAGGTAGCTGGATTCCCACATGGCTGACCATGGTTTGAGTCCTGGACCTGGCAGCTTGCTTTCTCGCTTTCCTTCTCTCTGTCTCTCTCTCTGGTCAACTTCAAAATAAAATAAAATAAAATAAAAGTAATTACAATTAATAAAATTAAATTAAATAATTCTCTTTTAAAAAAAGAAATCAGCCACTCAACACATACTCACCTTTGTCTTTTCAAGTTCATCTTATTCCTCTCCAAGTCTACTGATAACATTCCTAATCTTCAGCTGATCTGGCTGCTGTTCCAGATCGTAGCACAAACCCTCCAAGATAGCTGTTTTTTGATTCTTCCTACCTCCCACCAGGTTGTCCACCACAAGTTCAGAGCTTTGTTCTGTTTGTGACGAATGCCCCTTACATGAGTGGCATGCATTGAAAGAACAAATGTTCCTGTCCCTTGTTTCTGCAGAATCTTGGTCTATCTCTAGTGCTGTGTTCTGGGAGGAGCAAACCAGGGCATTTAAAGAGAAGCACCTGTGGGCTGTGATCTGTGCTAAGATTTTCTTTAATTTAAGGACATGTTCAAACCAGTATGGAAACAGAGAGGGGTACCAAGGCTACCATATACCCATGTGGCTACATGCTGAAGGCACTGAGGACTAGAGGAAGGATCCCTCAGAGGACCTCTCCGGTCACTCCATGTCTGCTGACAAGGGCACGTCCCTTCTCCTGCTCCCTAGTTTGATACCTATGTGAATGGAGATCCCTTTTTACCTTCTTGCTGTAGGTGCTAACTTTCAATACATCATCGCAGAAAAAAGAGGGAAAAATAACAATGTGGGCTTGATCCAACTGAATCGCCCCAAAGCACTTAATGCACTTTGCAGTGGCCTGATAGAGGAGCTCAACCAGGTACTGGAGACCTTCGAGAAGGACCCAGCTGTGGGAGCCGTTGTCCTCACTGGTGGGGATAAGGCATTTGCAGGTACGTGTAGACAGCAGTGGTGACAGATAACCCAGTACCTCTGTATCTGGGCAGGTGTGGGAGAGACGACACCTATAGCATGTGGCATTGAGGGATACACCAAGACAGAAAAAGCAACTTACACCTCTGATGGTGTACACATAGGAATTTACTTAAATGGGCAATGAAAATGCACATGGGAACTTGTGAGATGAGTTACTCTCTGTATGCTTAACATTCTTTCTTGTTCCACCAGTGAAATAAGCTTATTTAAAATGATCTAGGTCCTTAATAATCAGTTTTTGTGTGTGTTGAGGACCTAAGTGCCTAATGAATAAGCCTACCTTCCTCTTGAGTTCACTTTGCATCTGTTACCTGTTGTTTGGCCCTTCTAAGTTACCCCTGTCAAAAAGCATATCACAATGAATTTCCTTGCCCACCCATTGTCCCAACATTGCTAGGCTCTGCATCAGCTGTTCCTCACAAACCCCAGTCCCTGCTTATGTTACACTTGATAGCTCTTGTTGATTTAGGGAATACAAGACTGGTAAATGAAACCTCATTGCCGTTTCTTCTAGCTGGGGCTGATATCAAGGAAATGCAGAACCAGACGTTCCAAGATTGTTACTCTGGCAAGTTCTTGAGCCACTGGGACCAGCTCTCCCGCTTCCAGAAGCCAGTCATAGCTGCTGTCAATGGTTATGCTGTGAGTGTCAGTGGCAGGAATCTTCTCCCAGAATAGTGGAAAGAACTGTCCTCGTATGTGTGAGGTATCATGGAGACTTTTATTCTGAAAAGGCCTTAAGCATAGCTCCCAGGCCACCAGGTTCCTTTCCTCCCAAATGATGCCAAAGAGTCGGGAATTGTAAAGAAAAGAAATATTTCGACATCTGCTTTTCTTTTTCCCTTGTGATTGTTCACTTGCTGGCTTCTCCCCAGCCAGCTTCTCTTCCATCTAGGTTAAGGACATAGGTGTTGGCTTTGGCTTTTCTGTATCATTTTAATGCCATTTTGACCTGCCCCACACCCATAAACCAGCTTCTGTAGCTACCATTGAAAACTCTGTGTCTTACACTAGCCAGGTGGTGTGGTGATTAAGGTGGCTGGATCACATGGCTGACAGCATGGTTCAAGTCCTGAACCCAGCAACTTGAAAAATACCATGGATACGTGTGTGCGCATACCAAAATCCCAAGAAAGATGAAGAAGGGATTGTTGCATGGTCATTCCCCCAGAGGGGTGCTTTCTCACATTCTCTGTCTCACTCTCTCCCCCTCTCTCTCTCCCTCTCTCTCTGGTGAACACAAACACTCTATAGCAAACTTGAAAAAGAGAAAAAAAAAGCTTTGTGTCTCATTTATCAGGATCTCTGGAGTCATGTGGGTAAGTCAGAAGTGCTGGCTGGAACTAGTCTTAGCCTATAGCAAAGTAATGGGATCATTTCACAAGTTGTTTATTTACGAAGCTCCCTCCTGTGAAAGCCAGTGGTCAGTGAATAAGTTTTATGGAAGCCACACCATTTGTGTATGGATTCTCTGTGGCTGCTTTTAAGCCACAGTAACAGAGCTGAGTAGTCATAACAGAAACCATAGGACCCTCACACCCAAAAGCGTTTACTCTCTGGCCCTTTATTTTATTTTAGTAACTTATTTATTTTATTATTTTTTTCTTTTTTTGGAGAGGTTTTCACTATAGGGCGCGTGTGCTCACCAGAAAGACAGAGAGAGACAGAGAGACAGAAAGCGAGAAAACACCCCCCCCCCCCCAAGGAGATGACCACACCACAATCCCTTCTCCATTCTCCTCTCAGGATCTTGGGCACGCACACACATGTGCCCAGGGCTCCAACCACGGTCGACTACATAGGTGTCCAGTGACACAGCCATTACGGTAACTGCTCGTCCCTTATTTATTTATTTATTTATTTTGAGAAGTTTTCACTATAGGGCGCGTGGACTCGCCAGACAGACAGAGAGAGACATAGAGACAGAAAGCGAGAAATCACCCCCCCGGGGGGGGGCGGATGGCCATACCGCAATCCCTTCTCCTCCATTCTCCTCTCGGAATCTTGGGCACATATGCACACGTGCCCGGCGTGAGTACTAAGCCACCGGGTCCTGGACGCGAATCGCGGTCAACTACGTGGGAATCCAGCGACATAGCTATTACACTAACTGCTGTTTCCCCCTTATTAATTTATTTTTAAGAGAGGTTTTTGCTATAGGGTACATGTGCTTGCCAGAAAGACAGACAGAAAGTGAGAAACTACCCTCCTGGGGGGATGGCCACGCTGCAATACCTTCTTCTCCTTTTGGGATCATGAGCGTGCACACACACGCACCCAATGTAAGTTTAAGCCACCGCGTCCAAAGCTCCAACTGTGGTAGACTACATGGGAGTCCAGCAATGTAACCATAACACAATCTGCTGGTCCTCCCTCTGGCCCTTTATGGAATAAGTTTGCTAGCCCCTGGTTAATAGCATCAACTATTTCCAGATAATTTATTGTAACATTTACCTTTGTGCTAAGTTTGCAAAAACTTGGGACTCTTGTTTCATTTTAATAGAAAATTTAAATAACTAAGATGATTTCCTACCTGAATTTCCCTGGTAAAACAATCATCCTGATGCCAGATGTTGTTTTGCAGCTTGGTGGGGGCTGTGAGCTTGCTATGATGTGCGACATCATTTATGCTGGGGAGAAAGCCCAGTTTGGACAGCCAGAAATCTTACTGGGAACTATTCCAGGTAAAGGATGATGATATTTCTAGCATAAATTATCCAAGTAATTCCTTAAAATCTGCCTATGTCTTAGGCCCACTGCTCAGGTGTCTGACTGAGGCAGGGGCTGTGGTATGAGCCTTGAGTGGATAGCCCAATATCTCTTTGGTGCTCCTCATGCAAACCAACACATGGAGACCAGAGCAGGCTATAGGAGACAGTGGCCCTGAAGGCCTTTTAGCCCTGTCTGGTTCTCGTATTGTAGCAAGGTCCTATGTTCAGCACTGTTAGGGAAGGTTGTCCACACTCCAGTAATGCTGGTTTATGACCACAGTGGGTCTTTCTACCTCATTACCTGTATCCATTGCAGGTTAAAAATTTAGAGGGAAAAACACAGTGACTCTGGGCTGCTGCTGAGAGCTCTCTTCGACATGACTCAGGCCCCATCCACTCCCATTTTGCTGCCAGTGCAGATGACATGGCCTCAATGAGCTCTGCATTCCCTCCACCTTTGGAAGGTGCTGAGCTATTGAACAAAGAGCAGCACCTCCTACCACTCAGGTGTCTGCCTGGTAGGCCTGGTAGATCTGGTAGGAGAGGGCAGATACTTGGAGAGTGCTGAGAACGGAGGAAGCCCAGACCCTGAGGAGGAATAGGCCACACTTGGGAGACACCCACTGAGTATGACCAGGCAGGTGCTAAGGCTCTGAGCTTCAAACTTTTGCCATCTGTTTAGGGCGTGACCCTATGGCAGAGCTGTGCTCCTTCAGGGAACCCAGCACATGGAGTTAGAGATACCTGGAAGCTTCTAGAATGTTGATGAAAAAGTTTGGAAAGGGAGCCATAGACACTAGGTAGCCCAATCCCGAGATCTGGTTATTGGAAAAAGTGCCAGGTTTGGGGCTTGTTCTTAGAAGGGAGCCACCCCTGAGATTTCTGCATTCTTCTCTTTGCCCTCTACTGTCTACCTGTTTTGCCTGCCTACCCCTCTGGGCCTCTTGTCTTCAGGCCTCATCTTCACCCCCTTAGAACTTGTTGGTTTGCCTGTCTGTGGTATCTTCTTGACTTCACTCACCACAGAATCAGCTGTGACCAGCATCCTCTCTGCCTCTATAGGTGCAGGAGGCACCCAGAGACTGACTCGTGCTGTGGGAAAGTCGCTGGCCATGGAAATGGTCCTCACTGGCGACCGGATCTCAGCGCAGGAGGCCAAACAAGCAGGTACTGGACAGGCTGCCCATGGGAGCTGAGTGGAGACTGGAGGGCTGCATCTGGGTGTCCCTGTGGGTAACCAGCATAGAAGGTTTGGATTCTGAAAACACACACACAAAAAGAGTTAGATGCCTTTTGTTTATATAGTTGAAATATAAACACAAAATAATAACTAAGCATATGTACAGGTTAAAGAAAAAAAGAATAACAACCATCTCATTCCTAAAGCCCAGAATAAGAATGGAGGGTCTCCCAGACCCTCACAGGTGAGCCCTCTCCCTCCCCATTGGTGAGCACGGTCCCCAGTCCTGCTGTGTCTGCAGTGTAGTGCTACAGACAGGCTGGCTTGTGAGTCTGAGAGTGTAGTGGCCACAACTGCCAAGGGGACTCAGCACTCCTTAGAGAAGAGTGTACTACCTTCCCACATGGAAGCTGTCCCACTTTAGTGTTCTGAGAAACCTGGGCATTCTAGAACACTGTCACTAATAGTCTCTAGGCCTCAAAGAAATGGAACTAGTATTGTTTCTGTATGTTATTCACCACCTTTTTGTGTTGTAGGTCTTGTAAGCAAGATTTTTCCTGTTGAGACATTGGTTGAAGAAGCCATCCAGTGTGCAGAAAAAATTGCCAGCAATTCCAAAATTATAGTCGCGATGGCCAAAGAATCAGTGAATGCAGGTAGAGATTCTGCTGGGCAGGGCAGGTGGAGAAGGTCTTCAGCATTGCATGGAAGTATTTTTGTGAGAATCTAAGTTTTGTGGCTCTGAGTGTGTGACTATACCTTAACCCATCCTGAGGAGAAAGCAGAAGATTCTCATTATTGAAGTCGCCAGATGGCATATGTGGTTATGTTGCTAGACTCCCACATGGTCAACTGCAGTTCAGGTCCCAGACCCAGTAGCTTGAAAATCACACTGAATGTGGAGCCAACAGATGGCATGGTGGTTGAGGTTTGCTGGACTCCCACATAGCTGACCACAGTTTGAGTCCCAGCTTGCTTTCCCATTTTGCCTCTCTCTCACTCTTCCCTCTCTGGTCAAAATAGATAGATAGATAGATAAGTAAAATAATTCTTTTTTAAATTATTTATTTAATTTTATTTATTCATTCACTTATTTTAATTTGATCAGAGAGAGAGAGAGAGAGAGAGAGAGGTAGGTCTTGTAAGCAAGATTTTTCCTGTTGAGACATTGGTTGAAGAAGCCATCCAGTGTGCAGAAAAAATTGCCAGCAATTCCAAAATTATAGTCGCGATGGCCAAAGAATCAGTGAATGCAGGTAGAGATTCTGCTGGGCAGGGCAGGTGGAGAAGGTCTTCAGCATTGCATGGAAGTATTTTTGTGAGAATCTAAGTTTTGTGGCTCTGAGTGTGTGACTATACCTTAACCCATCCTGAGGAGAAAGCAGAAGATTCTCATTATTGAAGTCGCCAGATGGCATATGTGGTTATGTTGCTAGACTCCCACATGGTCAACTGCAGTTCAGGTCCCAGACCCAGTAGCTTGAAAATCACACTGAATGTGGAGCCAACAGATGGCATGGTGGTTGAGGTTTGCTGGACTCCCACATAGCTGACCACAGTTTGAGTCCCAGCTTGCTTTCCCATTTTGCCTCTCTCTCACTCTTCCCTCTCTGGTCAAAATAGATAGATAGATAGATAAGTAAAATAATTCTTTTTTAAATTATTTATTTAATTTTATTTATTCATTCACTTATTTTAATTTGATCAGAGAGAGAGAGAGAGAGAGAGAGAGAGGGAGGGAAAGTGATAAAGCAAGCCACCAGGTCCGGTACTCGAACTGCCGTCGGTCATGTGGGAGTGTCCAGCCCCTTAACCACCACGCCACCTGCTGGTCCCAAGTAAAATAATTCTTAAAAAGAAAAGAAAAGAAAATCACACCAGGTGCATATGTGTGCATGCCCAGGATCCAGGAGGAAAATGGAGGAGAAGGGATTGCAGTGTGGTCATCCCCCCTGGAGGGTGATTTCTCACTTTCCCTCTCACTATATCTGTCTGTCTGTCTGTCTCTCTCTTTCTCTCTCTCTCTCTCTTCCTCTCCCTCCCCCCCCCCTCCAATAAGCACACATGCCCTTTGGCAAAAACCTCTTAAAAAAAAAAAAGATCCTCATTATTTTGATTTTGCCTATTTGTAGAACTCAACTTTCTAGTCAGTGACTCAACAGATTCTGTTGATAGTCTAAGCTTCCGTTCTACCATGTCAGGAGAACTCATCTGGCTCTAGCAGAGAACAGCCTCAGAGCAGCGGGCATGGAGGGAAGAGGCGAAGAAGAGAGTGTTGGTCCCTAGAGTAAAACTGAGGTCTCTTGCTCATGGGAAAACTCAGTTTCCTTCCCAAGTCCTGGGGCATTCCACGTCTCAGCCCACACCTGTGTCTTCACCCCAGGTGGTTATTGCAAATAGCCTTCAGCCTACGTTTGAGGGGCACAAGTTCAGTGCAGTCATCAGTATCAGCCTAATGGTGAAGACTACTGGGATTTGTTATTGATCTAGATTTTTTAAAGGTTTTTTTCATTTTTGTTTTTTGTTTGTTTAGTCATAGGGTGTAAGTGAGAAATCATCCCCCAAGGGAGGATGGCCATAGCACAGTCCCATCTCCATTCTCTTGAGATTTTGAGCAGGCATACTCACATACCTGGCATGATATTCAAGCTGCAGGGTCCAGCACTCGAACCATGGTTGACCCCAGGTTCCCTAAAGCCTTAACCATACCACCTGCTGGTCCCTTGATCTGAATTCTTTGTTCTCTCTCTTGGTGAAGCAGATCTGATCTTTCCACCTCTCAGAACTGCTTGCATTTGAATGTACCAATTTATTCTCAGCATTTGGAATAAGACTATTTGTGCAGTGTTGCCTGTTACACAGACTGAACCCTGGAGAGAGGTGTGTAACTGCAGGCAAGTTACTCAACCTGAGTCTGTTTGTTTATCTCAAGAGAGGAAGGCCATCCCTCAAGATTTACTTTTGGCCTTAGTTGGCCAAGCATTTTGTGAAACCAGTCATTTATAATAGTGACAAACATATAACTCTCATTGCAGAAACAAAAGCTGCAGTTCCCTGAAGTGTTTTGACAAGGTCATAGTTGAAAGTACCTGCTATTGCTCAATTCCACACTGAGAGGACACCTCACCCTCCGTGTTTGAACAGCAGTGCATCTACTTTTATCTACAAACTCAACTTGGCCCTGCTTTGCTTTCAGTGAAAAGAAAGGGCCCAGAATGGGGCCCAGAGCTAACGGTGTGCTGGGAAATTCTCTGTTCTGGCTTCCATGTTCTCTTTCCTGGTTTTCATCCTTAATTATTTTTCTCTTATGCACTCGCCAGAAAGACAGAGAGAGTCAGAGAGACAGAAAGCAAAAAATCACCCCCCGGGGGGGATGGCCATGTCACAATCCTTTCTCCTCCATTCTCCTCTCAGGATCTTGGGCACATAAGCGCATACATGTGCCCAGCAGGCATGTAAGCCACCAGGTTCAGGACTTAAACCGCAGTTGACTACATTGGAGTCCAAAAACATAGCCATTATGGCAACTGCTGGTCCCCATCCTTAATTATTTTTCTATACTTCCAGTTTCACTGACTACTTTCGATCTTATAATTGCACAGTTGGCTGTTTTGCCTTTCCTCCAGTTCCTCATGCTTCTCCCTTGGGCGCCCTGAGCCACCATCACATGACATTTGGGAGGCCCTGAGGGAGCTGTTTGTTCACTCAGTTGTCACAGCTTATTCACTTAGTGGAGCATTTGAGAGGGAAGGCCGACTAAGTCAGACAGGGAAGCGTGTACAGGGCTAGGATTCCCAGGCTTCGTTTCAGTCGTGCCTGTGTGGGTCAGTGAGGAATGTTACTGTCACTGCACAAGGAAAGTTTTGCATTCTCACATTTAGCATCTCAGGTAATAACTTTAGGGGTTTCTTTTTCAGCTTTTGAAATGACGTTAACAGAAGGAAATAAGTTGGAGAAAAAACTCTTTTATTCAACCTTTGCCACTGTAAGTAACAATTCAATGGGAAAATCAAGCATATTCCAGTTGTGTAAGTGTCTGGGAATTTCTTTTAGATTTTAGCATTTATTCTTGGTCAGAACTGTTAACTTCCCATCCAACTAGATCAGATTTGTCCTCTCCGTGGGTCTTGATTTTAACAATATAGAACAGTGTGTAGAAGCTCAAAAGTGTGGAAAACTGTGCAGGGTCATCTCCTGTCACAGAAGGTCCTGTGAACTGCACCCTTAAAGCAGCACCTTTATTTTGAATGCAATTTACATCACCCATGCTTTTCCTAGCTCATTCCAATTATTGGAATGTGGTTCAAATGTATTATATTAAAATATGAATAACATTGGAGTGCTATTTTATAGAATTTCTACCACTACTAAATTTTTCTTCTAATTTCTATAATAATTCATCTTTTTATTGTCAGAAAGATATTTTATAAAAGGAATATTAAAGGTAGTTTTGTCCTTTAAAGAAGCCAAGTTCTGTGGGTGCCTATGTGTGCGTGTATTTGCACACATCTGCTTATGTGCACACAAGCAGAGGAGGAGGTGTAGATACAGAGCTGAGTCCTGCTCTATCACTCTGAGGATAGTGCCTGAAAAAATCACTACTAAGTCCAAGTGATGACTTGGTGAATGACGCAAGTATGTGCATCCGAGGTTCTCTTAGATAAGAGTATGATACAGATATTGTTGTTCCTGAATGACTGTCATGCAGGAGGAAAAGGATATATAAAAACCCCCATTCTGAGGCCCAGCCCTGATTTGCCAGGAATCCAGTCATTCCCAGGCTGCAGGTGTTCTCGCTGCAGAATCTCCCCACCCCCACCCCTAGACCCTCCTGTGACTCAGAGAGCAAGGGAGACGAGAGCCAAAGTGGGAAGACCTTGGAGACACGGGTCGGCATTGACAAGCCTTTGGGCTCAGGGAAACGTGAATGTCCACCTCTGCTTTTCTCCCTTTTTCTACCAGGATGACAGAAAAGAAGGGATGAGTGCATTTGTGGAGAAGAGAAAGGCCAACTTCAAAGACCAGTGAAAACTGACTGCCTCGACCTTAAACCTCTACTTTAAGATGAAAAATACAGTTTGTGAGTTTTAGAAGTGACGAATCATTCTCTTTTAAAGGGTGATGTGGGTGACACATAGTTTCTCTCCACTGCTGCTGGGCCGCAGGGCTGTATGGCTGAGATTAGAGCTCATTCATGGCACAGTTGGCTGTCTTTACCCAGCCATTAAGACAGTATGCATCCAGAGGGTGTTCACATTCTGATTGGAACATACTTGAAATCAAACTTTTTGTTGAGCTTCAGCGTGTTTAAATTGCTAGGTTTCTATGGAAAGCAGGCACCTGCTTGGTTGTGTCATTTATAGCTGAGTGAATATAGCTAGAAGGGAAGTGCTTCTGCGTACTCACTTTAAACAGGTGCTCTACTGATAAAAAAAAAATTGCTGCTTCAGATTACATTGTGCCTTTCTTTCACTGCTTCTAGAGATTGACTGTTCCATCAGATCAGGTTTTTTATTTTAAACATTTTTTGTTTTTCATTATAAACTATAACATTCAAACAAAACAGAAGTCCATAAAATATTCATATTCACAGAGTAACCACTGTAACAGTTAGGTTTACAGCTTTCTAGAGATTTTTCTGTGTGCTCAAGCACACATGCACACACATACTCATGCACATATAAACAGGTAGGTAGTCCAGTTTTCTTTTTATAAAAATGATATTCTACAAACACTTCTGCAAAGTCCTTTTTCACACAACAACACACTGATTTTTCTCCTATTTCTGTCATGCAGGCTCCTTATTTCACTAGTATCATCTACTGTGTTAGCCTGCACATAACATAAAACTGGACATTTTAGCCCTTTTTCAGTGTGTAGTCCAGTGGCATTAAGCACCTTTACATCATTGTGCAACCATCACCCCGCACATCTCCAGAAATTTTTCATCTTCCTGAACTAAAACTTTGTCCCCATTCAACAACAACTTCCTGGGTCAGCAAGTGGTTAAAAGTGCTGGATTCCCACATGGATGTCCATGGTTTGAGTCCCGGACCTGACAGTTTGCTTTCTCACTCTCCCTTTCTCTCTCTCTCTGTCTCTGTCTGGTCAAATTGAAAAAAAAGAATAATAATAACAAATGGAATTAAATAAATAAGTAAAAAAGTATTTTTAAAAAAAGAATTATTAAGGAAAAAAAAAATGTCCTTATTCCCTCTGCCCCAATCTCTGGCAATCATCTTTCTACTCTGTCTCTATGAACTTAACTAGGGGCCTCAAATAAGTGGAATCATACAGTATTGGCCTTTTATGTCTGCTTATTTCACTTGATATGATGTTGTGGTCTGAATGTGTTTCCCCAAATTCCTATGCTTAAATCACAGTCCCCACAGTGATGGTATTAGGAGATGGGGCCTTTGGGAGGTAATTAGGTTATGAGAGTAGAACCCTCCTGAGTAGGATTAGTGCCCTTGTAAAAGCCCAAAGGGAGCTTTTTCACCTCTTTCCCTGTGAGGACATAGCAAGAAAGTGCTGTCCATCGCCCGGATGCAAGCTCTCACCAAACACCACATCTGCCAACACCTTGATCTGGGACTTCCAACCTTCATAACTGAGGAATAAATATTTGTTGTTTATAACCCACCCAGTCTATGGTATTCTGTTCCAACAGCCCAAGCCTAGACACATAATGTTCTCAAGGTTTCTCCACATTGTACCATGTGTCTGAGTTTCATTTTTTTTTTTTTTCCCAGCACCTTCACCATGCCACCTGCTGGTCCCCAAGTTTCATTTATTTTTATTGCTGAATAATGTTCCTCTAGCATTCTCTTCAGTGGTTCTTACATTGTATACTAGGGACATGTCATCATTTACTTATTCCCTTGATACAGGATACTTGACTGCATCCCAGTTGATCACTGTCCGAACAACCGTGGACCACTATAGTGACCACTAACACTAATCCTTGCAGTTCGGTGGAGCACAGCTAGGATTTCTGGAAGTGGGCCTGTTGCATACAGAGCTGCACCTGTGAGAGTGTGGTTGTAGGACATGCTGTTTATTAGCAGTAGGGTGGGCAGGGTCTCCTCCAGCATTTCTTAATTTTATAACCAGTTTGTCAGTGTGAGACTGTGGCACTCTCCAAGACTAATGTAGGGCTGCTTGCATGTGAATCTTTTTGGAATTTGCTAAAAATGCATCTTCCCAGAGCTGGACCAAACAAGGAGGCCCTGGAATCTGCCATCTTCACAGCATACAGTAGTTCCTAATGCACAGAGAGCCTAATCAAAAACATACACACTAGGTGTCAAGTTCGGTGTATTTTCTGTATGAGGTTTGGAGAGAGCTAAAGCACAAACTAGCAGAAGAATCATCGTCCTACCAAGGTTCTTCTGGTGGCTCTAGACGCCAGAGATCTACCCCTGTCCTTTTGATCACTGTGCAGTATCAGGCTTCTAACAAGGCTTAGGGAAACTGGGTGACCCACTGTCTTAGTCCATTATCGTATTTCTAAACAGAAATGTCTGAGCCTGGGTGACTTTGAAAGTATAGAGGTTTATTTGGCTCATAATTCTCATGGCTAGAAAGTCCAAGAGTATAGGGCCAACATGTGGCTATTAATGGAAGCAGAGATGAAAATGGACACATACAGAGAGAGAAACCTGCAGGTAGCCATCTTTTATAACCAGATCTCAAGGGAATTAATCCATTTCCAGGAGTTTATTCATGAGGATGGTGCATAATGCCAGGCAAAGACTTCTTAAGCAAGACCCCCAAAGCACAGGCAATAATCCCCCAAACAGACAGGTGGGATTACATCAGATTAAGGAGTTTCTGCACAACAAAGGACACTTGTAATTAGTGTGAATCAACAACCCTTGGAATGGGAGAGAATTTTTGTTAACTGTGCCTCTGATAAGGGACTGATAACCAGAATACACAGGGAACTCAAGCAGCTTACCTGGAAGAAAATGATTAACCCAATTAAAAGATGGGAAAATGAGCTGAATAAACAACTCTCTAAGGAAGGCATACGAACAGCCAAAAAGCATATGAAAAAATGTTCAACATCCCTCATTGTAAGGGAGATGCAGATCAAAACTGCAATGAGATACCACCTAACCTCAGTCAGAATGGAAGATTTAAAAAACAAATAATGGGGACCAGCAGTTAGCGTAATGGCTATGTTGCCGGACTCCCACGTAGTCGACCACGGTTCAAGTCCCGGACCCGGTGGCTTAAACTCACGCCAGGCTTGTGCACGTGGGTGCCCAAGATCCAAGGATGAGAATGGAGAAGGGATTGCAGCGTGGCCATACACCCTGGGGTGTGATTTCTCGCTTTCTGTCTCTATCAGGCGAGCACATGCACCCTATAGCAAAAATCTAATAAAAAAAAAAAAGGCCCTAGAATTTTTTTTTAACTTAACTTTATTTATTTTAATTTGATCAGAGAGGGACAGAGCGAGAAAGAAAGATAAAACAAGTTGCCAGGTCCAGGACTCAAACCACAGTCCGCCATGTGGGAGTCCACAGCCCTTAACCATCACACCATCTGCTGGTCCTGTGACCTTCTTTAAGTTTCTGCTATAGGTTGCCTCAGAGGTAAAGCAAGAACCCTTCACCAGTGTGGGTAACAGCCATATTGCAAGCCCCTTTCCATTCTCCTTGGGATGTCTGGCACACACACACATGCACATGGCGTGATTTCCAGACTGCTGGGCCCATAACTTGAACTGGATCCCACAGTGGGATCCAGCGCCTTAACCCCCATGCCACCTGCTGGCCCATGTGCATAAACTCTTACCATAAATACAAAGAAAAAGTTAATGGAGAGCTGAGGCTGGAGTGTGACAAGATCCAGGCCCCATGACTCACAGTACAGCTCTGGTCTGCTGTCACCCAATAGGCTGCAAACTGCTATGATCTGGGGGAGGGACAGGGTCTGCGGAGCAGGCAGAAAGGCACCTGGGCAGGAGTGGGAGGACTCCTGGGGCCTCACTCCACTCCAGCAGAGGACGAGCCTGTTTACACTGTGACGCCTCCTGCCCAGTTATGCCTCTTGAGCCGGCAGGCGTGTAAAGAAGGCAGACGGGCGCGCACTGGCTGGTCTGAGTTTATTTGGGCCGCCCTGGGGGCCCTGGATCTAGAAGAAGGTGTTGGGCCTCTTCGTGGTGAAACGAGGCTTGTGCTGGCGCTGCAGGACGCGGTGGGGCAGCGGGAACTTGATCTTGGAGTTGTGGAACTGCTTGACTGCCGGCCAGCGGCACCTACTGGGCGCAATCTCCTCCACCTTTATGATCTGGATGGAGTGGGCGCGGGCGCAGTGCCGGGCACCCATGTCGTTAGCACTAGGTGATGGCGCCGGCCGTGGTGAGGTCATGGTACTCGCAGCACATGTGTGTGCCACTGCGGGAGTCGTAGCGCAACCAGATGCCGAAGTTCTTCACCCACAGTGGAGACTTCTTGAACACCTGCCCACAGTAGACGATCTCCCCGGAGGACTTCATCTTCTTCAGTGAGGCACGAAGTACCAGAAACAGGACTTGGCGACCACGTGGTTTGGGAGGAAGATGCATGCTGTAGAGGGGAGGCATGTTGCACTTGGGAGTGGGCAGGCAGCACCCCACCACCTTGTACTCTTGGGGTGTGCCTGAGGCCTTCATGGTGCTCTCTCTGCTCTCAACGCCATCCGCAAAAGGAAGCAAGACCCTTGGGACCAGCAGTTAGCGTAATGGCTATGTCACTGGACTCCCATGTAGTCGACCGCGGTTTCGAGTCCTGGACCTGGTGGCTTAAACTCATGCTGGGTGCGTGTGCGTGCGTGCCCAAGATCCCCAGAGGAGAATGGAGGAGAAGGGATTGTGGCGTGACCATCCCCTCTGGAGGGTGATTTCTCGCTTTCTATCTCTTAGTCTCTCTCTGTCTTTCTGGCAATCACACAGGCCCAATAAGAAAAAAAAAAAAAAAATGCCTCTCCAAAAGAAGAAAAGAAAAGAAGGAAGCAAGGCCCTGGAATTTGATAGAAAGTGGACGAATATGGAAGATTTGTTGCTGAGTGAAGCAAGTCAGACTAGTCAAACTATAAAAAGAGAGGCATTGTAGGGACTAGCAATTAGCTGTGATGGCTATGTCACTGGACTCTCATATAGTTGACCATGGTTCGAGTCCTGGACCCGGTGACTTAAACTCACGCGGGGCACGTGTGCATGCGTGCCCAAGATCCCAAGAGGAGAATGAAGGAGAAGGGATTGCAGCGTGGCCATCTCCCCTGGGGGGTGATTTCTCACTTTCTGTCTCTCTGTCTCTCTCTGTCTTTCTGGTGAGCGCATGCGCCCTATAGCAAAAACTTCTCAAAAAAAAGAAAAAAAAAGAGAGAGGCATTGTATGTCTCCACAACATATAGCAACTGTCCACACTCTATGGTAGAGACTGAAAGACCGGGTAACATAAAAATATTAAAAATTGTAATGGGCACTAGAGACAAAGTGGAAAGAGAGTGTGGGAGGGGAAGAGCATAGGAAAGGAAATTTGGGGGGGAGTAGAGAGGTAGGACATTTGGACACAGATAAGGTTTATTATCTGTTGACGAGGATGTGTATAATAGTCTCACCTGGGCTGGACTGAGGTGTACATCATGCTGGGTAAAGTCTCTCCACAATCTAAATGACACATAGCTATTTAATGTATGAATAATAAAAAAATAAAATAAAGATCCCACCACCTACTGACACCATGACCTTGAAGACCAAGCTTCCAGCACATGAATCCTCAAGAGACAAACCAAGCAAATCATGACACCAAGTGCTAGTTAAAGGAAACAATCTTCATCACCAAATGTCGGCTCTTTATTTTCCTTTCCAGTTCAGCTCACACTGCTAAAACCTCCTTTTTAAACTCAGTTCCTAAGCAAGTATCAGTGGGAGAGTGACTACAGTCCTGGAAGGTCATCATAGTTGTAATGGGGACCACCGTTACCTCAGATCAAGAGTTCCACAGCCTCAGACCTGTTGAGGTGAGGCTTAAAAATCTGCATCTCAACAGTCAGGCACCAATGCTGGCACATATGGGAGGGGCCTGGGCCAGGAGCTCCCACTCCCTCCCCATCATTCCATGTTGCTCTGTGGAGGGGCCCTACCCATCAGAAAACTTGACTGCTGCTAGCTACAAACCAGGACAGAGCTCTCCCTAAGTGCAGGGAGTGGAGGGCTTGACCAGGACAGCACATTGACATGACAGCGTCCTGGGTTTGCCACATGATTCTGATATACAGCCCATGCCACAGAGACTAGTGTGGTTACTACTTAACTGCACAACAAGGGCAAAGTAGACAATACCTGTTCTGCCCTAGGAGCAGGAGCTCAAAGCATCCTCTCCCTGGGGGAACCCACCTGCCCCCCAGCTCATTTACAGGTATTCCCTCTGCCTGATCCTACAGCTCATTGTAGGTAGGTAGTCCAGATTGTGTCCAGATTGACTTCTTGCCAATACAGGCCTGGGTCCTAATGTGCGAGTGCTGAAAAGAGAGCTTCAGAGGAAACTGGACTGCCTATCTCTATAAAATTGGTTTTCTCTTATTTATACTAAAAAGATGAAGCTTTGGGGACATAAAGAATGACTTCACTTACAGGTTGGAGTATAAACTGCTTAGGATCACCCTTCACCCTGAGTGGAGTCAGTCACTCTGGATGGCCCCAATCACGAAGTGACCTCATGTCACAGGTCCCACAGACAGTTATCCAGCCATAGTGCCAACCCCTTCATAGGGCAACTCCCTGGTTTCTGTTATGCCCCATGTGGCTGGTCCAGAACCTTACGTTCGGAATGCTGCTGGGTGCTGGGCTGGGTGGCCCAACACTTCTCTGGAGGGGCTCTAGGACCTTATGTCAGGGATGTGGCCAGTTTACCTGCACACTGCACACAGGTACTCACTGTTTTCTTTCCTCTGGTCTGAGAGCTAGAGACAGGGAATGAAGAGAGCAAACACAGGACTAAAGGCCAAAGGCCAATGTTTTAGTCAGCTATAGCTGCATAAAAAAACTAAACTTAGTGACTTCACAGCACAGTCATCAATAATCCTTCCTCACAGTTTCTGTGGGTCAGAAATTCAGGATGCAGTGGGTTGGCTTGTCTCAGCCCACTGGTTTGGGGCTTAGCTGGAAGGCTTTAAGGCTGAGGCTGAATCATTTTCCAGACCACTCAGTGGTCTGGAGGTCAATGCTGGCCGTCATCTGGGGTCATAGACAAGACCCTCCATGTGCCCTGGGCTTCTTGCCAATACAGGCCTGGGTTCTAATGTGCAAGTGTTGAAAAGAGAACATCAGGAGAAGCTGAACTGCCTTTTGTGACCTAACCTTAGAAGCCATCCAGAGTCTCTTCCAGAATATTCCATTTGTGGAGGCAGTTACAAACTGGATTCAAGAGAAGAAAACAGTCTCAGCCTCAGCGCCTGTCTTTGGAGAGACGGGCATCTCTCTGTGCCATTCTGAGCAGGGCAAGCAGAGGGGCTGGTGGTCCTGTGGCTCTGAAGGGATTAACTCAGGATCATCCCAGATTCCAGGCCTGGAGGGAGGCAATAACAGGAACAGAAGAGGGCTCCCTCTGCTAAGAGGAATGAGGAGGGTGGTGACTGGAGCACTGGATCCATTTCCCACCCTCCCAGTCCTGAAGCTCAGCCTTGGGGCCCTTGAAGGGGAAATTCGAGGAAGGTCTAGTCTTGAAGCGAGCAGGCACCTGGAGGGAATAAGCAGTCAGGGCATTGCTGACCGGGCAGGGAAGGTCCCCAGCAGGCTGACACGGAAGATCAAGTGAAGAACCCTAGTGCCCTGACAAAACCACAACTAGCTTGGTGACTGGGCTTGCCTGCCCTCTTGGGTCCCCTCCAAGACAGGTCCGCGAGTGTCCTCCCCACTCGTGAAAGCACCAGTCCGCCCAGTTCGACACACATCACTGCTTTTCAGTTCTTGGAGATGTCAACTTCCCTGCCTCCTCTATCTGCCAGCGGCATCAAGGACCAGGTTGCCTGTGGCTGAGGCCAGGAGGGTTACTACGACTGGGCAGAAAGGCGGAGACCCTCTGCGGTGGAGACCGCTGTGGGCGGTGACTGGATCCCCGCCTGAGAGCTCGAGGTGGGATCGGGGACGGACACTAGGGACACACGCAGGAACCGGAGTACCGCCAAGCACCTGGGAACCTTGGCTTTGGCTCCAAAACTTGCCCCGGGCGCTTCCCGGTCTCAGCATTCAAGCCCAGGCCCCGCCCCCGCCCCGCCCCTGTCCCGCCGACCCGCAACCCCGCAACCATGGTGGCGCTGAAGGGCGTCCCCGCGCTGCTGTCCCCAGAGCTG
>NW_006159672.1:7422781-7434436 GCF_000334495.1 Tupaia belangeri chinensis | reverse complement strand
GGGCCCGGGCATCCAAGCCCAGGCCCCGCCCCCGCCCCGCCCCTGTCCCGCCGACCCGCAACCCCGCAACCATGGTGGCGCTGAAGGGCGTCCCCGCGCTGCTGTCCCCAGAGCTGTTGTACGCGCTGGCACGGATGGGACACGGAGACGAGATTGGTGAGCCCAGCAGGGGGACGGGATCTCGGGGTCCTCTGGGCAGTCTTGGCTTGTATTTATGCCCCTGGTGGGGCGGGGGGGGGGGGCGACTTCCCCCGATGCCCCGGAAGGGCTGAGTTCGGGATGTGGAGGGTTATTGATGTGACCGCCCCCGCCGCTTTGGAGAAAGAAGTTTGCTCCCTGCGTGTTCTTCAGGAAGTGAGGCCAGGGGGCAAGTAGCCTAGACCCCCTCCTCCCGCCTTCACGCTCTTGGCGTCTGACCCAAGAGGCCACGGAGAGGAAGGTAGCCCCGGGTCTGGGCGGGGCTGCGTTCCATGCAGGCCCAGCCCTTCCCCCAACCTGGTGTCTCCGGTTAAAGGGACGGCCAAATGGGCCCGTCAGGTTTTCCATTCCAGATTTTTCTCCAGACTGCACCCGAGAGCCACTACAACTGATTTCTGGGACTGTCCCCTACAATTTCCCGTGGTTTGTTTTCCTTGGGGGTCTTGTTCAACAGTTCAGTGGCCAGAGCTGGGTTGGCACTCTGGGACAGCTGTTCAGGGTCCTCTGGGCCCTGGGGGCCTAGGCCTCAGGACAGGGTCTCCTCTCAGCCCTGCCACATTAACACTAGGGTAGTTTCTCCTTTCCTCCCTGGCAGAGGTGTCACCCCTTCCCCATACTCTGTATTTTCTACTTTGGGAACTCTGAGAGGGGGTCAGTGAGGGTGGTCTTGCCTGACTGACCTAAGATGAGAGGCTGAGCTGTCAAGTGACAGGTGAGGGTGGGATGGGGGTGAGGTGAAGAGGTGAGAGGCTAATGACTCAGTGGCTGGCCATCTGGCTATTCAGTTCTTGCAGATGTCAACTTCCCTGCCTCCTCCATCTGCCAGTGTGGGCCCGTGGAGATCCGGGCGGATGGTGAGCCCCCTCTTCCCATTGGCTGAGTTTGGGAGGTGGATGGTGGTCCTGGCTCGGAGACTCCCAGATGTCCTGGGACTCCAGGCCATCTATGCTGGCTGGCTTTGTGGTGCCCGGGAGTGAAAGTTTGGGAAGGGCTGTAGGGTGGGGGCAGCAGGTAGGCCAGGCAGGAGAGGGCAGTGTCTGAGTCTGGCCTCTGCCTTCCCAGGCCTGGACATCCCAGAGCTCCTGGAGGCCGTGCTGAAGCTGCTGCCACTGGACACCTATGTGGAAAGCCCGGTGAGGCATCTGTACCTTGCTGCTCTGAGCCTTGGTTTTCCCTTTGCCAGACTTCAAAGGACTTCTTGCCTTGGAGTGGGGGATGCCACATGTCCCTTGAGAAGCTCTAACCCTGACAAGGGGAGCTTGAACCCAATGAGGAAAGGCCTGGACTTGCTCAGGGCTGCAAAGCTGATCCCCTGTTGCTCTAGGCCGCTGTGATGGATCTGGTGCCCAGCGACAAGGAGCGGGGCCTGCAGACGCCGGTGTGGAAGGAGTACGAGTCCATCCTACTCAGGGCTGGCTGTAGGGTAAGCCTGCATCCCTATCAGTGGGGAATGGTTCAGAGACCCTCTGTTGATTCCTGGAGGCTCAGAGGAGCAAAAAACAGAGGGTCCCAAACTGTGTTCTCGCATGGCCTCTTACCTGGGTCGTGTGAGCTCTCGGGACCAACGGGAGCACCTGTGTAGTATGGCTGCCTTCTCCTCTGCCTGGAGCTTCCTATCTCCCTCCCAGAATCCTGACCTGTCTTGTCTGCCTGGGAGTCCTCACCCACCACAGCCTGTGTGAGTGGAGCCAGGGGGTCACAGCTGCTTGGCCTCCCCTCTCTGACCTCCTGTGGAAGTACTCCCTGATTCCACATTTCCCCTACCTGCGTCCTGGTCAGAGGCCTGGCTGGGTGCTACATGTTACAGTCCATACCCCACCCCTGCCCTTGAGGCAAGACACCTTTCTCCTGAGTGGCCCATTGGCAGGTCTTGGGTCAGCTCTACCTGAGAGGAGAAAACTAGGTGCTCCTGCCTTGGCAGAGACACACCTCCCATACCATGCGGCAGCTCAGAGGGACTCAAGGGTTTGCCTAGCCAACTGAATGATTCCAGGCTGGGTGGACCAAGCACAACAGGTGCCTCATCCACTATAGGCCCCCATATGGGGACGTGAGACATGCTGTATGCCCGCACCCTCTCAGACCTCAGAGTCAGAGGCTTTCCTTTGAACCCCTGCACCTCGAGAACTATTGTAATGAAGCCCAGATGGCCACACCTCCTGGTGCCCCCATCTCCTACCAGGGTGCTGAGCCACAGATGACCAGAGAATGAGGCTTCCTACAACCATGGCGTTTTGTCTTCCAGAGATCCCTGGCGAAGATAGAGAGGTTTGAGTTTTATGAGCGAGCCAAAAAGGCTTTTGCTGTTGTGGCAACTGGGTAAGTTCCAGCTGGGTCTGACTGGCTCAGATGTGTCCCTGCCCTGGGTTTTCTTGGAGATGCTTAACCCACCTTCTGCTCAGCTCTTGCCTGGCTGAGACTAGAAGTCCCACAAAGATCAGGAGAGATGAAGGTTTTGAGCAGACAGGGGTCCCTGTATCCCAAGGTAGCCAGTCCCTGGACCTTTGTCCAGCAGGTGGAATGAAAGTGGATAGGATCAGCTCTGTCCCCGACAGGGTGGAGCAGGGTCCCAGTATGCTGGCATTGGCTTGGTGTCATCTTGGCTCCTTTGCAGGGAGACGGCCCTCTACGGAAACCTTATCCTCAAGAAAGGGGTGCTTGCCCTGGCTCCCTAATCTAAGACAAACTACTTGGGTCCTGAAGAGGAATCATGAACACCCTGAACCCCGACAAGACCTCAATGAGCTTCCTAGCAGCAGCACTCAGTACTGGGTTCTGGACAGGGGCATTAGGGGGCCAGTGGTCTCAGGGTGGGCCCAGCTGATGAGCACTGGGATTCTCCCCATTTGTGAAAATGAAAAAATGTAGTCACTGATCCATGCTCAATCTAAAGACAACAGCTGTTTTCACTCACAGTCTTGTCTGGTGCTGAGCTCAAAGTATACTACTAGCTCCCCAGAGAGGGGCCTCCCACCACCTCTGATGACTCCTCAAAGGGAAATCCCCTTGGGAAATAAGGCCTCGAGCCTGGGCTGGAGCCCAGGAGACTAGAGAATCTGGGAAGTGGACAATGGCCTGGAACCTAGGGTCCTAAAGGCCCGGGCAAAGGTCTGTGGCAGTGGCAACATGCACACCACAGGAGAGCTCGAGGTGGGTGCAGTGGCTGCTCTGATGGCCGTGAGTAGGGTAAGGATTTCTGCATCATCCCCTTTGGCCTGTGGGCACTAGAATAGCCCTTGACCATCATCCTCAAGCAGGAAGGCAGGTGTCAGGGGCTGGCCTGGACATGTTGAGAGCTCAGAGGTAATGTGTCAAGGTGCTGGCAAGGATGGCACAGGGCAACCGTGGTGTAGAACTAGAGGGGCCTGGGTGTCGGCTGGCCCCCATGCCCGTGTTCAGTAGGTTGAGTGCCCACTGTGTATGCATGAGCAGCTATGCTGAGCCCAAGGATAAAGTTGGCAAGACCTGCCTGCTGCCCACTTGGAGCCTGAGCAGTCCTGGGCAGCAGGAGTGGTCACTTAGTGAATGCCTGGGCAGAGGGGCATTGGGCTTGGCCACAGACTTGGGCACCCAAGGTCTCTTTGTGTTCTCAAAGGTTTCTGCCTTTGCCCTACAGGGCACTTGTATATGCCCTTCACTGCATGTCTTCAGCTGACTCCCCACCCCATGGCTATTTCTGGTCACACAAATGCCTTTAAACATCTCTACTGAGGTTTGACATACAAGGAACAGTACACATCCAAAGTGTATGAGCTGATACATTTAGATGCAGGCAACACTGAACCACCCCCACCTTGCAGGCCAGTGAACATCTCTGCTCCCACTGACCTGCCTGCTCTCCCAGTGGGTTTGCTGGCACCTTCTAGAGTTCTCTATAATGAAGTCATACAGTGTGTACTCTCCTGTGCCAGGCTTCTTTTACTCAGGGTAGTTATTGTGGGGTTCATATGTTATATGCCATTCCTCTTTATCATTGAGCAGTGTTCCATCACATGGGCACCCTGTAGGTTTGTTTGTATGTTTGTTTTTTAGAATTATTTTATTTAACTTTATTGTTTATTTTTTATTTGACCAGAGAGGGACAGAGTGACAGAAAGAGAAAGACAGAGATAAAGTGAGAAAGCAAGCCACCAGATCTGGGCTCGAATCACAGTCAGCCATGTGGGAGTCCAATGCCCATAACCACCATGCCACCTGCTGGCCCTGACCCTGTAGTTTTTTTTTTATTTTTGGAGAGGTTTTTGCTATAGGGCGCGTGCACTCACCAGACAGACAGAGACAGAGAGACAGAAAGCGAGAAATCACCCCCCAGGGGGGATTGCCACACCACAATCCCTTCTCCTCCATTCTCCTCTCGGGATCTTGAGCACGCACACACACGCGCCCGGCATGAGTTTAAGCCACCGGGTCAGGGACTCAAACCACAGTCGACTATGTGGGAGTCCAGCGATATAGCCATTACACTAATTGCTGGTCCCCTGACCCTGTAGATTTTTATCCATTCAGTGAGGGTGGGCATTAGGTTGTTTTGGCTATTACAAACAAAGCTGTGATGAACCTGCATGTACTAGTCCCTGTAGACATGTGATTTCATTCCTCTTGGGTAGGTGTGAATGTGATTTTTTTAAGAATAAAGCTGTGGATGGGACTGGCAAGTGGCATGGTATTTAAGGCACTGGATTCCCACATGGCTGACCATGGTTTGAGTCCCAAACCTGGCAGCTTTCTTTCTCTCTCTGTCTCTGTCTCCCTCTCTCATCAAACTGAAGAATAATAACTAAATAAAATGAAATAAATACTTCTTTTAAAAAAAAGAATAAAGCTATGGGACTAGCAGATGGCATAATAGTTATGTTGCTGGACTCCCATGTAGTCAACTGCAGTTCGAGTCCTGAACCGGGAGGCTTAAAACACACTGGGCATATGTGCGTGTTTCCAAGATCCCTAAAGGAGAATAGAGGAGAAGGGATTGCAGTGTGGCCATCCACCCCTGATGGAAGGGTGATTTCTCCCTTCTGTCTGTTTGTTTCTTTCTGGAAAAAAAAAAAAAAAAAAAGAGCAGGGACCAGCGGTTAGCGTAATGGTTATGTCACTGGACTCCCATATAGTTGACAGTAGTCTGAGTCCCAGATCTGGTGACTTGGGACTCACGCTGGGCACGTGTGCGTGAGTGCCCAGAATCCTGAGAGGAGAATGGAGGAGAAGGGATTGAGACGTGGCCGTCCCCCCTGGGGGGTGATTTCTCGCTTTCTGTCTCTCTATCTCTGTCTGTCCGGTGAGCGCACACACCCTACAGCAAAAACCTCTCCAAAAAAAGAAAAGAACAAAGTAGGGACCTGCAGGTAGTGTGGTGGTTAAGGCGCTGATGGCTTGCTTTCCCACTTTCTGTCTCTCTGGTCAAATTAAAATAAAGGAATGAATACATAAAATTAAATAAATAATTCTTTTATAAAAAAATAAGCTGCTTTCCAAAGTAGCTTAATTATTTTACATTCCCATCACTCCTTCACATGACTCAACAATTTTTTTTAAAGATTTTTCCCATAAGGTGTGTGCTCTCACCAGAGAGAGGGAAAGTGAGAAATCACCCTCCAGGGGGGATGGCTGCACCGCACCACCCCCCAGGAGGCTTCACCTTCTGGGATTTGGGGCACACACACAAGTGCCTGGTGTGATTTTCAAGCGAGGACTCAAACTATAGTCAGTCATGGGTGAGTCCAGTGCCTTAACCACCACCCCATCTGCTGGCCCCAATACTGGACAGTTCTTGATATGGTCAGTCTTTTCATTTTAGCCTCTCCAATGAGTGTGTAGTGGTGTCCCATTGGGTTATTTTTTTTTTAATTTTTTAAGAGGTTTATGCCATAGGGTGCATGTGCTTGCCAGAGAGAAAGCAAGACAGACAGAAAGAGGGAAAGTGAGAAATCATCCCTTAGTTGGAGAGGGCCACATTGCAATCCCTTTTCCTCCATTTTCCTCCTGGGATCTTGGGCACAGATGCATACGTGCCTGGCCTAAGATTCAAGCCACTGGGTCCAGGACTTGAACTGCAGTCAACCATGTGGGATTCCAGTGGCATAACCACTATGCAATCTGCTGGGCCCACCATTGGGTTTTAATTTGCATTCCCTGATGATTACTGGTATTGAGCATCTTTCCGTGGGCTTATTTGCCTTCTGTGTATTTTTAAAATTCATGATGGGGAGCATGTGTGCGTGCACAAAAGCAAAAGAAAAGTACCATCAATAAGGTCTGTCATCACAGCGTAATCCTCTTTCCTCGGCCCTCCAGCTCATCAGGATCCAGGGCACATGTGTGAATCGCTGGCATGTTTCAGGTCCACCGACCAAGCATCAGAAGCCACTGTCAACCATGTAGGGTGCACTCAACACACAGAAACCCACTCTGTAATTACACATGCCCTAGTGCACACGATATGAGAATAAACTCTGGGGATGCGTACCTGTGCTATTGCACTGGGCCTGCTGAGAGAGACTGTGCAGGAGACGGCCCAAAAAATTGGAACAGAAAGTGTGTGTCCTGGGTCTGAGTCCTACCCTACTCACCTGTGCATCTGAGCACCTGTCTATCTGAGCTCATTTATAGCTGTCCACCTGTCCCTGTGGGGATAGATATGTCTCTCCGCCTGTCTCCTTGGGCAGGGCATCCACTTGGCCCAGTTCCACTACAGTCCTATCCTTTTCAGGCCCCTTGTGTGGAACCTCAGGTCTGTTTCTCTGCTGAGACTGGTCTCAGTGGCGTCCTTATCCCAAATATGACTGCTGTCACATCCCTTGCCATCCCCATAAGCCAGAGTGAAGACCTGGAGGTGTGAGGTGTTCTGGGAACTGAGGGTCAGCTGGGTGTTGCAGAATCTGAAGGACTCTTAGAGTGCCTCAAGCGAGGCAGGTGCAGCTCCCTTCCCCCAGACGGCAGACCAGGCCCCAGGCAGACACACGCCTTCCACTTCTCTTGGCATTGTTTATTTTTCTACCTACAGAGGGAGGTCAGCAATCTTGACAGCCTTGGCCTTCAGCAGGGGTGAGAGAGTAGTCAGGGCTCCCTGAAGCCCCCCACAGGGTGGTAGATGTGGTCCTGGTCTTTCTCTGGCCCCTGGAGCACCTGGTGAAACAGCATCGCCCACAACCAGTGCCTTTCCTCACCCTGGGCTTCCTCAGGCAGGGGGTGGTACAGATGGTCATGGTCAGGCTCAGGGCCCTGCTGGGGGCTCCGGACACGAGCCAGGATGTCCTCAGTCTCCACCCAGGCCTTGGCTCCTAGGGACAGGCAGATGGAGGTGTGATCTCAGTTTCTCTCCCAAGATCTTGTCCTTCCAAGTCAACCCACAGGATGGACTCCCCTGCTGTGACCTTGCCCTGGAGATACAGGGTGCCCGCCCTGACCTGGAGACTTCTCGATGGTGACTGTGAGCTTTGACTTCAGTACAGGTAGTAGTCCCACCAGCTGGTCATCCTTCTCTGGAGGCTCCACCACTCGAGCACCCCAAACCCTGCAGCACAGGTGGCTCAGGTCTTCATGCAGGTAGAGAGAGGTAGACAAAACTGGCCCCATTGAGGAGGGTGTCCACTGTCCCCACGCAGCCACAGGCCCTGGAGATGTGATGTGGCTAGAACCCCCTCCATCCTATCACCTGCCAGAGACGCAAGGACAAGCACTGCTACTCTCTCTCAAGAGCTACAGTGATGGGTGGCCTCCACAGCCCCCCAGTCAGCAGTTCCCAGCACATCTCTGAGCCACTGCGGGGTGGGAGGATGGAAAAGTTTGAGCCTCCATTGAGTAGCATCCCTGAGAACAAAGGGAAGTGAGAAAATATTCCAGTCCAGAGCCACTTACTTCTCAGTGTCCTGCACAGGGGCCTCGTGTTTGCCTTTGATCTAGACAGGGACATAGGAGAGTGAGAGTCACAGGCATGAGATTAGCCAAGTCCATAAGAGGCCCAAGGTCCAAGCACAGCAGGAGGGAGACTGCTCCAAGGTCCGCCTGGAGCTACAGGTGGGGCAGAGCTGTTCAGCACAGCCCGAAGCCATTTCCAGGGAAAGCAGGACTGCCCCTGTCAGCATCCTGAGACTGCAGGATGGGGTCTGAGGCCGGCAGCCTGTCTGCCTGGACTAACTGGACTCCTGGCTGGGCCTGGGAAAGCTGAACTCCCCAGGGAAGGACTTGATCCTCATCCACTGACTCTGTGCCCTGCCTCCCTCCCCTCCCCACCAGCCCTCCTCCCTTCCTGGGCCCTCAGGGTTTGGGTTGGCCCTCAGGCTGGGTCTGGCAGTCAGGGATTATGCCTGCACCACCTCTTCTTGGCTTGTGGCCTAGGGAAGGAGGGTAAGTCCCACTGAGCCCAGCCATCCTTGTGGAGCACAGTGGAGACAAGAGAGTGAAGCCAGCTGTGACCCCAGGAGGACTGGACAGCAGTGAATCAGAGGGGCCCACACATACCTGAGGTACTGGGGCTGCACATGTCTCCTGCAGCAGTACAGCCACTAGGATGGTGACCAGGAGGCTAGGGTAGGACCAGAGGGGAATGTGAGATGAGGAAGGCTCATCAATATCACTGTCCCCATCTTCCAGGCTGGAGCCCCCACATAGGCAGCTTCTGAAGCCAACAATATGCTGCTCAGGGAGGCCAGGGCTGGGCTCCTGGATGGGACCACAGGTAATTTATCAGACTCATCTCACAGGCCAGGCAGAGGTGAGACACCTCACACCCACATCTTCTCCCAGTACCTTGGGCTAGGGCCCACACCCCTGCTTGTGGCTCCTGCACCCTCATTCTGAGCAGACCCTCCTGCAGCAGATGCTGATGGTCAGTGCTGGGGACTCCAGAGGCTTCCTGGGCCCTCAGGGTTTGGGTTGGCCCTCAGGCTGGGTCTGGCAGTCAGGGATTATGCCTGCACCACCTCTTCTTGGCTTGTGGCCTAGGGAAGGAGGGTAAGTCCCACTGAGCCCAGCCATCCTTGTGGAGCACAGTGGAGACAAGAGAGTGAAGCCAGCTGTGACCCCAGGAGGACTGGACAGCAGTGAATCAGAGGGGCCCACACATACCTGAGGTACTGGGGCTGCACATGTCTCCTGCAGCAGTACAGCCACTAGGATGGTGACCAGGAGGCTAGGGTAGGACCAGAGGGGAATGTGAGATGAGGAAGGCTCATCAATATCACTGTCCCCATCTTCCAGGCTGGAGCCCCCACATAGGCAGCTTCTGAAGCCAACAATATGCTGCTCAGGGAGGCCAGGGCTGGGCTCCTGGATGGGACCACAGGTAATTTATCAGACTCATCTCACAGGCCAGGCAGAGGTGAGACACCTCACACCCACATCTTCTCCCAGTACCTTGGGCTAGGGCCCACACCCCTGCTTGTGGCTCCTGCACCCTCATTCTGAGCAGACCCTCCTGCAGCAGATGCTGATGGTCAGTGCTGGGGACTCCAGAGGCCCTGGCTCACCTCTACACTGACCTCCACACCAGGAGTGGTGTGGGCTCACGGAACACCATGATAGCTGCAACCATACAATCAGGACTGAGTGATCAGGAGGCAGGAAGTGCGGGAGGAGGCAGGAAGGAGGGCCAGCCAGCCCATGTGCTGTGCATCCATGTGCATCTGTGTTATATTGTGGTGTGGTGTTTGTGTGTGGTGTACGTTTAGGTAGTGTGCATGTATGAATGTGTGTTGTGTATGTATGGCATGTGGTGTGGCTGTGGTATGTATATGTGGTCTTTATGTAAGTGTGCATGTGGTATGCATGTATAAATGTGTGATCTGGGGGGTGTAGTATGTGGATATGTGTGTGTAGTATCTGTGGTATGTGTATGTGGCATGGGTGTTGTGTGTGTGTGATGTAG
Organism: Tupaia belangeri chinensis; assembly: GCF_000334495.1. Lineage (NCBI taxonomy): Eukaryota > Metazoa > Chordata > Mammalia > Scandentia > Tupaiidae > Tupaia > Tupaia belangeri. The sequence goes on along the minus strand of NW_006159672.1, from coordinate 7,424,376 downwards.
TATGTGTGATTGTTGTATGGTAGATGTACATGTAATATACAAGTGTGAGTGTGTATGTGTAGTGTGTGTGTGGTGTCCATGGGCATGTAGTGTGTGAATGTGTGGTGTGCTATATGTGTGCACACATGTGACTCTTTTAGGCTCTGCTAGGGAGGTTTCTGGGGGGTGTGATAGGAAAGGTGAATCAGCAAGGGCCAGGTCAAGTCTGCCTACTAGAAGCCCTGTAGGCCCTGGTTGTAGCCCCACAGAGACCTTCACTCGTTCTCTGTGACTCAGCTCTTGAGGGGTCTAGGTGGGCTTGCTGCCTTGCTTCCCCTCAGGACCACCAAACCAAGGCTGGTTCTAATGCACACAGGACCTTTGTCCACAGGTCTGCAATCCTCACCACCACACTGCCTAGGACACCCTTGTAGGACAGCCCCCCCCCCCATGACTATAGCCTAGGACCCCACACCGCGAGGCATGGGGATGGCGGAGGTTAGTGCTTAACCTGGTTATGGGTCTCCCTAGCTGGCATTACTAGAAGAACCCCCAGGAAAGGAGAGGCAGGGAGAGAAGGGAGACCCCCAGTGCAGGGGGGGAGAGAAGGGGCCCCACAGGAGGAAAGCCCAACTCCCAGGATGACATCCCAGCACTCCCCCAGCTCCTGCCCAGCCCTTGCCCCTAGTCATTTCTTATCTTCTCACCACCTCCTTCGTTTGGGAGCCTGGTACCTCCCCTTTCTTCTCCCAGGGGGCTCCTGGGTGATTTTTCCCCTGGGTCAGGGGTCCCTAAGACACAACACACTGTCTTATATCCATGGGGTCACAGCGGCTTTCCTCCTAGGTGGAGCCTGGACACAGAGGGCCCTTAGGGCAGGAAAGTCCTGCCCATCCCCCACACACCCAAGAAGAACTGTGCATTCTTGGGGACTGCTACCAAAACACTGGTCTGATCCCTACAGTCTGTGGACAGTGGGCCTTTTCCTTTGCCCTTCCACCTGGATTCTTCCCGAGCCAGGGCCTGGGGAACAGAGAAACTCCCAGGGGCTGGCCTCTGTACTGGGGCCTGGAGCCAAGACTATACAGCCAGGCCCACTCTGGCTAATAGCCTAGCCACCAGGTTTGGGTGAGTACAGGGTGGGAATTAGAGTCCGGGCAGTGGATATTACCTTCTCATGTCTGGGATCCTCATCTCAGTGTAGATGTTGTCCTGTGTGTCCAGGTTTTGGCCCTGTTCCTCCTGCTCAGGCTGCTTGGAGTTTTATTGCCTGCACATGGGTGTGTCTGGACAGAGGTCGGGGGCCTAAGGCTACAGCTGCCCTGCCCCACAGGGGCCTAGGGCTGCAGCCGCCCTGCCCTACCCCAGCCTGCATGCTGAGCGGGGCAACCAAGCGTCTCCCTTCCCATTCCACCACCTTACGAACCTCCCAGCCACCTACTGGCCGCATCCCCACCGGCCTGTCACACTGTGACCTCCTTACTGCCCACTTAACACCAGACCTGACTAGAGATCTGCTTTCCTGAAACCCCCACACAAAGAACCCTCACCTTCCACCCTAGTGCCACCGGCCTCCTGGTGGCTCAGCCATTAGCCAGAGTGGCTCCCCTCCCAAA
>NW_006159672.1:7416752-7422632 GCF_000334495.1 Tupaia belangeri chinensis | reverse complement strand
GGCTCACCCATTAGCCAGAGTGGCTCCATTCCAGAAGCCAATCCCTGGGAGTTCCTCTATCCCTGCCAGGGCCTGACTCAGGGAGAGTCCAGGCGGAAGGGCAAAGGGACGTGCCCTCTGTCCACAGACTAGGGATCAGACTAGTGTTTAGTCCCCAACCACTTTTGCCACCGACCCTCACACCAACCTCTTGCTCTTTTCTTCTGATCACAACAGCCTGAGGTGTCCTGCATGCTTCAGGCCCTTGGCTTTGTGACCAGGGCAAAGGAATTTGTTTCTGTGTTTCACTGAAAAATCACAGATAAGAGCAGATTACTAAGAGAAAGGCAGGGACCAGGAGAAGGCAAAGTGGTTAAGGCAGCTGGATACCATATGGCTGACTATGTGGTTCGAGTCCTGGACCTAGTGGCTTGAAAAACACGGCAGGTATGTATGCAGGAGAATGGAGGAGAAGGGATTGCAACATGGCCATCCCCTCTGAGAGGTGATTTCTATATTCCCCCCACTTTCTCTCTCTCTTTCTTTCTTTCTCTCTGGTGAACACAGGCGCCCTGTAGCAAACATTAAAAGCAGGTGGAGTGGTGGTTAAGGGTGTTGGACTTCCACACAGACGACCATGGTTTGAGTCCCAGAATGGGTAGCTTGCTTTCTCACTTTCTCACTCTATCCCTCTCTGGTAAAAATTAAAATAAATAAATAAATAAGTAAATAAATGGATAAAATAAAGTGAAATAAAAATAGTTCTTTAAAAAAGGATTAGGAGCTAGCAGGTGGCATGGCAGTTAAGGTACTGAACTCCTACATGGCTGACAGGGATTCAAGTCCCAGACCTGGTGGCTTACTTGCTTTCTTTCCCTCTCTCTCTCTGTCTCTCTCTGGGTGAGTATATGTGCTCTTTAACCAATAAAAAATAATAATAATAACAAATAAAATTAAATAATTCCTTTTTAAAATTTTAAATGTAGGGGAACTAGCAGTTAGCATAATGGCTATATCGTTGGACTCCCACATAGTCGACCGTGGTTCACGTCTCAGACCCGGTGGCTTAGAACTCACGCTGGGCACATATGTGTGCATGCCCAAGATCGCGAGAGGAGAATGGAGGAGAAGGGATTGCGGTGTGGCCATCCCCCCTGGGGGGTGATTTTTCGCTTTCTATCTCTGTGTCTCTGTCTGTCTGTCTGGCGAGCGCACGCGCCCTATAGCGAAAAAAAACTCTCAAAAAAAATTTTTTAATATAAACTACTATCTGACTCAGCAATTTCACTTCTTGGTATCTACGCAAGAGAAACGAAAATACGTGTCCACCAAAGACTTGAACAAAGAATGTTCATAGCAACTTTATAAATAATAGACAAAACTGGAAACAATCTAAATGATTGTCAATGGATAAAGCATGTATACTCATATAATGGGACACTATTTGGTGGCAAAAAAAAACTAATCCCTGATACAGACTGCTGTTGTTTTTGTCCACCACCAGCTCTGAGCCCAGGATCTGGAGCCCTGACCCCAAGCAGGTTAAACCCTTGAAGATCATGTCTGCCATGGACATTATTTGAAGCAAAGCACTCACGCACGCACTCACTCAACCAAATGCCTATTGAGCACCTTCTGTATAGTAGGCATCATGAAGCCACTGGGGTACCACGGTGACTGAGAAAGATAAGGCTGGTCCCAGGAAAGCTCCTAGCCCAGGGGATCCAGATGCTGACACATGAGAAAAAGGCCATCCTCTGGGAGAATGGGTGCCACGCCCAGCCATGACTGACCTCAGCTGCCCCAAAAGGGTGGTGGTGTGGTTTGGAACACAGTTTGTCTCTCAAAGTCTTAGTTTTGGAATTTAGTTTTAGTGGGTAGTGACGGAATGTCCCCCCCCAGAAATGCATGTGTGAGTTGTGATCTGTGAGGCCGATGTCCTCTGCTTTTTTCTTTTTTTTTTTTTAATTTTTATTTATTTATTTATTTTTGGAGAAGTTTTCGCTATAGGGCACATGTGCTTGCCAGAAAGACAGAGAGAGACAGAGAGACAGAAAGCGAGAAATCACCCCACAGAGCGGATGGTCACGCCGCAATCCCTTCTCCTCCATCCTCCTCTCGGGATCTTGGGCACGCACGCACACACACCCGGTGTGAATTTTAAGCCACCGGGTCCGGGACGCGAATCGCGGTCGACTACGTGGGAGTCCAGCAACATAGCCATTACGCTAACTGCTGGTTCCCTCCTCTGGTATTTTCTTAGGGCTGCCCACTCATTTCTAGCTAACTGCCTATTGCAAGACCATGCTCTGCCAAAAATTCTGCCTTCCACCATTTTGTGATGCCTGGGACTTTCATGCCAGTAGATCTGTGACTTATTAAATCCTATTTTTTTTTAAGGTTTTTGTCATAGGGCACATGTGCTCACTGGAGACAGTGAGAGAAAAAATGAGAAATCACTCCCCCTCTCCCCCTGGGAGATGACCACACTGCAGTCCCTTCTTTTCCTTTCTCCTGGGATTTGGGGCACACATGCACATGTGCCCGGCATGAGTTTCGAGTTGCCAGATCTGGGAATTGAATCGTGGTTGGCCATGTGGAAATCCAGTGTCTTAACCACTGTACCACCTGCTGGCCCCAAATTGCCTATTTTACCTCTTTTCTTTCTTTCTTTTTGAGAGAGAGATTTTTGCTATAAGTTGCATCTGCTCACTGGAGAAACAGACTGAAGGCAAGAAATCAGCCCCCAGGGGGAATGGCCAACCACAATCTCTCAATAATGAACTAAGACAGGTGGGAACTCAGGGAAAAAGACAAGAAAAGAAATCTGAGCATTCAGCCATCACTGAGGTCCTGGGCATTCCTAGGCCAAGGAGCAAACAGGGCTCAGCTGTTCAGAGTGTCTATCCACACCCGCAGTGAGGAGGTAGGTGTGTGTGTGTGTATGTGTGTATGTACACATGCATGTCAGTAGGTGTGAGTGTCTGGGTGCGGGGCCAGTCTGTGGTACAGTGATTAAGGTGGCTGAATACAGTTTGAGTAGTCACATGACTGACTACAGTTTGAGTCCTGGACCCAGCAGCTTGAAAAAAACTCCAGGCGCATGTGAATGTGTGCCAAAAAGGAGGGAGAGGGACCAGCAGTTGGCATAATGGCTATGTCGCTGGACTCCCATGTAGTCAACCATGGTTTGAGTCCCGAACCCCGTGGCTTAAACTCACACCAGGTGCGTGTGTGTGAGTGCCCAGGATCCCGAGAGGAGAATGGAGGAGAAGGAATTGCAGTGTGGCCATCCCCCCTGGGGAGTGATTTCTCGATTTCTGTCTCTGTCCCTGTCTTTCTGGCGAGTGCACCCTATAGCAAAAACCTCTCCAAAAAAAAAAAAAAGGGAGAAATGGAGGAGAAGAGGTTGCCTGGTGACCATTCCCCATGGAGGGTGCTTTCTCACTTTCTCCCTCTTTGGCTAACACATATACATTCTGAAAAAAAAAAAAAGTAAAGAAAACAATGTATGTATGTACAGTGTGTGAATTCGTGCAGTGAGTAGGCATGCGTGCGTGTGTGTCAGGTATATGTGTGTGTGTGTGTGTGTGAGGGTAGGTGACCTAGGGCAGAGGTCTGATGGCGCGACACTCATGGCTCTGACAGGGAAAGGGGATGCAGGGCAGGCTGTGGGAGGGGACGCAGGGCAGGCTGCAGACGCTGTGATCCCTCCTCCAGCCTGTGTTTCCATGGCAACCGCAGCCTCGGTCTCACCGCTTCAGCCCCTCCTCTGGCTGGGCTCGCCCTGGCTGCGAAGCGTCTGGAACCGCATCCTCCGCATACACATCCGCATCCTCGTCCTCCGGCGACCGCGTCCCGCAGCAGCTGCTGTTGGAGCCGCCTGTGAGCCATTTCCATATTTCTCCTTGTGGAGTGGGAATGAGGGAGCCCGAGTGTGTGTGTGAGTGTGTGAGGTGAGTATGCCGGGGTGTGTAAGGTATGTGCAAGTGTTGCAAGGCGTGTGTGCCAGGTACGTGCACGGGGAATGTGTGCGAGTGGGAAAAGTGGGAGGTGTGCAGTGGGTGCGTGTGCAGGGGTGTGAGTGCATGTGGGGAGCACTGCCACTTATCGATGGCTGTCATCAGAGCCAGGCACAAATGGACTCCTCTTTTGGGGAGGCCCAAGACAAGGTTGGCCCTGCTGACCAGAGGGAATGGCTGGTTCCCAGGCCTCACAGGAAGTCAGAGAGCCTCTGATTCCGTGGACCAGAGATAGAGAGTGGGTCAGCAGGTTTTCTGTGAGGCGGGGGGTGGGGGGTGGGGACAGAGGTAGGAGAGCCACAGCCTGGACATCCAGGAAAGGCCATTGGTGTCCAGGTCTTCACAAGTACTACGTGCTGCCTGGATCACCTGTCTTGGACAGAGCTGCTGAAGATGGGGCTGGGACTGCTGGAGATTAGCAGACCCCCTGCCATGGTGACTGCAACCCCCTTCCCAGTGAGCTGGCTCCACCCCTGCAGGTCTGAGAGAGCCAGTGGGAGATGAGCATCCCTAAAGTGGGCAGGGGGTGCCAGTTTCAGCTCTTGTCCACTCTGCCAAACAGGGGGGTGTGGAGGTTGAAGGAGGGAAAAAAAGCCGGCAGAAGGGATGTTGGACTAGGGCACAGAGGAGCCGCTGCTGGCGCAGTGGCTGTGGGTGTGTGGCAGTGATGGAGGTGACAGTGTGACAGACCACCTGCGGCAGGCTCTGGATGCGGGGCCACAGGTGGCTGGTACGTGAGAAGCCGGAAACAGCTGTGTCCCTCCCCGTCCCGCTCTGTCCTCCTTTGCTTAGGCTCCCCAGGGCTGGGCAGGCATCCACAGTTCAGCTGCCCTTGACCCAGCAGGCAGATCACGACCTGCCTGCAGGGCAGGGGGGAGTACTATATATATGTGTGTGTTGCAGCGGGGTCAGGGGAGGGGCCAGGCAGGGACCAAGGAGCCCTCAGCGGTCCACAATCCCACACGAGAGCCCGATGCACACGGCGCTCGTGTCCGGTGTACAAAAGCTCGCGCCCGCGCACACCAGCGCGCACCTTCGTGAGTGACGCAGCACCCCAAGTTGCGGGTTGGTGGGAGGGATTTCGTGTGAAGCGAGTCTGTGACGGACGAGACCTCTAACCGAGCTTCCCCGGGTTCTCAAACGAATGGTCTGCACCCCACTACCGCGACCCACCTGTCAATCAGCATCGCCTCACAGCTCGTCCTGCGCGCCCAGCCACCTAGCCATCAGCATCCGGTGGGCCCCTTCCCCTACCCCTGAGAGAGGAGAGGTGCACCACCGCTCCCTCCACCTCCAGGCGGGAGTGCACAGCTGGAGGGGAGCAAATAACGCCCGAAGACCCCATTACAGTGCAGGGTAGAGGGACGGGGTCGGTGGGAGTAGGGCAGACCACCCCTCCCCCGGTTTGACGGAGCGCTGTATCTGTAATATGAGTGAGCCCAGCCAGCTTCCCGCCAGGTCCCCATGACTCGGCGATGGAAAGGCACGTTCTGGTGGGTATGGTGTGGAAAGAGGACCCCACATACAGCCCACCCCCATCAGCATCCTGCCTAGGCCTTGGGGTCTGGAACCGTACGCAGCGGGGCCGACGGGCTCCTAATAGCTCCTTCACGAAGACGGTCCTCCGGTTCTTGTCTGTGTTGCCTTGGAAACCAGTGATGAGGTAAAATGCCATCACCGTGCGTCAGAGGAGTTAGAGTTTATGTTTGGCTCAAAGGGGACCTTGGAGGCGGAGTTCCATATAGGGAGGAGCTTCCTGCTGGAGTGGTGGCAAGGCAGACCCCTTGGGCGGACCTTCCTGTGGGCGTGGCTACCAACCTGCGAGACCTGCAGGTCTGCACTGTGAGACCCTTCGCCTATCTCACTCCAAACCCCTGCC
>NW_006159672.1:7407329-7416643 GCF_000334495.1 Tupaia belangeri chinensis | reverse complement strand
CCGCCTGCCGCCCTCTTTCCGGTCTGCAGAGAGTCTGGAACCCCTGCCATGCACTCTCCAGTGTGCAGAGAGGCTGGGTTAGCATTGGTCGTTCCCTCTAAGAAGGTTCCCAGCCCTGCTCCTCAATGACATCACCCCACCCCACGGGTCAAGCTCCGCTTCAAGGTTGAGCACTCGCTGCAGGCCCCCTTTCTCCTACCAGGACCCTTTCTTTGCACCGTCTCCTATTCGCGCCTCTCTCCTGGCCCATCCGCTGCCCAGTGTGCAGAGAGGCTGGGTTAGCATTGGTCGTTCCCTCTAAGAAGGTTCCCAGCCCTGCTCCTCAATGACATCACCCCACCCCACGGGTCAAGCTCCGCTTCAAGGTTGAGCACTCGCTGCAGGCCCCCTTTCTCCTACCAGGACCCTTTCTTTGCACCGTCTCCTATTCGCGCCTCTCTCCTGGCCCATCCGCTGCATTATTTCCTGCTTCCACTTGATCAACCGACCTTTTGTACTTATACTCTGCCCGCTCATCGTCATCTCTGCCCCCACGCAGTTGCGATGTTGTACTCCTAAGGCCCGCCAGGGCAGCGGCGTAGTCTGCAGCGCGAAGGATTGCACCGTGACACCTAATCTGTCAGCGACAGTCTGCTCACCTGCCTGAATCCTAGGTGTCAGTGCATCCTCCCCAGGGCATCCCTCCCACTCACACCCCCTCCCCCCAGCTTGGGGAATAGGATGTAGGATGAACGGGTGGCATTTTGCATTATTTCATCTGGAAGGGCCCAGGTAGAGTCACCTGCGCTAAACATACATCAAAGAAAGGGCATGGACCCTAAGAGAATCCTCCTCCCCAGAGCGCCTGGAGAATTCACCATGGAGAGGAGGACAGAAGGGTTTGTTTTTGTTTTTGCTTTTTTGGGGGGTGGGGGGTGGGGAGTATCTCAGGGCTTGAAGCTCACTGCTTCTCCCCAACTCAGAGTGGCATCTCTGGCCACTTCCCCCAGATCCCCTACCTGTTTCTCTTTCTCCTCTCCTGCCTATTCCTCCACACACAGATTCTTCCACATATAGATCCTACTCACCTGTGCATTTGGTCTGGTTTCCCTGACTCTGGGGTCAAGGGAGGGGGTGTCCGTAGTCCCTGACAAGGAGTCAAGGAATCTCCTAGGTGCTCCCATTGGACCTGCCCACTGCAGGGTGAGAAAGAGTAATCACTTGCAGGTCTGGCAAGCACCTGGCCTTCCTAGGCCTGTTCGCAAAGTATTAAAATTGAGTGGCTTAAAATAATAGAATGTAGGGACCAGCAGTTGGTGAAATGGCTATGTCGCTGGACTCCCATGTAGTTGACTGCAGTTCAAGTCCCAGACCTAGTGGCTTAAACTCATGCCGGGCATGTGTGCATGCATGCCCAAGATCCCTAGAGGAGAATGGAGGAGAAGGGATTGCGGCGTAGCCATCCCCCCTGGGGAGTGATTTCTCGCTTTTTGTCTCTCTGTCTCTCTGTGTCTTTCTGGCGAGTGTATGCGTCCTATAGCAAAAACCTCTCCAAAAAAATAGAATGTATTCCTTCACAGTTCTAGAAGCCAGAAGTCCAAAATCAAGTTGTTAGCAGAGTGATGTTCACTGGAAAGTCTCTAGGGGAAGACGCTTCCTTGATTCTTGTATCTTCTGGTAGCTACAGATTCCTGAATTATAGCTGCATCACTCCCATCTCGACTTCTGTCTATACATGGCATTCTCCTTGTGTTAAAAATGTCCCTATTCTTATAAGGACACCAGTCATTAGATTAGAGACCATCCTAATCCAGTATGTCATTTCATCTTGATTACGTCTGCAAAGAGCCTACTTCCAAATGAGGTCACATTGACAGATTCTGGGACTAGGACTTGCACAAATCATTTGTCACCACTCAACCCATAACAAGCCTTTGCCACCTGGAAGTTTCAAATACTTCTACCAGTTTCTGTTTCCCTTCTTTGAAAGCTATGATTTTCTTTTCTTTTGTTTTTGAGAGGTTTTTGCTATAGAATGTGTGGGCTCACCAGAAAGAAAGAGAGAGACAGAGAGACAAAAAGCGAGAAATCATCCCCCAGGGGGGATGGCCATGCTGCAATCCCTTCTCCTCCATTCTTCTCTCAGCTAGGATCTTGGGCACGCACGCACACGCTCCTGGCATGAGTTTAAGCCACCAGGTCTGGAACTCGAACTGCAGATTACAGAGGAGTCCAGCAACAAAGCCATTACGCTATCTGCTGGTCCCTGTTTTTTTGTTTTTGTTTTTGTTTTAATCTTAAAGAGTTCCGTATGATGTTTGCATTATTTCAAAATATTGGTAGAGGTCAATAGTAATGCTCTCGAGCCCAGAGTCCGCTGTGATAAGATTTTTTTAATGACGTTCAAATTCTTTTTTTTTTTTTTGAGAGATTTTCGTTATACGGCGCGTGAGGCATAGAGACAGAAAGTGAGAAATCACCCCCCAGGGGGGATGGATGGTCACGCCACAATCCCTTCTCCTCCATTCTCCTCTCGAATCTTGTGCATGCACGCACATGCACCCGGCGTGAGTTTTAAGCCACCGGGTCCGTGATGTGAACCGCAGTCGACTACGTGGGAATCCAGCGACATAGCCATTATGCTAACTGCTGGTTCCCAATGACGTTCAAATTCTTAGTGGACATAGAAACTTTCTTTTTCTTTCCTATTTCATTATTTTGTCAGAGGGAACATGTGCTCTTGAGAGAGGAAATGAGAAAACACCTCCCATGGATGATGAACACACCGTAATTTCTCCTCTTTAATTTCTCCCTGCCTTACACATTCTAGGCATGCACTTACCCAGCCTATGTTTCAAGCTGCTCTGTCCAAGACTCAGGGATCCAATCACCCTATTAAGCCACTTACTGGTCTGAAACTTTCTTTTCTCCTTTGATTGATTGATTACATTTGGTGTTTCTACTTGTTCCATCTATCAGCTTGGAAGTCATTTGCTACATCCCTTTTCTCAGCGAGGTCAGCCTAGAGGTGAAACTGTGCACCCTTGACTTAGCCAGTATTAGTGAGGCTTATACCCTCCTCCGAGTCACATGGGGACTGCACCTGTCTTCTCCACTGGCTGCCCTGACTCATGGGGTCCAGTCATGGTATTTCAGCTGCCCAAGAGATCTGGCCTGCCATACACCATGAATATTGTGTTCTTCACAGTTTGCATTTGAATTTAGCCTCAGATGTCCTCTTTCAGTAGCTTTCTTACTTCCTGCATGTCCTGTAAGGTTACCGGATAAAACATAGGACACTCAATGACATTTGAATTTTAGAGAGACAATGAATTATTTTTATAAAATTTTTTTACAGAACTATTTTAATTTTACTCATTGTCATTATTTTTATTTATTTATTTATTTATTTTTGAAGTTGACCAGAGATAGAGAAAGAGAAGAAAAATGAGAAAGCAAGCTGCTAGATTTGGGACTCGAACCATGGTCAGCCATGTGGGAGTCCAGCCACCTTAACTACCACACCACCTGCCAGCCTAATAAATGACTTTTTAGTATAAATATATCCTATAACACATATTGCACTGGATATATATACACTAAAAAAAATTCATTGCTTATCTGAAATTTATATTTAGCTGGGCCTCCTGTATTTTTATTCTGGCAATCCAGCTCTCCAGGCTATTATCCGGGATCATTTTCATTTGACCAAAATAGCTGCCCTTACAAAGTCCAAAGAGCATGTCAGCTGGTAGGAGACTCCCTCAGTTTGGTGTCTTGGCAGTCACTAATCAGAAGTGCCAACCTCTGTACAACTATGGAGCCCAGAGGGCCTGGAAGTCAGGAAGGGACTAGAAGCCTTTGGCTATACTTGCCCAATTTGCCCTGGGAAGGTTGGCCTGGCTGCCCAAGACCCATTATTGGGAACAGCCTGGTGTCCTCTTGCTCCAGAGTCAGCTAGAGTGAGTGTCTATGGAATGGCCTGCAGACAATGACCCTGTATCTATCTCCGGACAGGACAAGGAGCACCATCCACCATGGTGAAGCTGGGCTGCAGCTTCTCCGGAAAGCCAGGCAAAGACCCTGGGGACCAAGATGGGGCCTCCACGGACAGTGTTCCTCTAATCAGTCCCCTCGACGTCAGCCAGCTCCAGCCACCATTCCCTGACCAGGTACGGGTCTAGGATAGCTCAAGGTGCCCTTATGAAGCACCCTTGGGGACAAATTGGGTGTAGGTGAGGTTCATTTAGATGTGACTTCTTTCAAGGTCAAGCAGAGAAAGCACCAGGCTGGGTGGAAAACCGAGTTGGCCACAGGCAATCTGTGACCTCCTGGTCAAGTCCTTTGTCTCCCAGAGCTGATTCTACTCATCTGTTAGCAGGGTAAACTGGCTACATGGTAACCAAAAATTCCTGCACTGACTTGCAGACAGCATCCAGTCCATGGACACCTCTTTCCACAGGTGGTCATAAAGACACAGACGGAATACCAGCTGTCTTCTCCGGACCAACCGAAGAAGTTCCCCGACCTGGAGGGCCAGAGGCTGACCTGTAGCCACCCGGAGGAAGGCCGCAGGGTAACCACACCCACCCCATCCTACTAAGGGAGCCAGGGCCCAGGCAGAAGGCAAAGAGGCAGTACAGGCTGTGGGTGCCAGGCTTTGGCCATGGTGGAGCCTCTCTTGATCTGGCTTCTGCTCTCAGGGAAGAGTTGGACAGTGGCTGGACTTTCAGAACTAGTTATTAGCAGCTCTGCACCAGCCAAGTTTTCCTTTCCAGGCAGTAAGTAAGGTAAACAACAGCTACCTTCAGACTATTGAGCTCCTGCAATGTGTTTTTTGGGAAGAGCCATTCTGCGCTTTTTGGCTGATTTACCAGTGAGGTTTTTAAGTGACTTGTAGGCTTTCTATAGAATATGAACATTATATTTTTCTGCAATATACCTGGTAAGTATCGCTCATCTTTCTCCTTATTTCTTAACTTCCCTCATGCTATTTTTAGTCTTAAAATTTTTTTTTTTTTTATATTTTGTCAGAGGACACATGCGCTCACCAGAGGAAAGAGAGAGAAAGCAAGAAAGTATCTCCCATGGGGTATGGTCAAGCTGTAACCCATTGTCCTCCATCTCTCACTCCTTTCCGGATGGGGCACATGTGTAGATGCATCCAGCACACTTCTCGAGCTGCTGGGTTCAAGACTCAACTGTGCAGTCAGCCATGGGGAATCCAGCTTCCACAACCACCATGCCAATGGCTGCTCCAAGTTTTAGTCATTTTTAGTGGACTATTTCTGAAACCATTCTTTATCAGTAGTAAAACCTGCCCCTTTTCTCTTTAATTCCATCACTCCTGCAATGGAAGTACTCCGTACAGAGGCCAGGTGAGGCCTTGCTGTACTTTCTAGTTTATCTTCGACTGCTATTAACACACCTTCTCTCATGGGGAATCCCTTTGCAGGTCTGGTGAGCCCTTGAGATGGCCTCCAGGTCATTGGATACCCATGCAATGCCGTGGTTGCCAGCCTGTGCCCACACAGACAGGAAAATTACAAGGCATTTTTTGGGGGTAGGTTTTTGTCACATGGCATGTGAGCTTGCTGAAGAAGAGAGAGAGACAGAGAGATACATAGAAAGAGAAAGTGAGAAATCACCCCCTACAGGGGATGGCTATGCCGCAATTCCTTCTCCTCCATCCCTCTAGGGATTTGGGACATGCACACACACACATACTCAGTGTGATTTTTAAGCCACTGGGCTCGGGACTCAAACCACTGTCGGCTATGTGATAGTCCAGTGCCTTAACTGCCATGCCACCTGCTGGCCCTTACAAGACAAAATTTTACTAGCACCTGCTGGGACAAAGGTCTCATGCATTTTACCCGATAGATGTTTCCAGAATCCCAGCAGAGAGACTACCAACAAGGTCTGATACCCAAGGGGTTGTGCCTGGACGTGTGACCCTCGTGCTGGCCATCTGGGAAGGGGACTGTGACCACCTAGGGGTCCTACATCTAGCCCCAGCCCCTGAGGGGCTTCTGCTAAGAAGCTGGTCCACGGGCTTCGTTCACTGCCTGTACCCCTGTACTGAGTTCTTCTCCTTTCCTCCCAGCTGCCCACAGCACGGATGATTGCCTTCGCCATGGCGCTCCTGGGCTGTGTCCTGATCATGTACAAGGCCATCTGGTACGACCAGTTCACCTGCCCCGATGGCTTCTTGCTTCGGGTAAGAACTGGTGACCCTCAGGCCTGGGCTCTGGAGTGGGGGGCAGTAGGGGCCATTGTCCTTCCATGGCCTCCAGACAGTGAGGAGTCCTATGGAGATCTCTCTTTTCTCCTTAGACTAGTCAGGGAGGGGGGTATTCCCCTCCTCTACTTCTTCCCAATCACCACCTGAACCCAGCCCACAATGGTTTTCTGCTCCTATAAAAACACGATTCCCCAGAACTCCTTGAGTGTCTGTTCTCTCAAATACATGGAGAACTTATCTTTTTTTTTTAGAGAGAGAGTTTTTTTGTTTGTTTTGCTATGGGGCATGTGCACTCACCAGAGAGACAGAAATCACCCCCTGGGGGGAATGACCACACCACAATTCCTTCTCCTCCATTCTCCTCTCAGGACCTTGGGCATGCATGCACATGTGCCCAGCGTGAGTTTAAGCCACCAGGTCCAGGACTCGAACCACAGTCAACTACATGGGAGTCCAGCGACGTAGTCATGATGCCATCTGCTGGTCCCAGAACTTATCTTTTGAACTGTTTAAAGAAAAGGTGTTTTAGCAACAGGTTTTGTAAATAAATCTTGAGATGGGAGGAACAGGCTATATAAAAGGTGAGGGTCCAGTCCGCTCTGTGCCTGGGGTTCCTGCCATGAACCACTCCTGTTGTTCCAGGGAACACCTGGAGCCCTTTGCTAGTCTTCTCAGCAGATCATTTGCCTTTTTCTTAGTGACTTGTGGAAAGTTTTTAAAATGTAATAAGGATATTAGCATTTTCTGCATATTTGGTAAATATTTTCTGCCATCTTGTTTTTCTCTCTAGTATTGATGGTTGTGATTTTTAGTGTATTTTTCGAAAGCCTTTCATTTTTCAGAAGTAAAATCTTTCCCCATTAGCTCCATCCTGTCTGCTAGGAAGCTCCCCGACAGAGGCAGCTCAGAGACCCACAGCTGATAGCAGAGCTCCCGCACAGTCCCAGCGATGCCTATCTAGGGAGAGCTAGTTGCCGGCAGTCGGCGCCCCTCTTCCCTGGGGAACAGGCAGTAACCACCTTTTCCTGTGACTCTGCATGAAACCTTGCGTTCTGAACTGGAGGCCGGCTCTTGGTGGCTTGAAATGATGGCAGAAATAAATGCGTTCAACTACCTACAGTATTACTAAGTGCTCAAAAGCAGAGGAACGGCGTAAACTCACCGGACAGAGCCCAGGGGGTGCAGTCATTCCCGGGCACGTGACGCAAATGTCCGTCCCATTAGAGCGGTGTGCGGTTAAGAACACTCAGCCCTCTTGCAGTCAACCTGGGTGCTCGCATCCCACGCCTCCTCCCCGTCCCCATGGGCCCCCTGACCCGGTCTTTCCTCGCGCAGCACAAGATCTGCACACCGCTGACCCTGGAGTGTACTGAGTTCTTCTCCTTTCCTCCCAGCTGCCCACAGCACGGCTGATTGCCTTCGCCATGGCGCTCCTGGGCTGTGTCCTGATCATGTACAAGGCCATCTGGTACGACCAGTTCACCTGCCCCGATGGCTTCTTGCTTCGGGTAAGAACTGGTGACCCTCAGGCCTGGGCTCTGGAGTGGGGGGCAGTAGGGGCCATTGTCCTTCCATGGCCTCCAGACAGTGAGGAGTCCTATGGAGATCTCTCTTTTCTCCTTAGACTAGTCAGGGAGGGGGGTATTCCCCTCCTCTACTTCTTCCCAATCACCACCTGAACCCAGCCCACAATGGTTTTCTGCTCCTATAAAAACACGATTCCCCAGAACTCCTTGAGTGTCTGTTCTCTCAAATACATGGAGAACTTATCTTTTTTTTTTAGAGAGAGAGTTTTTTTGTTTGTTTTGCTATGGGGCATGTGCACTCACCAGAGAGACAGAAATCACCCCCTGGGGGGAATGACCACACCACAATTCCTTCTCCTCCATTCTCCTCTCAGGACCTTGGGCATGCATGCACATGTGCCCAGCGTGAGTTTAAGCCACCAGGTCCAGGACTCGAACCACAGTCAACTACATGGGAGTCCAGCGACGTAGTCATGATGCCATCTGCTGGTCCCAGAACTTATCTTTTGAACTGTTTAAAGAAAAGGTGTTTTAGCAACAGGTTTTGTAAATAAATCTTGAGATGGGAGGAACAGGCTATATAAAAGGTGAGGGTCCAGTCCGCTCTGTGCCTGGGGTTCCTGCCATGAACCACTCCTGTTGTTCCAGGGAACACCTGGAGCCCTTTGCTAGTCTTCTCAGCAGATCATTTGCCTTTTTCTTAGTGACTTGTGGAAAGTTTTTAAAATGTAATAAGGATATTAGCATTTTCTGCATATTTGGTAAATATTTTCTGCCATCTTGTTTTTCTCTCTAGTATTGATGGTTGTGATTTTTAGTGTATTTTTCGAAAGCCTTTCATTTTTCAGAAGTAAAATCTTTCCCCATTAGCTCCATCCTGTCTGCTAGGAAGCTCCCCGACAGAGGCAGCTCAGAGACCCACAGCTGATAGCAGAGCTCCCGCACAGTCCCAGCGATGCCTATCTAGGGAGAGCTAGTTGCCGGCAGTCGGCGCCCCTCTTCCCTGGGGAACAGGCAGTAACCACCTTTTCCTGTGACTCTGCATGAAACCTTGCGTTCTGAACTGGAGGCCGGCTCTTGGTGGCTTGAAATGATGGCAGAAATAAATGCGTTCAACTACCTACAGTATTACTAAGTGCTCAAAAGCAGAGGAACGGCGTAAACTCACCGGACAGAGCCCAGGGGGTGCAGTCATTCCCGGGCACGTGACGCAAATGTCCGTCCCATTAGAGCGGTGTGCGGTTAAGAACACTCAGCCCTCTTGCAGTCAACCTGGGTGCTCGCATCCCACGCCTCCTCCCCGTCCCCATGGGCCCCCTGACCCGGTCTTTCCTCGCGCAGCACAAGATCTGCACACCGCTGACCCTGGAGATGTACTACACCGAGATGGACCCCGAGCGCCACCGCAGCATCCTGGCAGCCATTGGGGCCTACCCGCTGAGCCGCAAGCACGGCACGGAGATGCCCGCGGCGTGGGGGGAGAACTACCGCGCTGTCAAAGAGGAGCACAAGGCGCCCACCCAGGCGGGGGCGGCGGCAGTGGC
The DNA here is from genome assembly GCF_000334495.1 of Tupaia belangeri chinensis. Taxonomy (NCBI): domain Eukaryota; kingdom Metazoa; phylum Chordata; class Mammalia; order Scandentia; family Tupaiidae; genus Tupaia; species Tupaia belangeri. The sequence continues at coordinate 7,407,350 of NW_006159672.1, read as the reverse complement.
GGGGGGCGGGGGGCGAGCGCG
>NW_006159672.1:7402492-7407074 GCF_000334495.1 Tupaia belangeri chinensis | reverse complement strand
CGGTGGCGGCGGCGGCGGCGGCAGCAGTGGCCACCGAGCCGCCGGGGAAGCCCTTGACCACCGGAGAGAAGGAGGACGCACGGAAGGCGGCCGGGAGCGCGCCACCTCTTCCCGCGCAGTGACCGCCTTCGCGGCCCCCGCCGGCCCCGCCCCGGGGTAGGTTTGTCGGTCTTTGCGCCCGTCCTGGCCAGCTCCGCAGTGGTCTCTTTCAGGGCTGCCACGATTTCTGAGCCAGGAACCCTCCTCCCGGTCCACTTTCCCTCTCACCTCCCCTCCCCGGGGCGGCCAGCCCCTCCAGAACCCTGCCAGGGATGCGCACTCTAACTCCAGCCAAGGTTGGCCGAGCACCTCTGGGCGCCGAGGGGCAGAGAGGAGCGGGCAGGTGAACAGGGAGCAGCATCCGCGGGGTCAGCTTGCTGTTTTTCCATCCAGGGTGGGCGGTGGGCTCCTGGGCGCCAGGCCCTGCCTCGCCCGCTCAATCCTGGCCCTCTCTCTTCGCAGCGTCTTCCCGCCAGCTCCTGAGACCAGCGCGTCGCCCGACACTCTTCCGCCCAGTGTTCGTGCCCCTGCCCCCAGGCACCCTCGCTGAAGTCCCCGCCCCCATGAGCCTCTGGCTCTGTCGCTTTTCTGTAAGTAAAGATTCAAGTCCACCTGAGTCTTCCATTTCTCTAGCGCGTCCTCCTTCCAGCTGGCCTTCTCCTTCCTCCCCACAAGTCCCCTGTGAGTGAGCGCTGACATTGTGCTCCACCCCTAAAGAAGGATCTTGAGCTCCCAGTGGTTAAGGTGGCTGCGATTGAATCCCAGACCCAGAGGCTTAAAAACAGGCCTGGTGGCTATGAGTCCATGCCCAAAATCCCGCGGGGAGGGAGAAGTGGAGGAGAAGAGGATCACAGCAAGACCATCCACCATAGAGGTGCTTTCCTCTCTTTCTCTGTCTCTCTGGGGCAAGTCCACATACCCTCTGGCAAATAATTATATATAGTAAATAATAAATTATATATAATAATATACATACACACACGTATATAGTCTCCCTAGAGAACCTTTGGAGTGTGGCCAAGGAGGAAACGAAGGAGGAGGAAGAGGAGTGAGCTGGGGAAGCCTTGGCTCACCTAGACAGAGGAGCAGAACAAGTGGATGAGGAAGAGGGCTGGGCCTGGGCTGTGGTACAAGCCCTGCCTGAGGGGCATAGCCCTGTGTGGACGGCCTTGCCATGATCCAATTGCTTCAGTGTCATGAGCTCATGTCCACCTAGAAGAGTCTCTGGGTCCTGGGATCCATCAGGGACCAAGGCCCAGTACCACATTCTACTGTATCTGGCCTCCATCAGCTAGTGCTGGGCCTGGTCCCCATGTGCCTCTTCCATCAGGAACATCTGCCTCCTCTGAGCAGGCCTCTGGTTCTGAGCAGCATTCACATACGGTTCCTGCTCCCCAGGTAGGTTGCCCACAGGCATGAGTGACTGAATGAAGGTATCAGTGAATGCATATATCTGAGGGGGAAGCGGGGCTCTCAGGGTGGGAGTTCTGGTCCCACTCTTTTCAAGCAGTGCCATTTCCTGATTCCCAGTGCTGGATGAGAGGTGAGAGGTCTGCAGGGCGCTAGGTATCTGGAGTTGTGGAGAGTCCTCCATTCCTCACATCAATTCCACAGGGAATGGATTTCTTAGCATCTGTCTCACTCCCCTACTTGTGCCATCATCACAACTATTCGCAGCTCTGGGAGGCCCCAGCTCTGTCCCCCACCTCAGTGATCTGGGCTTATATTCCATCTTCCCACCACAAATCTCTCTTCCTATGATTGCTTTGATCTTGGTCCCAAACACCTCATCTGGGGGGAAGTAAGCTCAGGCTTTGGGACCAAGGGATTGAGGCTGAGGGCTGCTCAAGAGGCCCAAGGAAAGAGCTCCAAGCAGGAGTAGCCAGTGTTTTCCTGCAGTGCGCCATGAAGCATGATGGGTGGCCAACATTAACATGGAAGGTGGGGCATGCCACACATGGAAGGTGGGGCATGCCACACATGGGTCCTTTGGGGAGACCCCCTTGATCCCAACATAGAGCCTAATGACTTCAGTGAGTACCCATAGCAGTCCTTTGAGGTGTTGGGGGAGCCCTCTGGTGCCAGAGTCAGAGGTTCAAACTTGGAGCTTGTCACATAGTAGAGCACCAGCACGGGCCTGGGTAGTCACTAGGGTCCTGGTCAGGAGCACAGAGCTGGATGTTGAGACTGAAGGGAGGACTCTGGCCACCTACCTCCAGACCTGGTGGCAAAATAGGAGGCCTAGCAGCTTCCCTCCTCAGTGGGACTGGTCTGCTTTGAAACTGTGGGCAGTGCCCAGGAAGTGGCAGGACATGTGTTCCTGAGAGGTTGCAGGCCAACTAGAGGTCAGCCTTTGGGGAGTGGAGGAGCAAACATAGGTCTGGGGTGTCAGGGAAGCCATGGCCCTGTGCACGTGTCCTTCACTGCTGGGTGCTAAAGACTGTCAGGCCAGTGTGCGCAGGATGGGGTGGGTGCTGGACTGGGAGGGGGACCAGTAGACCTGGGGTCAGGTAGAATCTGCATTGCTGATGTTTGGATCAAAATAGGACCTTTTTCCTCTATTTTATTTTTATAACTTTTACATTTTAAAATAACTTCAGGTTTGCAGAAACATTGTAATAATGCGAAGAACTCTCTTGTATTCTTTGCTGACATTTCTCAGTGGTTGATATTCCTTCTATTCTGAGGTGAAGCCATGCAAGCAAAATATTTCAGAGGAGCTGACAGACCAGAGTGAGGTAGAAAGGCCAGCTTGTCAGTTGAGTTTAATAAGGGAATTTATGGACAGAAGTGAGGTCTTGGGTGGCTACAAGATGAGTAGGGCAGTATGCAGATGGTTTCACTTACATGGCCTCACCTCACAACACAATCTCATCGGCTTCGTCACATTCTGTCACCTATATAGCTATCTACCTTCCTGTCTCCCTACCTACCTATCATGTGTCTGCCTGTTTATCCATCTACTATCATCCATCATGACTCTATCATCTATCTAAATTTTTTTTCCAAGCTGACTGAGAGGAAATGACCTCTTTACCTCTGAATACTTCAATTTTCCCCAAACAAGAGTATTTCCTTTTTTTTTTTTTTTGAGAGGTTTTCACTACAAGGCGCGTGCGCTCTCCAGACAGACAGAGAGAGACATAGAGACAGAAAGTGAGAAATCACCCCCCAGGGGGGATGGCCAGGCCACAATCTCTTCTTCTCCATTCTCCTCTCGGGATCTTGGGCACGCACGCACATGCGCCCGGCGTGAGTTTTAAGCCACCGGGTCTGGGACACGAACCGCGGTCAACTCTGTGGGAGTCCAGCGACATAGCCATTAAGTTAACTGCTGGTTCTCCAAGAGTATTTCCTTACATAGCTTTCATGCAATGATCAAAATCAGGAATTTAACTCTAAGACAACTTTGTATATATTTCTATTAGTATGTATTTATATTAATATGTAAACACACACACACTAGCATGTATTCGGTTGTACCAATGATGTCCTTTTCTCTTTAAGTTTGTCAGAGACCTCATGTGCTCACCAGAGAGCGACAGAAAGAAAGGAGAGGGAGAAAGTGCTCCCTTTGGGGCATTGTCACACCACAATCCCTTCTCATCTATGTTTCCATCTTGTTAGGCTTTTTGGCACACACAAACACCCAGTGTGTTTTTCAAGCCACCAGGTCCAAGATTTGAACCACGCAGTCAGCCATGTGAGATCTTACTCCCTTAATCCCTAGGCCATGGCTGGCCCTTGCCAGTTTTGAAGCACACAGACAAGGTGTTTTGTTGAATGGCCTTGACTTTCTCATGATAAAATGGAGAGGAAGTTTTGTAGGCAGGAGCTCCTCAGAAGTGATGCTGTGTCTTCCTCAGCACATCTTATCCATCGTATCGGGAGGCGTACCAGTTTTATCTGTCCTGTTATTGGTGATGTCAACTTTAATCACCAGGTTGAGGTAGCTCTGACAGAGTTTTCCCCTGTAAAGTTACATTGATGAAAAAAACAAAAACAAAAACAAACCTTCTGTAAAATACTAAAAGAGGTTTATTCTAAGCCAATATCAGTAACTACATACTGGGAAACACTCTCAAAAAGCCTTAACAAAAGGAGGAAATGGGGCTACAATTGGTCATTTATATTATACATTTCAGGAAAGCAGAAGTTACAACATTATGAAACAGCACATGGAGGTTATACATTGGTTTGTTCTGAAAAGGCACAATATCTTGAAGCAGGGGGGTTAGGGCTTTACTTAGATTCAGAGATTCTTTTGTTATTGGCCAAAAGAGAAGGGTTTTGTTTAAAACAGAAAGGAATATTTAAGCTTAACCTTAACATAGATAAGAAGGTTTACTAATTGTCGAGTAAGCCACCATTACCAAGGCGAGTTAAAACTGATAGCACAAATTCCCCCAGGGTGATTTCTCACCCTGTCTTTGGGCAGAGGGGGAGCATACACCCTATGGCAAAAATGTTAAAGAAAGAAAGAAAAAGAAAGAGAGAAAGAAAGAGAGAAAGAAAGAGAGAGAGAGAGAGAGAGAGAGAGAGA
>NW_006159672.1:7400904-7402409 GCF_000334495.1 Tupaia belangeri chinensis | reverse complement strand
AAGAAAGAAAGAAAGAAAGAAAGAAAGAAAGAAAGAAAGAAAGAAAGAAAGAAAGAAAGAAAGAAAGAAAGAAAGAAAGAAAAATAATGTGTGGGCAGGACTCTTAGGAAAAAAATTTAGGGGGGGGGAGGAAGAAACTTCAGAATAAAGAGAAGTGGCCTGAGTTCAGTCCCTAACATTTTTCCCTTTATAAATTAATAGGGGATGGTAATTTGGGACAATGTAAATATCTTGTTCTTCAACAAACATTACCTACAGAGTTAGCATTCACTGATGATTCTTATCCAAACCAATGAACACACTTCCCAACTGTTCAGCTTATAGTTAGTATTTCTTCTACATTTACTGGTTGACATTCTATTTATTGACTATAATGAAAGGCTTTTGGGCTTGGCAGGTGGCTAGTGGTTAAGATGCCGGATTCTCACATGGCTGACCATGGTTCAAGTCCCAGACCTGGTTGCTTACTTTCTCTCTTTCTTTCTCTGTCTTCTGGTCAAATTGAAGAAGAAGAAATAAATAAATAAAATAAAATAAATATTTTTTTTAAAAAAACACTGTCTACCTCCACCATTATTCATGTGTTAATTTGTTTACATAAGTTAACCCATAGATCCTGGTTTTAATCAGTGGGTCCCGATTTGTTACTATCGGGACCAGCATTTGGTGTAATGGCTATGTCTCTGGACTCCTGGATTGCAGTTCGAATCCCGGACCTGATGACTTAAACTCATGCCTGGCATGTGCGTGCGCGCGCGCTTGTGTGTGTGTGTGTGTGTGTGTGTGTGTGCGTGCCCAAGATCCCAAGAGGAGAATGGAGAAGGGATTGCGGTGTAGCCATCCCCCCTGGGGGGGTGTGATTTCTCCCTTTATGTCTCTCTATCTTTCTCTGTTTTTCAGGCAAGAGCATGCACACTATAGCAAAAACCTCACCAAAAAAAAAAAAAGTTACTGTTGAGGCCAGCAGGTGGCATAGTGCTTAAGATACTGGATTCTCACATAGCCAACTGCGGTTCAAACCCCAGACCTGATGGCTTGCTTTCTCACTCCCCCTCGCCTCCCACCCATCCTCCACTCCCATTTCTCTCTGGTGAGTGCATGTGCCCTAGAGCAAATTAAATAGTAAATAAAATTAAATAATTGTTTTAAAATATTTTAAAAAGAGGGGCTGGCAGGTGGCGTGGTGGTTACAGGCACTGGATTTCCACATAGCCAACAGTAGTTTGAGTCCCAGACCTGGTGACTTGCTTTCTCACTTTCTCTCTCTCTCTCTCTCTCTTACTCTATCCCTCTCTGGTCAAATTGAAATAAACAAATGAATAAATAAATAAATAAAGTTAAATAAAAATAATTCTTAAAAAAAAGAGAATATATTACTATTTGGGTCAGCAGGAGGCATGGGGTTAAGGCTCTGGATTCCCACACGACCACCTGTGGTTAGAGTCCTGGACCTGGTGGCTTGAAAAGTATACCAGGCATGTGTGTGTGTGTGTGGGGGTGGGGGG
>NW_006159672.1:7399494-7400806 GCF_000334495.1 Tupaia belangeri chinensis | reverse complement strand
GCGGAGTGTGAACCCCGTTGCAAAAAAAAAAAAAAAAAAAAAAGGGACTGCAGTGTGACCATGCTCTATGGGGTGGGTGCTTCCTCCCTTCTCTGTCTCTCTAGTGAGCACAAACGCCTTCTGTGATCGAATGATACAGTCAATGGGGCTTGTAATGAATAACAAAAGACACTAAGACACTTTTTACTTTTTTTGGGGGGATGGGTAGATTTTACCCATAGGGCATCTGCACTTTCAGGAGAGAAAGAGAGAGTGAGCCGTCACCCCTGTGGGGGATGGACATGTTGCATTTCCTTCTCCTCCATTCTCCTTTGAGGATTTTGGGTATGCATGTGCATGCACCCAGCATGATTTTCGAACTGTAGGTTCAAAATACAAACCATGGTCAGCCCTGTGGGAATCCAGGCCTTAACTACCATGCCACCTGCTGGCTCCAAAACACTCTTTTTTAAGAATATTATTTATTTTATTTTATTTATTATTATTTTTCAATTTGACCAGATAGAGAGAGAAAGAGAAAGTGATAGTGAGAAAGCGAGCCACCAGGTCTGGGACTCTAATCATGGTCAGCCATATGGGAGTCCAGTGTCCCAACCACCATGCCACCTGTTGGCCCCCCCAAGACACTCTACTAAGGAAATTCCACGGGTTGTAGGAACTTAGTGCCAGAAACTAGGGACTAAGGCCAAATGTATTTGCCATGCCACATCCACTGAACGACTATGCAGGAGATCACTTGGTGTTGGTGCATGAAGATTTTCCTCACTCACATTAACAGCTGCACAGCTCTCCATCATACATGTACCATGACATCCTCAACCACTCTCCTGGGTGTGAGCATTTATGATGTTTCCAATACTTCTTTTTTTTTTTTTTTTCAAGAATTTTACTATAAAGAGGTTGAAATGTTTATTTCCTTTCTTGTCTTAATTCTTTTTTTTTATTATCATAATCTTCTTTATATTACATTGGATTACATATAACTTTACATTGACTTCCATTGCTTTTTCAAAAGGGAATGCCATGCATGTCAGTCAATACAGAGGCATCGATCTCCCCGCTTTATCATTCAAAGTCTTTTCCATGCATTTCCCAATAATTATTATTATTATAATTTTTTAAAACAGTCAATCACTATTTCTCATTTTGCTTGTTAAAAGACTTCACCCATCATGAAATACTTCCCAGACCAGTCCAGTTGAGAATACTATACACGTCATCTTCAACAGATAATAAACCATATCTGTTTCTCACTAACATCCCCTCTATTGTTCACTTGCTATCTTTCTCTATCCTCTTCTCTTTTTTTTTT
>NW_006159672.1:7396594-7398524 GCF_000334495.1 Tupaia belangeri chinensis | reverse complement strand
GCGGGCAGGGAGGCCCCCCCGGCTGCGTGGCGTGCCCCCCGGAGTGGGGGGGCCCCGGCCAGGCCGTTCCGGCGCTCCAATACTTCTCAATGCAAACATACTCATGCAGGAAGTTGGGGTGATCAGACCCAACACCAGTGCCAGATTAAGGACTGCAAGATGTCTAGGTTCTTTCCTCATGCTCACAAAGAATCAGAGATGGGACACAGATAGCAAAGCGGAGTTCATTAAGAGAAGAAAGGAAGGAGACCAGCAATTGGTGTAATGGCTTTGTTGTTGGACTCCCATGTAGTCAACTGTGGTTCGAGTTGCAGACCTGATGGTTTAACTCACACCAGGTACGTGCGCATGCATGCCCAAGATCCTGAGAGGACAATGGAGGAGAAGGGATTGCGGCGTGGCCATCCCCTGGGGGGGGGGTGATTTCTTGCTTTCTGTCTCTGTCTTTCTGACAAGCACACACGCCCTATAGCAAAAACTTCTCAAAAAAAAAAAAAAGAAAAGAAAAGAAAAAGAGAGAGAGAGAAAGAAGGAAGAATAGAGCTCAAGTAGGGAGGGATCCCCAGTGAGGGGTTCTTAAACTGGGGTTTATATCTTGTAGTCTGAGTAGTGGGGATGGCTTTTTTATAAGGAAGTGAGCTTTAGAAAATGGTTACATGGTGGTCTGACTGATTCATTACCCCATTTTTTATGGGGTCAGCAAACCATAGCATTCTGTACTTCTTGTTAGAATGTAGTTATTATAGAAACTGTTGCCCTTAGCTATAGTTGCTTGGAGTCCTGGTGCAGCCAGCTTTTGGCTGAGAAAACTTAGCCATTGTGACTCCATTCGGGGCCTTTACCCTAACCGTATGTACAAGCTTATCTCCTAGCTCAATACTATACTGACTAATTTATGCATTTGTAATTTTTATTGCTGGAGGTTCATTTTCAGGGTAAATTCCTAAAAGTTGTACTAGGTTAAGAATATGGGTCCAGCAGGTGGCATGGGGAGGTTAAGGCAGCTGGATCTCACATGGCCAACTTCACAGTTCACGTCCTGGGCCTGGCAGCTTGAAAAATTATACCCAGCGTGTGTGCATATGTGCCCAAAACCGCAAGAGGAGAATGGAGAAGGGATTGCAGTGTGGCCATCACCCCAGGGAAATAATCTCTCACTTTCCCTCTTTGTCTCTGTCTCTGGTGAGCACACATGCCCTATAGCATTAAAAAAAAAAAAAGTACTTTTTTAAATAATAAACTAAAACCAGTTTTTCTCAAGCTTTAAAGCTCAACTTAAAAGTTTGACTATAAGGGAGCAGAGGATGGTGCAGTGTAAAATGTGATGCTCTGTGAGGACGACCCAAATGGGATAGTTCTGGGCTTGTGTCTAGATACTTCCCCGAGTACACTAGAGTTAACCATGATCCAGGGCCATCTGGATCGTGTCAAGACCCTGTTGGGGATTCTCTCTCTCTCTCTCTCTTTCTTTCTCTCCCATTCACATAATGAATATATTAACTTTTAAAAATTTTACCAAGTTTACTATAAATGTAGTAATTTCTATGTTGGTGTGAAAATATACCTTCAGTTATTCTTTAATTAGTAGTTCATTAGCTTATACATTTGATGTATTAAATCCCTATCATTTTAAGACATTTCACAAACTTGATTAATTAAATTCCCCAGGTATTTAAACTTTCAGCAGACAGTACCCCAGGCTCCAAGGAAGGGATGGTCACAGGTTCTGGCCATGGGTCAAGGGAATGGGGACCACCCACCTGCCGGCCTCCTCTGCAGTCAGTGACCCTTTACAAGTTGCCTGCTGAAGCATCAGGGGCTCTGCATCAGGGGCTCCACTTCAAGCCTTCCAGCCAGATCTGACTTCAGTTTGCCACCCAGGATCCCACACCCCCTCCAGGCCGACTACAAATTAGGATCCACCTGCCCC
>NW_006159672.1:7392051-7396333 GCF_000334495.1 Tupaia belangeri chinensis | reverse complement strand
CCCCCCCCCCCGATTTTGTGGCCTCAGACCAGATGGCCGGGACCCAGGTAAGCGCAGGATGGCCCTCTGCTGGCCTCATGGGGGAGGAATGTGGGATGTGGTGAGGGGAGCTCTGGCCCATCTCTGCTCATCTGATGCACAGGGTCTTGAGCAGAACCCAGCCGGGTAGAGAGACAGTAGGGGTCCTGTGGGGCCATGGGGCTTTTAGGAATTCTGGGAAGTCCCAGATCATCCTATGAGGACTTGCCACTGCCTACTGGACCCCGGGTCACCCCAGCTGGAGTCATAGCTGAGATTTAGTGAGGAGTTACCACAGTGCCACAGCCTCGTCCAACAGGGGCTGCCTTTCCTTTCTCAAGGAAAACCTGCTGGGATAAGGGAGGTGCTGCTGCAGAGGCCTTCATACCTGCTGCTGCGGAATCCATGTGGGGTGGATGGAGGTGGGGAGGCAGTCGTGACTAATGGCTGTGCCTTGGTGACCAGCAGCATCACAAGACGAGGCATCTTCATCTCCCTTCCGGGGGTCCTCAGGCCCAGCTTCCCTAGGTGGATAGTAAGAGATGTCTTCCTAGAGCATCTGCAAGGAGGGGGGATTAGGTGCAGAAAAGTCCCATGCTTCCTTTCTCACCTGCCTGCCACATTTGCCCAAGGTGTGATGTACCCAGAGCAGTGTGTCTGGGAGTCCTATGGGGACAACCACTGGAGATAGAGAGGCCAGCTGGGGTGAACAGTGGTGGCTGGTATTTGGAATGTGCAGGGACTCCTCTTGGACTGGGCCCCATCAGACATACCTCCCCTCAACCTAGCTGGTGGCAGGCAGTGAGGCTGAGAGGTCAGGGCAGGCTGGCGTGACTCAGATACGGCCCTGGGCCCAGGCTGCTGGCACGTAGGCTTGGGGACCCAGCATTCTGGAGCTGCAGGTCTGAGTCATGCAGCTCTGGGGTGTGTACTGGAGGCGACTAGATGCTGTGTGGGGGGAGGCAGGGGAGGTGCAGGGCCGAGACCAAGTTCCAGGCTGGAAGTACGAGGCACACTCGTATCTCTAAGGCATCTGAAAAAGGAAGGCCTACCTTTAGCTTTGATTTTCCATAGCCAGTGAGAAAGATCAATATCACCATGAAATGGCTCGTTTTAAACATTTTCTCTTTATTGTGTGTACACATTTGTCATTTCACGACTTTTAAAAATCTTGGCCTTTTGGAGTGACAGACTTTATCACTTCCTTCGTGTCTACCCACCCCGCCTCTTGGCTATGTGCTGCTGGGTAAGGGGATAGAAATGCTCTTGTAGTCACCAGCTTAGCCAGAGGAGCCATGGTGGCCATGTGTGTGCTTGAGACTGTGCACCTGTGTACACACTTAGGTGCATGTGTGCGTGCATGGATGTGCATGTGTGTGTGTGCAAGCACGTCTTCAAGTGAGCATGTGTGCCTGCACACATAGCACAGAGACACAGCCAATCTCCTGGTGTAGGCCCCCAGGGCTCCCTGTGCTGCAGCCAGGAGTCAGATGTGGCAAAGCCTGGCCAGTCATCGGCTCCACACTGCAGCTCCTGAACTCTCTGGCACAGCTGCATTCTGGGTGCAAAGTGGACCCTCAGTCAGGCAGGTGATGCTGACTTGGTCTGGAATCAGCTCCTCAGTGTCTATAGGCACCTGTCCTGCCATCTGTGAGCTCAGCCCCGGCCCCTCAGTAGACATGGATGGACAGCACAGGTTATGGAGAGCCCAACACGGAAACTGTGGCCTCTGGAGTTCTTGTCCCATGCTTTGACTTTGCTGGGGACAGAAGTAGGCTTGAGAACCTGGTAGGGTCCAGGGGAGCCCCAGAGGCCCTGGAAGACAGTAGAAGCCAGAAGAAGCAGAGGTTTCAGGGTGTCCCATAGCTCCTTTGAGGCTCCTTCATGGGATGGACTAGCTCAGGCTGTACTTCTACACTGAACATCTCAGGGTCCAGGTGCTGGGAGCCCATGGGTGAGTCCCAGTGCCAACATTGTCCCCAAGAAAGTTCCAGGCACTCAAGCCTGTGAAGAGACCCTGGATCTCCCAGCATGCACCCTTACACTGCAGTGCCTACCGCCACCTCCTGGCCAGGCAAGCCCTTACATTGTGCAGAGGAACCTGCCCCTGGAGAGCATAGGGTCATGAACTGTCTGGCTCCTGCCTGGTGCCTTTGCTCTCGCTGTTCCCTTGCCCAGAGCTCCTCTCCGGGCCTCTCACACTCCTGCCTGCTGGTGAGTCTTCTCTGAAGGGAGTCCCTCCCTGTGCAATCCTCATCCCAGGATGCAGGTGACACTTCAGTCTCTGAACCAGCTGTGGCAGAATCACAGTCACTGACAGTGGGCCTTGGGCTCTTTGGGGAATGTGTGGTTCCAGACTTCAAATTTGGCTGAAACCTGTAGATCACCCATCAACTGCTCATTTATAGATGAGTAAACTGAGGCCCAGAGCAAAGGCCCAGGTCCTATGTAGGTGCCAGGGGGGCTGAGTCAAGCGGATCCCTGGGGATCCTGGTCAGATCTGGATGAGGACCCTGCCTCCTTCCACATCTCCGACCACATGCTCCCAGCCAGGCTCCCCCTGGTGGTGGAAGATATGAAGGCCAGGCTGGACTAGAGCCTCTAACAGTGAACCTTTGTGCTGCTCCCTGCAATGTCACCAACGTCCTTAAAACTTACAGTTCACAGCAAGGCTAGCAGTGATCACTCCTGATTGCCAGGGACGAACAGTGCCAGAAGAATCACAAGCAACCAACACACACAACATCGAGCAGAGAAAGGGATTCTTTGTGGATGCCTCCACGAGGTGGCGCTGCAGACATACCCACCTCCAGGAAGAGACAGAATGGTGACACCATTGAGATCTCAATTTCAGGACTCCTAGGGCAGGGACCGGAGAGAGTGGGAGCGTGGGCGGTGACAGGCTGGCAGTGGAGCAGACAGAGGCTGGTGAAGCACATGCTGGACCAGTGTGAGGGGCAGCTTAGGAAGGCCAGAGGGACGATGCAACCTCTCAGTGGCCAAGACTCAGGCCCAGGTCAGATACAGGTGTGGGAGAACAAACAGACCTCCGCAAGCCTGACCCCTCAGGCTTTCAGTGTGGATGGCTGGGTAGAGGCTTGCTTTGGAACCGAGGGTACTTGGCTACTCCTGTCTTTGTGTCTGGGCAGAAAGGGCAGTTGCTCAGGCCTTGAGGAGCCACCTCAGGTGACAAGGATGCAGAGGTATCTCAGGGAATCAGGTGCTCTGCCTTGGCCCCTCAACACTAACTGCCTACAAAGGAAGAGAATGGGCAGAAACCATCTACTCTCAAGGGGTAGGCAGGGTGGTCAATTCCTGAGATGGCCTGAGGGTCCCAAGGCAAGTCTACTGCTGGACTGCAGCTTTCTCCAGCATATGTGGTGTGGGCATGTGCCCCTGCCCTGCCCGGCTGACCACTCTCAGCTCTTTTGAGCAAAGCCTCCCTGAGGACATTAGACAGGGGCTGGACACAGGCCTGGGGGGCTGTTGACTGCACTCTCCCTTGCCTCTGGAGCAGACTAGGGCTCCCCAGGAAGGACCGAGGCCATGCATACCTTCCTGGTCTCGTCTGCTCCACATCCATAGGCTCAGTCTAGGGCCAGCTGCTCATCAACCAAAGGCAGAGCCCAGGCAAGGCACTGCTCCTGAGGTCTTTCTTCCATCACACTGTGTGGACCGTGAGCCCCAGACGCGTGTTCAGCTGCAGAGAGACGAACTGGCAGAAGCACAGGCCTTGCTCCAGATGGCCCTGTGCTCCCTCAGTGCCCTCCTCATGGGTCGGGAAGTTCTTGTGGGCCAGGCAGCAGGCGTAGCTGGACGAGAACTGCCTTAGAGCCTGCTGGAACATGGCCTCAGCCTCAGGGCCCTCAAAGGTCTCCTGGAAGACCCGCTTACAGTCCTCCAGCAGCACATACAGCACAAAGAGCTTGTTCATGGTCTCACACCCCATCATCACCGAATGACTCGCCAACAGGACATTGGCCTCTCCCACTTTGAGGGTTATCTCCCGCATTTTCTTCTTAGAAAACCTCCTGAACCAGCACAGGGTGTTCACTCCCAATATTATGAGGAGGGGGCAGAAAAATATATTGGCAGCAACAGCGAGGAACTTATGAGTTGGAAAGGTTTCCTGAAGCCCCAAAACTAAGGGAAGAAAAAGAGATACCAAGGAGAGAAGAAAGAGGAAGACGCTGAGACAGACTCTGCAGCCCAGATACCGGAGGCAGGACCTCGGGGACTGGACCCCATTCAGGATGACCATGGC
>NW_006159672.1:7382951-7391426 GCF_000334495.1 Tupaia belangeri chinensis | reverse complement strand
TGTATGCCTCTGGGCTCAAAACCTCCTTCAAGGGGTCTGGGACACTCAGGGTACTGAAGGTGCCCACCCTCCATGAAGGCAGACTCTTCCTGTTGATGCAGCTCAGGGTCATGAGGGTCTTCCCACTGTAGAGGGGGCAGGGCAGGTGACGGGCCGGTGGTGGGCGTGTCAGGCGGTGGTTGGGTGTGTTAAGGAGTTGCACCAGCTGCTCATAGAAGCGGCCATCAGCTGCCTCCAGATATGTCAGGTGGCTGAGGTGCAGTGGGACCTGGCAGGGCGTCAGCAGGATTGGGATGACAGGCTTCCTCTCTAGGCAGGCGCCAAAGAGTGACAGGTCGGCCTCCAGAAGGCACCACCTGCTCTTCACAAAGCCCTGGCTCAGCACCAGTAGCACCTTCTGGCTCTGCTGAATGCACTCTGACATGTTCTCCAGGATGTTCCTGCCGGGGGTGAAGTCTCGCTCATGGAGACAGACCCTCAGCCCCATGTGGTCGGCTTCCAGGCGGCTGATGAGCTGGTGGGTCCACTCGGCATCCACACTGCTGTAACTCACAAACAGGTGGAACTTCTCACTTGCTTTCAGTGGGGGGATGGCCAGAGCCATGCCTTCTGGCAGGGTCCCCTTGTCCTCCCCAGGATGCAAATCCATGCTGAGAGCCTGTGCTGGCTGTGGGTCCTGCTCTCTGGTCTGCTTCTGATGGCTCTGGAAGAAAAGCTTCTGTCAGAGTCTGCGAGAGAGAAACACAGAGAGATGATGACCAGGCCGTACATAAAGTCAGAGAGCTTCGATCCACAGCAACCAGCTTAGGTAGCCAAACAATAAACCCTCCAGCTTCCCCAGGCCAGAAGCCTCTACTGACTGGACCCAGAGCCCCCTTTTCTCCACTGTGAATCTTTCCGACTTCTCTTTCTGCCCTTGAGTCTGTCAAATCAACCACCCTGCCAGCTCTGAGTAATGGTCTCTGCTTGATACTCAGAGTAAGGGGAGGAGGTCTCCAACGGTGCCCCAGAGACGTTTCACCTTGGAAGGGCAGGACACATGGTGGTTGCACCCATCCAGCCTTTGTGTCACTGATCAAGGAGGACCATCCTCCACAATGTTTGGTCAAGACAGGGCTTTCACTCTCTCCAGAAAGTGCTAGAGCTTTCTCTACACTGTTCCAGACCCTTACAGCCAAGATCCTACTGCCCAGGCTGGGGTAATCACAGACACTCGAGCCTGGACTGCTGCCACTCTCTGTCTGCTTGTTTCCAGTAACTATGGCAGGGGCTCAGTCCCCCCAGGACTCACTGTCGGGGGGGTTCTTACAAGCAGAGGTTTGATGCCAGCTGTGGTGGCATCAAAGGCTCCAGTGTGCCTCCTGGAGCCCCGCAAACCCTGAGTGGCTGGCTGGCTTTTAAGCGTCTCCCCAGGGAGGACTGGCTCCCAGCAGTTCTCACTGGTGCCCAACAAGGGTGCCCTTTGAGTGGATAAGTACAGGTACCTCCTTCCATTGTGTCTCCAGCCTGTTGGCGGAGTCAAGAGGTTCAGCTTGGGTTCTAGGAGGTGTGGCTTCCAGGCGGCCCACACCTGCTCCATTGTGCTCCTGTCTGTCGGCACTTATTCACACTGGATCGTTACTTGCTGTGACCATCAGCTCATCAAACTGGGTGCTGTCCACCACCCAAGGACCCAAAAAGCGCAGAGCTGCAGCAGACCAGCAGTGGCCACCCGTACTGCCTGCGCCTCGCTCCAGTCCTCAGAGAAAGCCCAGGGAGCAGCCCGAGCGGAATCTGGGGATACATGCGGGCCCTCCTCCAGAGCTGGGGAGAAGGCCAACCCTCTGTCCCAGACACAAGAAAGTTTGCACCAACACTTTCTAGAAATGTCTGGATTAAAACTAACACTGAGTGGAGAAATAAAAGAAGAAGGGAAAGTAGATTGAGGAAGATAGTCCTGAGAGTGCAAAAGGGGAAGAGGTTTGGGAGAAATCACACAGCACTGACTCTGCTGAAAACACTGCCTGCCCAGGCAGGTTCTGGAAAGAGAGGCAAGATGGTCAGACATCTCTCAAAACCTACCCAAGGGCATGCTTGGGCACTCACGGGGCATCTTCAACAGAGCGACCCGGCAGCTTCTAGCTATAGAGCCCCGTGTCTCACCGGATGCTAGGTCAGCCCTCAGGGTAGAAGTGGCAGAAAGCATTGTGGATGACCAGGACGAGAACCCACAGAGCTCTCTTTGCATCTGGCTCCTAGATGGGTTCATCAGGGTGGGCCTAGCCAATGTCTTCCCGGGCTGGCTGCACTTTCCAAGATGTTGGGAAGATCCTGGCTGCTGGGCAGCCCTCCTCAAACATTCTCACTTTAGGTTCCAGTAACTTCCCATTCTGCCTTCTTGGACCAAGGGGAGGTAGCAGCTTGGAGCCACATCCCTCCTGATGGCTTCCTGAAACCTATCCATACCTGCTGATTCATCCTTTTATCAACCCATTTAAAATAACACAAGGGAGGGACCATCTGTGTCCCTCCAACCCTGCTCACGGTGGGGTGGATATCCTCCCTCGCTCCCCCACCTGGGCCAAAGTTGTCCTAAAAGCTCCTCTCTGATCTGAGCTATCATGGGACATGTACTCAGTTTGTTCTTTTTTAAACTTTTGCTATAGGGTACATGCACTTGCCAGAGAGAGAGAGACAGAAAGAGAAAATGAGAAATCACCTTCACCCAGACAGGAGTGGAGATAGCCACACTGCAATTCCTTCTCCTCTATTCTCCTCTCAGGATTTTGGGCATACACATACACAAACACGCGTGCCCAGCATGATTTTCAAGACATCGGGTCTGGGACTCAAATCACAGAGTCGGCCATGTGGGATCCAGCTAATCTAACCTCCACGCCACCTGCTGGCTCCACTTTAAAAATACCTATTTAACTTCATACCCAATGAAGAAGCAAAATTAAATCAGTGAAATACTATATTATTCCTATAAAACCCATAAGTAAAATGGATGAACACCTACAAGCCACAGAGATCACACTCCCCCGAACTCCCAGCAGAGGAGTGGGGTATCCTGCCTAGGGGAAGGCTTCAGGGCTTCCCAGGAGCCCAGGCTCCATGAGGAAGGGACGGATGGGACAGACGGAGGGAGAGGAAAGGACGAGGACCCGAAGGACAAGGACAGGAAGAGCGATAAGGGAGACGACCCCTCCCTAGGTCTTGGAGAAACCCTAGGTTGGAACAATGGTCAGTGGCCACTGGGCTTCAAAATTAATCTTGCACCCTGGGTGAAGCTGACACCAGCTGCTCTAGGAGGCCAAAGGAAGACGGAAGTCTCCATGGACCCAGAAATAACCCAGAGCGGCATTTGCTGCTTTGCATTAGGCCCGTATCAGGCTCTGTGAGATCAGAGGGGCATATGCAGGACGAGAGGAAATCACCTGTGAGCCCCAGCCTGTTTGGAATTAGGGGCAGGGTCCCAAGCCTGGGCTCGGGGTGTGTGATGGGGGCTAGGGGGTGGGACGGCACCGCTCATTTCCACGTCCTCACATCCAGCGCAGGGTGGCTGCAGCCCCAGGCCATAGCCTGGGACCCTTCTCTCCGTGGTGGGTGCATGTACCCTCTGGCTTGTCATCAAACAAAACACCTATAGCTGGACAGAGTCCAGGTGCTGCCTTGGGGTGGCAAGACCCCCGAAGACCTATGTGCAATGGTCGCGCACACCAGCACAGGGTCCCCAGATCTGCCTCCTCTGGGCTGCCGAGGTCCCTCCTCCTCTACTCCCCTTGCTTCCTGGCTCTCGCCATGCCACACAGCCCCTTGTTCCCTGCTCTGCCAAGTGACCTTTCTCCCTTTGCCTCTCAATCTCCAGTTCAGCTTCCAAGTGAGGCTCCCCAGCAATGTCCCAATCCCTCCCTGGGCCTGGCTGGGCTGGACTCCATGAAACAAATAGTGAGTCTTTTTGTGTCTGTTTCCAAGGCCTGAGCCTGGCAGCCGCAGCCATTTTGATGGGGGTAGGGGGGTGGGGATCAAGCTCGGGTTAGCTTCTTCGGCTGCAGGCTGCTCAGCTGGACTCTGCCAGTCCCCCAAGGGCAGTTCCAGGCCTACTGGGAAAACCTCAGGCCCAGACTATAAACTCCCCCAATCCATGCCTGCTTGCAGAATCCTCTTCTTCAAAAATGGGGAGCAACAGGGGGAGCCCCTGCCCTGACAACCCTGGGAAACCCTAGCAAGGCAAAGGCAGGTAAGGAGGCCCACCTGGGGTCAGGAACTGCGCAGGCGCCCGGTTCAGTGCTGAGCAGCGTCTGCCATAGTGTCCCAGAGAGGTCAGAACCACCCCCAGCTCCAGAGCCTGGAAGGAGCAAAACCAGCTTTGCTTCTTAGTCCTGCCCACATGCTTGCACAGCAGGCCTTGGGGGGCACTGGCCTCCCCCTCTCTGCCCAGATGGAGCCATTGCTTCTCATTTTTCGTTTCCCAGGGAGCTCTCTGTAGGCAGCTGGGCAAGCACTTCCTCTGTTTTTAAGGCTATAGCAGGATGTGCCCCCCACACCCCCCCACACTGCCATTTCCTGTCAGGCACGTGGTCCGCTTCCTCCTGAGTGGGGACCCTGGGCACTGGGCGCTTCTCCAGGCCCAAAGAATGTGCTGCACACAGCCAGGGCCAGAATGACCAAGGTCATCAGGGAAGGAGGACAGATGCTCACAACGGCCACAGCCACAATCATTGAACCTGGGCCCCCATGGTCACTGCTCTGCAGCCATGGCATGGCCCTGGGCAACAAGGGAGCCCTGTGATTGGGCATCCCTCTCAGTGCTGGCCTCTGGCCCTTTTTGGTGAATCTCTCCCTGAGATAGCCCCTGCCCCATTGAGGTGCCACAACATGGACATTCATGGCCCTGTGTCTGAGAGTGGGGTTGGGAAGGAGCTCAGATCCCTTCGGGGCCGGTAGGGGCAGGTCAGAGACAAACCTCCAGGGAGCACAGGTGCCCTTTGCCTAGATTCAGGCTGGCGTGTGGTCAGACAGACAGGCGGCACTCTGTGGGTCTCTGCGAGTGGCCAGACAGGCGACACTCCGTAGGTCTCTGCGAGTGGCCAGACAGACAGGTGGCACTCCGTGGGTCTCTGTGAGTGGCCAGACAGACAGGCGGCACTCCATGGGTGTCTGTGAGTGGGCCCAAGCGTCACCCTGACCTGCGCATGGGCAGCTTGGTACTGAGAGCACCTCAGGCCGGTAGTGGGGCAGGAACCCGACAAGGGAGATGCCTTTCAGGGTCGAAGTTGATTCTTTTATTTTTTGTATTTTAGGTTTTTGCCATAGGGCATGTGTGCTTGCCAAGAGAAACAGAGAACTAGAGAAAGGGAAAGTGAGAAATCACCCCTCGTGAGAGACGGCCACGCCACAATCCCTTCTCCTCCATTCATCTCTCATGATTTAGGGCACACACACACACACACACACACACACACACACATACAGCGTGATTTTTCAAGCCACTGGGTCTGGGGCTTGAATTGTGGTCAGCCATGTGGGAATCCTGTGCCTTAGCCTCTATACCACCTGCTGGCTCCCTAAATGCACTTTTAGAAAAACAAAGAGAAAAAACCAAGCCCCTGCCTGCCCACCACCATGCCCTTAGTAGTCCTGCACAGGAGGAGCTGCCTACTGCCACACTCCACAATCCTAGCTGTCCCTAACGTGGCCTCGCATCTCATAAAAATGGATCCTCAAACTCCTCCTTGGTAGGAGCCACAGAAAGTGTCAGCTCCAAGCAGCCTCCTGCCTTCCACTGAACAAGTGTGCTTGAGAGCCTGGCCCTGCCACTCCCAATTTCCTCCGCCCCTTGTGAGGGGCCATGCCCTCTCCCAGGAAGGCGCGTGACGTCCATGCACCGCCTCAACACCAGAGTGGAGGAAACCAGTCTGCTTCCTGTGAAGTCGTGTGTGGGAACTCAGCCAGGACCAGCTCTGGGGGCAACCCCGTCTTCTGGGACAGCCTCCGGAGAAGCAGCACTATCTACCACTCTCCCAGGGGTTCTGCTGGGCAGGTGGAGCTGCTGTGGCTCCTTGCGTCCTGCCCACCTGCCTTGGAGGCACCCAGACAGCCCCATCTGCTCCAGCTGTCATAGTTTGAGCAGCCTTGGGAAGTCAAAGGCCTGGGGGTGTCTTCTGCTCATCTCTTGGTACCTCCAGGACCCCCTCTACCCACAGCAGAGGGCCACACCCCAATGCAGAGCAGCAGAACTCTCAGATGCCAGGGCAGGTAGGCAACGCACCCTCAGGTCTCAACTCCGGGACCAAGACCCAACAGCAGCTCCAGGCTGCACAAATTGGGATCCAGGGCACAGGACCATGTCCTCACACCCAAATCTGAACCCGGAGGAAAAGCTTACATCTGCTCACTACTCATGGAAACATTTCTTTTGACTTCCTTCCAAACAGAGAACAATGGTTCACAAAGAGAACAGAAACTCTGCAACAGGGAGCTTGTTTTGCACATAGTTGCGGCTGGAATTGATGGAGAATTGTGAGAAACTTTGTGTCGATGTTAATTGGTCTCAAATGGGCAGCTGCACAGTAGGGCCCCTAAAGGCAACAGCCCCTCATGTGATCTGGGCTTTAATTCGCTAATTTGCTGCAGACATGTGATGTTCCTTTCTTCTTCTCATTTGTTCCCTGAAATGAGTTTGGAAAAAGGCCCAGCTTTGAGCCATCCTCATCAAGTTGGAAGCGAGGCCTGACGGGTATGCAGAGGCCAGGGGAAACCCCAGACACAGACCAGGGCAGGGGGACAGAGCAGTAGCTGGCCATAGTCCTTGTTCCCTTCACCTGGACTGTTCCTGTGCTCACAATGGACAGGCATTGAGGCTGGCTCCAGGGCTGGGAAGATGCTCCTTCTGTCTCTCCGGGTGCTGGGAGCCTCCAGGTGTTGGCCACCCCTGTCTAGTTCCATGTGCAGCCGGGTGATCAGGTGAGGAGCAGAGGTCTGGTGTGCCCAGGCTCAGAGCCTCAGAGGAAGAGCAGAGCCCAGGGCTTGGTGAGGTGGGGTCACTACCCAGCCCGCAAGGGATTATCCTCTAGGCCAGGATGGATAGGGCTGGGCAGCCTGTACTTCTGACTTCCACAAGCCTGGGAGGCGATCACTACACAAGCGCTGCACATTTCAGCCAGGGCCTTGTGGACCCCTCAGCCTCTTTCCTCCTGCCTGGAGCTACTAGCCATGCTCAGAAACCACCCAGCTCTGGGAATGCATCAACCTGGCAGCTCAGGATGCTTGTGAAGCTGCATCTTCCTGCAGCCAGGGCCGCCACTGGCTGGGCACCGGGCCACTGGCCAATGTCCCCTGCAAGACTCTGGGAAGGAGGCAAGAGCCTGGAAATTTGATCTGAAATGAGATGGTTCCAGGGGCCAGCAGGTGGTGTGGTGGTTAAGGGTGCTGGGCTCCTACATGGGTGACTGTGGTTTGAGTCCCAGACCTGGCAGCTTGTTTTGTCATTCCCCCCCCCCCACTCTGTCCCTCTCTGGTAAAATTAAAATAAATAAAGTTAAATAAAATAATTATTAAAAACAAACAAACAAATAAGATGGTTCTAGCCTCTGAGCAGGGAGGGGTTTCAGGTACCTGGGTACAGATGCCAACAGATTCCCCTCAGGCCCCTCCGAGACAGTGGAGCCACCACAGCTCAGCCCATCCAGGGACCACGGGTGGGTGAGTCTCAGCAGGGAGGAGCTTGACCAGAGATCCCACTGGCCATAGCCCAGATGCTTGTCCCATTAGGTCTGCCTGTCTGAGGTCAGGAGACCGGGCAACCTCATGCCAGGACTCTGAACCTCTCCACTACACCTGCACCCTAGTGTGGAGAAAACCTCGGGAGGATAAGGGTCATTTCTTCAGACCCTGTCAGCAGAGCAGGGTCTGAGCACCACCTCTGACCCTGCTGAATTCCAGCAGTGTCTCCCCTAGGAAGATCAATCACCTCAGGCCAGGCTCAGGACACATTTGGAGGGGCCATGGCCCAATACACAAAACCCCATTTCGCTGCTGCCTGGCCTGGACCCCTCAGGCTGGAGAGGGTGCTCCAAAGGAGGAAGGGTTGGAGAGGCCTCACAGCTCCTAAGCCTTGAGCACCTTGCAGACTCAGGGAGGGGTCAGTGGTCTGCAGACAGGATCAGTAATGTGGTGAGAAGAAACCAGCGATAGGCCAGGCAGCTGGGGGGCATAGCAGCCCAAAGGGGATAGAGCGGCACCTGAGAGGATAGAGAGGTTTGGCTGCTCAGCCATCTGCACCTTCGTGGTCAACCTGAGTTGTCATGGAGGTGTGCTCCTGACCAGATGATGTCCCCTGTCCACAGCCCAGATTTATTTATTTTTAGGTTTTTGCCATAGGGCATGCACACTTGCCAGAGAAAGGGAAAGTGAAAAATCACCCTGCGGGGGTGGGGGGGAGATGGCTGCAATTCCTTCTCCTCCATTCTCTTCTTGGGATCCTGGGGATGC
>NW_006159672.1:7366011-7382847 GCF_000334495.1 Tupaia belangeri chinensis | reverse complement strand
CACTCTGATTTTCAAGCCACTGTGTCCAGGACTCAAACCACAGTTGGCAATGTGTGAGTCTAGCACCTTAACCACCATGCCACCTGCTGGCCCCCAGCCCCAGATTTTATTTTTACTTTTTTTTTACTCTCTCTTAAATATATGCAAATAAGTATTAAGACTTGAATGACCAAGTATATATTGTACAGACAAAATCAGGAGAACTGGGACCAGCAGTTAGAGTAATGGCTATGTCACTGGACTCCCATGTAGTTGACTGTGGTTCGAGTCCCAGGCCCGGCAGCTTAAACACGCTGGGCACATGTGCGTGCGTGCCAAGATCTCGAGAGATGGCGTGGCCATCCCCCCTGGGGGGTGATTTCTCACTTTCTGTCTCTCTGGCTTTCTGGCGAGTGCATGCGCCCTATGGCAAAAATCTCTCCAGGGGCTGGCAGGTGGCGTGGTGTTAAGGTTTTCAAATTTTTATTTTATTACTGTTATTATAATATTATTATAATAATATTATTTTATTATTACTATTTGTTCATACATTCGATTGTTATATATCATTTGGCTTGTAAAGAGAATTTACCCAACATGAAATCCACCTCAGACTAACATGTGAATACTATACACGTTATCATCAACAGGTAATAAACTATTACTGTGTCCCACAAATGTCTCGCCTATTTTTTCTACCTAATTTCCTTCCTTATATTCTTCCCACTCCCACCCTCTTTCCACACTGTCTCCAGTGTCCATAACTATTTTCAATACTTTTATGTCTTCTGATCTTTTTTTTTTTTTTTTTTTGAGAGGCTTTTTTGCTATAGGGCGCGTGCACTCACCAGAAAGACAGAGAGAGACAGAGACAGAAAGTGAGAAATCACCCCACAGGGGGGATGGCCACACCGCAATCCCTTCTCCTCCATTCTCCTTTTGGGATCTTGGACATGCATGCACACGCGCCTGGTGTGAGTTCAAGCCACTGGGTCCGGGACACGAACCACAGTCAACTACATGGGAGTCCAGTGGCACAGCCATTACGCTGCTGGTCCCATGTCTTCTGATCTTTCAGTCTCTACCACAGAGTGTGGACAGTCAGTATATATTAAGTGGAGACATCCTCCATACTCCACTCTCTCTTTCATAGCCTGGCTTGCTTCACTCAGCAATATATCATCCATATTTGACCACTTCCTATCAGATACCTGGGTCTTGTTTTTTTTATGGCTGAATAGTATTCTATAGTGTATATGTGCCTCACTTTTTCAATCCATTCATCTGTTTGTGGACATTTGGGTTCGTTACATGTCTTAGCAATCACAAATAATGCCACAATAAACATTGATGTGCCAGCACTTTTCTGACTGAGCAGTCTCCTGTCCTTTGGGTAGATACCTAGGAGCGGAATTGTTGGATCATGTGATAGTTCTATTTGTAGGTCTTTGAGGAACCCCCATATTGTTTTCCACAGTCAGTCCCAGATTTAAAAGAAGCACTTGTGCCAAGTAACCCCACCTGGGCCAGGATCTGGGCCCATCACAAAGAGGAGGCCAGAACCAGGTTCAAAGACTGAGTCCTGAGATCAACCTCTTGGGAGCTTGGCAGAAGAAACAGGCAGGTACACTGGCTACACGGTCCTGGTGCCCATGGCTGTCACAGTCCCCCTCCCCAGTTGCAGAGTGTGTATGGTTTTAGTGCGTACGAGTGTACGTGGGCACACATGCATGGCAAGTGCTCATCACCCAGTGAGGCTGAAGCTGTATGCTTGGCTGGAGAAAAAAGGCAAAGAAGGGCACTGTGAGCTCCTCTGGCCCAGGGGAGACAGAGCAGCAAGACACTCCTGTTGGAGGAGATTCCCTGAGTTGTGAGTGTAGGGTGCAGGAACCCAAGTGGGCCTGGAGCTGCTCTTCTGCAGGGGCCACCGGAGCCTCTCCAGCCCAGCTCAAGGACAAACAGTAATCAGGAGCCAGCCCTTCCTGGGTGTGGCTGCTGTGACAGATGTCACCTGGGCCCCATCAGCCTAATGGGGGCCATCTGCCTTGCGCTGCCGGGGCCCTCAGGACTGTGACGAAGAGGGGAGCACAGGAAATTCTAGAGAGGCATCGGATAGCCCTAATATAGAGCAGAGGGGCTCTGTGGGCGAGGATCCTTTGGAACTTCAAATGTGAGTGCCTTTGGAACTTCAAATGTGAGTGCCTTCAGCTAAGGTCTCTAAATGAGAAGCACAGACAGGCCTTGTTGCTGCCGCGCCTTCCTCAGCACAGGCGCCTGCTGAGGCCCATCCGCCGGACATAGCAAATGAGAGCCAGCTGCTGGCAAACACATCTGGGCCAGAGGGGCTTCTGTTTCATCCAGATGGTCACAACTGTTCCAATAGGCACAAGACCCACCCATCAAGGTCAGCAGGCTCCAGGGTCCAGGAGAGTGATTCCAGATCCAGCGTTATGACCACATGGCACAGTGAGAAGTTGCCATGTCAGGGTCAACTTTCTCAGGACTGACACAAGGGAGACAGGAAGAGCAGGCCTACTCAACCTAAGTCCACCAGGCTCCTCATCACTGCAGCCCCATCTGGGTACTCCAGCGCCCTAGTACCTGGAGGGCATCTGTCTAGGGTTCATGAAGGGAGATTGCTGGTTCTCACAAGGAGGGAGGGTATCCAGAGACAGAGTCTTGACTCTCACTAGGACAGAGCTGTCTGTTCTAAACGGTCCGAGAGATTGACTGAGCAAGGACCAGGATCTGGTACACTCTAGGAGGTCACTGCGTTCTGAGGCCAGCACAGGGAATAGGGAGGAAGAGGAGAGAAATTCAGTTTGGGTCCTGGCAGGTATAGAGACTTCAGGAAGGACATTAGGGTGAGGGAGGGTAGGCAGGGGCACGTGATGCTCAGGGGACAGGTTGGGATTCTGGCCCCTCAAGGGTGTCTTAGTCTGTCATATTGCTATAACAGAAAGACCTGAGCCTGGATAATATATAAAGAAGAAAAAAAATTTTTTTTTTTTGTTTTGTCATAGGGCACATGTGCTCACCAGAGAGTGACAGAGAAAGGGAAAATGAGAAAGCCCACCTGCAGGGATGGCCACACCACAATCCCTTCTCCTCTCTCTTCTTGGGATTTTGGGCATGAGTACACATGCGCCGGCATGATTTTCAACCCCCCCCCCCACACCTCCCCGCCTGAGACTCAAACCATTTCCCACCATGTAAGAGTATAGTGCCTTAATCACCACGCCACCTGCTGGCCCTCAAAAGAAGTTTATTTGGCTTATAATGCTGGTGATTAAATAAAAGTTCAAGAGTGGGGGCCGTTAGGTGGTGTGGTGTTTAAGGCCAGCAGGTGGCATCATGGTTAAGCCATTGAACTCCCACATGGCTGACTACAGTTCAAGTCCTGCATCTGGCTGCTTGCTTTCTCACTTTCCCTCTCTATCTCTCTCTGGGCAAATAAAAAAATAACTGGGGGTGGCACATGGTATGGTGGTTAAAGCACTGGACTCTCGCATGGCCAACCATGGTTCAAGTCCTGGACCTGGTGGCTTGCTTTTCCACTTTCTCTCACTCTTTCTCTCAGGTCAGATTAAAAATAATAATGGTAAATAAAAGTACATAAATAATTCTTTAAAACATTAATAAATAAATTTAATTTAATTAAACAATTCTTTAAAAAAGAAAAGTTCAAAAGCATGGGATTGGCATCTGGCTAGCCTCTGGTGCCCTGTTAGATCATGGCTGAGAGAAGCAACAGAGATCTGAAGGCTTCCACTTACTCTACGTCAACCTGCTGTCCCTGGAACAATTTAGTGAGAACTTGCTCCCTCCTTGGAGATGACACTAGTGATCTGCCCCAATATCCCAGTACCCTCCATTAGGTTCCACCACTCAAGGCTGCCATGCTGGGTGTCAAGTTACAGCATAAGTTCGAGGTGGCAGTCAGACCGTATTACAGGGTTGTGCTCAGAACAGACCAGGCTCCACAGCTTCAGGCTCTCTTTCTGGCTGCCATCTCTGTGACACTGCAGAGTTCCTACTCCTCCTCCACTTTGGGCCACCCTCCAGGCTCTGGTGGCACATTTGCCCTCTTGACCTCTAGGCACCAGGACCCCCAGGGATCACCTCCCAATCTGGCTGCCCCTCCTTCTTACAAAGAAGAGAAGCTTCCCCAGCTGGAAACACATACATTTATCTTTTTCTAAAAAAATTTTGTTTTAATTTTTAAACATTTATTATTATTACTTTTACATTTGACCAGGGAGAGATACAGAGAGAGAGAGAGAAAGGAAAAGTGAGAAAGCAAGCCACCAGGTCCAGGACTTGAACCATGGTCCACCATGTTGGGAGTGCAGCCACCATGTCACCTACTGGCCCTAAAATAAATTTATCTCTAAAAGCAAACTTAACGGATGTGTAGTATATCACTAGTACCCTCTGAACTACCTTGCGACATTCCTGTAAATCTAAAACTGTCCCTAAATTAAATATTATAAACATCTAATATCCCCATGTACTTACAAACAAATGCTCCATGGTTTTGTCTCATTTGGGAAGCTGAGTGCATAAACTTTGACAAGGGACCACTGGGTTTGCAGCATTGAGTCTTGAAAACTGAAGAACCAGAGCCAGCAGATGGCGTAGCAGTTATATTGCTGGACTCCCACACGGTAACCACAGTTGGAGTCCAGGATCCAGTAGCTTGACAATCACATTGGGCCCACGTGCATGCATGCTCAAAATCCCAAGAAGAGAATGGAGAAGGAATGGTCATCTCCCTGGGGAGAGAGTTCTCACTTTCCCTGTCACTGTCTCTCTCTCTCTCCAGAGAGTACGTGCACCCTAAGGCAAAGTCTAAAAAAAAAAAAAAAAAAAAAAGGAAAAATGAAGAGTTGCCTGAGTTAATCAGGCTAGAGCCTGGGCCAGTAGTTGCCCACTGTTGTACTCAGTAATGACCCTAGAGCGTGGCTCCTGAGTTTTTTGGTTTTTTTTTTTTTTGGAGAGGTTTTTTTCACTATAGGGTGCGTGCACTCGCCAGACAGACAGAGAGAGACATAGAGGCAGAAAGCAAGAAATCACCCCCCAGGGGGGATGGGCACACCACAATCCCTTCTCCTCCATTCTCCTCTCGGGATCTTGGGCACGCACGCACGCACACGCACCCGGTGAGAATTTTAAGCCACTAGGTCTGGGACAGGAACCGCGGTCGACTACGTGGGAGTACAACGACATAGTCATTAAGCTAACTGCTGGTTCCCGTGGCTCCTGATTTTGTAGAGTTCCTGAAGTCTGCCCCCAGAACAAAAAAACTGAGTGCTGAGAAACCCCATGCATAGGACACATCCCCAAAGGGTTGTTCTTCAGAGCCATTTTCCTGCTCTTCAGGGCCAGGGGCAAGGTATCCTGCCCAGGGCTGCATTCTAAGACCTGGCTACACCTAGCAGGAGTCCCCAGTGTGTGCTGAAGGAATGAAGTGATTTTACACCACTGTGCACCTGCAAGAGCTAATCTGTTCATAGGAACATATTGCTGTGTGCTAATAGCAGGTGCCTAGCCTACCCCCACTCTCTGCTGGCTCCCAACCCTGAGGGCAGAGCTGTGGAAGTTGAGTAGGGAGGGAGAAACTAACCCAAAGACCAGCACCCCCCCCAGCCCCGCCCCAAGCCACCAGTTCCACGGGTCCTTCTTGTTCACCTCCTCCAGATGGGCCTAGCACCGGTACCATCCAGGGCCATGGGGAGTGGGAGGGCTTGGTGGCACTCTGTCCCTTAAGCTTCCTGAATTTTCTCAATCCTTGCTCTTCTCATTCTTTCAACAGACATTTTAAAAAACAACTAGAAAGACCACAGAAGCGGGACGTCGTACCCCTGCAGGCCAGTGAGCGCCGGGAGGGTCACCTGGCCACGCCTCCCCACGGCAGCCTGGACCCCGCCCCGGCCTGCCTAGGGGAGGAGAGAAAAAGAGAGGGGAGAAGAGGGCAAGGGGCGGGGATTCCTCCGAGATCCGAAGCCCAGTGCCCCACCTCCTCCCTTGAATCCCCAGCGCAAGCCGGCCGCCCCGCTGCGCAGAACGACTGCCCCAAGCCATGGGCTGGTTTTAATAAAGTTGAAAAGGAATAGATGAGAAGGAGCTGAAACCCAGCGGCCAGACAGCAGCCCTGAGCGCGGGATGAGCGCTCTCTGGGCGCCGCGACGCCGGCTAGCCTCTTCAAAGAAGCAATTACCCCCGACCCCTGGCAGGCCAGAAAGGGGGCGCGGCCGAGAAGGCTGGGGCGGGGCCCCGGGGGGTGGGCGTGGAGGCCGAGGGGGCGGGGGTGAGGGCGGGGGCGGGGTGGCCCGTTGAGTGGCGCGGCCATTGTGCCGGCGCTGTGAGCAGCGACACGCTCAAAGTCTGCTCCCTGGTGACGTCTCAAAGAGCCTTTGACTGGGAGCCCCCTGGCAGGAGGCTCACCTGCAGAGACGGCTCTATAGAGCCTTTGAAAGAGCAGCAGCTGCCAGGGGCTGTCGGCCGGGCACCTAGGGGGACAAAGAATGGGGGACGGGGCCCTTTGAATGAGAGGCCACTTGGAAACAGCAGGCATGTGCCAAGCCCGCAGACTGGGAAAGAAAAGTGCTCTTCATCGTGACTCAGTATTTGAAGGGGACCCTTTCTCAGCCGCCGCGCCCTCATGTGCATGACAAAGGGGCCGGGGCGCGGGCCGCGAGGCCGAGCAGTCCCGGCGAGGGCGGCCGGTGCGCTCGAGTGTGGCCGCGTCCATCCCGCGCTGCGCCCGCTGGGAGCCTGGCGGGACGCTGCCTGCACCGAGTCCCGTCCGGTCCTTTCTGGGTCCTGCGCCTCTCCTGGTCCCACATTCCGTGCTAGAAAGCTGAGAATCAAGGGCCTCCCTTCGGAAACGGCCAAGGAGGCTGAGCCTTTAGGCGGGCCAGCCCTCGGCGTGGAGAGGCGCCAGCACCAGGATTCTGGTGTTTGCCAAAACCAGCGCTACGTTCGGGAACCAGAGACGACAGGTGGAGGGGGAGGGTGTCCCTCGGCCTGATACTCATTCACTGTCCCGGGGCTGTCCGGGGGAGTATTTGACATGCGGGAGAAGCATCAGTTCACCGCCCACTCCCGCGACCAGACACACCAGACCCAAGGTGGCGAACCTGCCTAGGATGGCTGCCTTTTTGTGTTGTTAATTTTTTCTTAATTTACATATATAAATACACACACGCACACACAGACTTCCCAACACCATGGTCCTTTTTCCTCCAATTCTCCCTGGAATGTAATTACAAGCCCAGCAGAACTAGAACCTAGTTGGCCATGTGGGAGCCTAGTTCCTCTACCCAGAGCCAAGCTGCACCATAGCCTGCTTCTGCTATCTTTCAACTACTTGCTTGACAATCAGCACTATACACACTCACTTCCCACCTGTTGAAGAGGAGGAGTTAGGGAAGTGGTCTGAGGGGTTACTGGGGAGAGGAAGGCAAGGACAGTGGGAACTGTCCTCTCCAAGTGTCCTCTGAGCCCTCTGGGGAGGAGAGGCCCGAACACCTGCTCACCTCCCAGAGTTCCTGGGATCCAGCCTCAACTCCTCAACCTAGCCCCACTCTCTGCCCACCTCATCCAGGGTGTGGAGCCCTGTGGATGGGGGTGGGTGGCGAGCAGGTACAGATCTCTTGGCTGCTGGCCTCCAGAGGATCAGTGCTCCTGAAGAGCCTGGGAAGTGTCCAAACCACAAAAGACCCAACACAGTCATTCTCTGGGACTTGTGTGGCTACAGATGGCTCTGCCCTGGTAGGGTAGCAGGGAAGACAGAGATGCACTTGTCCTTGGTGACCAGAGGATCACAGGCAGCAAGGCTCTGACCCACAGGAGGCTTCAGGTCCAGGGCATCCTTCAGCTTTTGTCTACGTCCCTTTTCAACTCTCAGTGGAGGACCCTGCCCCATCCCAGCCCCTACCATGTCTGTCTGCCCTCCCAGAGCATGGGGAGTCCCTCAGCCCAGACTTGTACCGCTCTCACATCTTGGGCTTCCAGCTCCCTGCTGGAATAAGCTTCTCCAGGAGTCTTCATATATCTAGAAATGGTCCAGTGATGAAACTGGGCTGAGGAACTTGACAAGGGCCAATTGAATCAGGGCCCCACACTCAGGCCTGGCCACGTGAGTTGAAGAAGAACCACAGATTTCAGGTTCCAAACAGGGCCTAGTTAAAAGTCAATCTGATAGGGACCAGCAGTTAGCGTAATGGCTATGTCCCTGGACTCCCGTGTAGTCGACCGTGGTTCGAGTCCTGGACCTGGTGGTTGAACTCACGCCGGGCACGTGTGTGTGCGTGCCCAAGATCCTGAGAGGAGAATGGAGGAGAAGGGATTGCAGCGTGACCATCCCCCCGGGGGGTGATTTCTCACTTTCTGTCTCTCTGTCTCTCTCTGTCAGGTGAGTGCACGCGGCCTATAGCAAAAACCTCTTCAAAAAAAGAAAAACTTAAAAAAAAAAAAAAGTGAGTCTGAAAGTCAGTCTGATACACAGAGGCCCTGCTGAATGCTGGGCAGAAACTGCCAGAGGCCACACATGTGGGTCAAGGTCCTAGACACTGGATGGCTACCCATGGCCTAAACTCTCAGAGTAGTGGGGTGCCACTGCTTGTGGTGAGTCTCCCCCATGTACGTGCCCATCACCCTGTCCCACCCAGGACCTGGGAGCACTACAGTGTATTGACTGCAGTACTCTCCTGGCTGAAATTTGGGGCGTAGGTACTACTCAGTGGCTTCCTTCCCCAATAACAGGAAAGAAGCATGGGAGTTCAGCCCTCTGGCCCATTCCTTAGCTCAGCTGCTAAGTCTCTGGTGGTCTTTAGACCAGATTAAATATGAAACTCTTGTTAATCTCTCTCTATTTTAGATTGTTTTCAAACATAACAAGCCTTGGGCCATGAACAGTCCACCCTTTTAGCTATAGTCTTTGATCAAGAAGAGGAATTCCCAGGCCCTTGGGCCCTAATTGGCTCTATGACTCAGTGGCACTCCTGATTTTAGTCCCAGTCCCCACCACACACACTGTGCTCCAGGTCAGGTCTCAGCCATCCCGAGGCTGTGTGAACCTGCTTTTGTTCCCTGATACTTCCTGGGTCAGATCCCCTCATCTTTAGGCTCACATCTGGACCTTATTAGCCTCCAAGTCCTTGCAGGTACAGTGCTGTTCCAGCTCCCTAGGAGAGCATTCCAAGTACATAAGCCCTAGGGCCCAGCCTGTCTGTTCTTGGTGTTTCACCTAGGTACTCTTCTCCCCAAGATCTAGTGCTCCGCAGTGACACTCTCCAGGACCATAGAGCCATTAGCATTGGCTGCCCCTGGGATGACAAACCACGTGGAGACATGATCATGTTCTAAAGCCAGCTGGCCAAGCAGACCCAGCATCTAGGGCTGTAACTGTTGGTCATCCCAGCTCAAAGCTGGACTATTGCCAATGTGGTGTTGCATGCACAAAAGGGAGTGCTATTTAGGAAGCAGGACTGGCAGCCAGATGCTCAGCACAGAGTGTTGGGGCTCCAATGTCAGAAAGACAAGACCTGTGCATACTGTGTGTGTATGTGTGTGTGTGTGTGCATGTATGTGTGTGTGTATGTGTATACAGCTGAGCATACATCTTCTCCCCAAGATCTAGTGCTCCGCAGTGACACTCTCCAGGACCATAGAGCCATTAGCATTGGCTGCCCCTGGGATGACAAACCACGTGGAGACATGATCATGTTCTAAAGCCAGCTGGCCAAGCAGACCCAGCATCTAGGGCTGTAACTGTTGGTCATCCCAGCTCAAAGCTGGACTATTGCCAATGTGGTGTTGCATGCACAAAAGGGAGTGCTATTTAGGAAGCAGGACTGGCAGCCAGATGCTCAGCACAGAGTGTTGGGGCTCCAATGTCAGAAAGACAAGACCTGCATACTGTGTGTGTATGTGTGTGTGTGTGTGCATGTATGTGTGTGTGTATGTGTATACAGCTGAGCATACAATGCACAACATAACTCATGTCTGGGCATGGGCTGTGTATCCTCTGTGTGTGTAGACAACTATGTGCCTATGTCCCTGCGTGCAGGGGTATGTTCATATGTGCATCCAGTGTGTATGCACATGTGTGTTTTTGTGTATCTTACAATGTAGATATGCTTACAAGTGCTCAAGTGGGGATGTTGGTGTGTCTGTATCTTTGTGTGCATATCCATGTATATGCTCATATGTGAGTATTCCTGTAACTGTGTACATACATGTGCTCATAGTAGTGTGTGCATGTTTAGGTATGTCCCCATGTGACTGCCCATGTGCTCATGTTTGTTTGTGTGTTCTTGAGTGTCCCTATGTATTTGCACATACGTGTGCATGTTCACATGCCAGTAGACATGAGCCTGCTCCCATGCTGCTGTTGAGTGCCCATGTGTGCATGTTCATGTAGAGTTTCATGTGTCAGTGCCCATGTATTTCTGTATGTGGCGGCACATTCGGTGTCTCTGTGTGTGTGCACTTAAGTTACGCGTGATGACCTACTTACCTATGCTGCTCCTGAGTTTCTCAGAACATCTGCTCTTCCCTCAGTTTCCACATCCATAGCTCCATGTGTACCACTTTCTGTGACCAGGACCCAGGAGTCAGCCTCACTGACTCATGGCATTAAAATCTCTGCTGAAATGTTACCTCTTCTCTGACCACACCATCCAAACTCTCCTCTCCCTGACAGCTGTTGAGCGGATGTGGTTTCCCCCCTAGTGTTTCTGCCAAGTATAATTATTCTTCGCTATTCCTCATGTACTCAGTCCCTGGAGAGGTCACCACACTTACCCAGCAACCACAGTGGAGTGGACAGGTCCCCTGAGGCCTTGCAGCTCTCCTTCCCCTTGACCAGACTGCATGCGCTGCAGGCTGTGAGTTGAGCAACAAGCGAAGCTGCCTCTCTGGAGCTGGCCTGTTTGGCTCTCACCTAAGTTACCACGTCCAGCTTGTCCATTTCTAGAAACAAAGGCCATCAGCTCTGAGAAGCCATCCTTGTCATGTATTTACCCCCCAAGGCAGGACCGGTGTTCAGTGGGAATGAAAATGCCAGGATACCCCTTATGGTCTGAAACACCTCCTATTGGTTCTGACTGGCTAACTACAGCTGGTTGGGGAAGGCCCAGATTTGGTTTATCTAGACCCTGGGCCTCGGCCAGGCCTGGCTGATGCTGCCTTTCATACCTCATCCAGGCTGAGGGCAGCCACAGAGGCTGCTCTCTGTATGCAAGCCCTGAACATCTGCCTGTCAGTGAACACTGGGAGCCCAATGCCTGTGTACACTGGTTGGTCCTGACCTCTTAGATACAGGGGCTCAGTGCAGGCGGGCGCCACTCCCCTGGTTCCTCAATGAGGCTACTGTGTGTGGCCTCCCTCTGTTCTTGAGGGATGCAGGCTGCCAACAGGCCGATCTGAGAGGCCCCCCGACAGGATTAAGCCGGATTACATGCCCCGGAAGCCTCCCCGTGGTGGCTCCCAGGCAGGAGGGGCTGGCTGCTCTCCCCTGGCCTGGAACCACTTCTGCTGCAGAACTGGTCAGGGAGAGAGGAAGGCACTTTTGTGGAAACTCTGCTTGTGGGGAGGGGGCCTGGAGAGCCTCTGTTTATTGAGCAGAAACATACAGGGAGGCCTGGGCAGCTAAACAGTGCAACACTGGGGAGGGCATCCTGGCAAGGAGGGCTCAGGTCAGCGTTGACCATACTCTTGTCTGCCCTCAAGGCAGTAGGCCCTGTAGCCCCTCCTTCTCCTCCCTGAGGTATCTGCTGCCAACTGCTGCATATGCCCTACCCCCACCCCCAGAACAGATGGGGGGAGATGGGCAGAGGCCTTTATGAACACAACAAATGGATTCTTTGTAATTTTTCTGCTTACAAACTTTGTTCTCTTCCATCCCTATCCTGGAACTCCATGGGGGAGACCAAGCAGGAAACTGAGGCCCAGAGAGGTTAAGATGTCACTCAGGTTACAAAGCCTCCCCTGCAGAGCCAAGATTGTCCAGAGGCCACCTGTACTTCCTCCAGCTCCCCCTACATTCTGAGTCCTGGCTATAACCCACTTTTGAGCAGACCTCAGTTTCAGCTGGGCCTGGAGCTTGTCCTTGACTTTAGGTCAGCTCTGAGCTCCAGAAAGGTGGAGTGACCCAGAGGCAGCATAGGGTGGGGGTCTGAGACACGGACACCCACTCCAACTCCAATCATGCACATAGTCCACAGCTAGAATCTCCCAACTGCCCCTCACCACAACAGGTTCACCCAACCACATGTATTGTCCCAAGGCCTGGGCAGGGTGGCTGCATGGGCAGCTCTGTGCAGGGAATCCCATGCAGCCCCCTACTTCAGGCTTCTCACTGCATGTTGTTACATCCATTCAGTGTTGCTCATTACAGGATGTGTGTGGGGGAAGCTCTTCCCTTCAGATAGAAGGCGAAGGAAACAAGGAAACCTCTGAAGGAAATGAAAAGGACCAGAGTGAAGGTTGGATCTGTTTTGAAATGGCCCGGTTTTGAAGCAACAGTGCACTAACACTAAGCAGTGAACTTAAAAGAAATGTTTATTTTTGCTTTCCAGCTTAGGCCCGGCAGAATGGCTCCCACAAAGAAGGGTGGCAAGAAGAAGAAGGGCTGTTCTGCGATCAATGAGGTGGTGACCCAGGAATACACCATCGACATTCACAAGCGCATCCCTGGCGTGGGCTTCAAGAAATGTGCACCTCAGGCACTCAAAGAAATCCGGAAATTTGCCAATCTAGATGTACGCATTGATACCAGGCTCAACAAAGCTGTCTGGGCCAAAGGAATAAGGAACGTCCCATATCAAATCCGTGTGCGGTTGTCCAGAAAACGAAACGAGGATGAAGATTCACCCAACAAGCTCTACACTCTGGCGACTATGTATCTGTTACCACTTTCAAAAATCTACAAATAGTCAATGTGGATGAGAACTAACTGCTGATTTTCAAATAAAGTTATAAAACCAAAAAAAAAAAAAAGAAATCTTTGTTCTTGAGTCTCTTAGTTTCTTCTTTATTAAAAAAGAACCATTTTATTTTTATTTATTATTATTATTTTAACGTTTTCTATAGGGCACATGTGCTTATCAGAGGAGAGAGAAAGCAAGCCACCAGATCCGAGACTCGAACCACAGTCAGCTTTCTGGGAGTCCAGTGCCTTAACCACCATGCCACCTACCAGCTCCTGTGGGTTTCTAGTTTTCTTTCCATAGCTAATGAATTTTGAGGAGGTCACGTTCTCCCCCTTTATAGCATGTATGTCTTTTTTTTTTTTTAATAATTATTTATTTTTATTTTATTTATTCCTTTCATTTTTTATTTTACTTTGACCAGAGAAGTAGACTAACATTATGAGAGTTCCTCTGGGTTCTACATGAAGACCCTCACTGACCGCTTCTGGAGGCTCCACTGTGATAGGGTCCCTGCACCTGGCCTCTCCGCAGCAGAGAGAGGCAAAGCCTCTATAAAACCTGAGCAAAGTCCACCTACTCCCAGGGCAGCCCCACCTGCCCAGGGAAAGCAAGATTCTATCAATTCCAGAGGCCAGACTGCCCTGGTCAGGTCATGAGGACCAATCCATAAGCTGTCCATAATATCAAGGTTGTTTTTCGGGACACATTCTTAAGCCAGCCTTCACAATTTTGTAAGCATACATAGCCCAACATTGTACTACCTTGAAAGATGAGAGAAAAATGGACACAAACATGTCGGGAGGTTTCTGTGTGTACGTCTTAAATGATCATGACCCGGACAAGCCACGCGGCATTGTGATTAAGGCAATTGGATCCTACAAGGCTCATTGTGGGGTTTAAGTCCTGATCCAGAGGCTTGAGAAACACACCAGGCACGATTGTATGCATGCCCAAAGTATTCAGAGGACAGTAGGGAGAAGGGATTGTGGTATGGTCATTCCTCTTGGGAGGTAATCTCTCACTTTCCCTCTCTCTTCTTCTCTGACTCTCTCCTGTAAGCGCACGTGCCCTATAGCAAACTAAATAATAGTAAATTTTGTAAAATATTCATAACGCTGTAATCAGAAATGGTTCAGAAACTCTTGCAGTCCATCTAAACACACACGCTCTGTGAGCCTGGAATTGTTATTGAACAGTGACAGGGTCGGGTAAAGATGGTGAACGACCAGGGTCCACTGTAGGGCCTTGTGCCCAGCAGATGCTGCTTGGTGCCTCCCAGAGTGTCTGCACCCAAGGACTGAAACTGGAAAGGCCATCTGTGCCTGTCCTGCCAAAACCCCACCTGAGCTGGGGTGGAAGCAGTGGTAGAAGTGGTGGTATATGCTATTAGAAGGTCTGAAAGAGGAACTCTGGGGAGCTCTAGAAAATGGGGAAGGCAGAGAAAGACGTCTCTCTTCGTTTTGTTTGTTTTTTAAGGCTTAGAGTTCCTGGGGTTCCTGACCCTGTTCAGAGCCCCTCCCACCGCTGGGGGCTGCTTGGAGTCTTCTTCCGAGGAGGCCCAGGCTCCCCCACCCCCAAGACCCTGCAAGGATGTGCTGGGCCCTAGGGACAAAGGACATCAATTCTGGGGTCTCCCAGCAGCTAAGTGACGCCGCTGCCCTTGAAGCGATTTTCACAGCCGGGGAAGCGCAATTGTATTTTCCAGCCCATTAAGCTGGAGCACAAAGCACCGCCAGCCCCAGGCCTGAGCACGGGGCGCCTCGCTCTGGAGCCATGGGCCCGACGGCTCGGATTCCACAGGTCCCTCCCCGCCTGGAGACGAGGACGCCCATTGTCCCCGAAATGTACCGCCTGTTTATTCAGGCCCTTTGAACACTCCTCCCGCATTGTGGGGCACGCCTGGGAGAATCCTGCCCCGCGACCAGGAACAATGCGCCCTGGCCTCAGGGCCGTGATTAAAGGGGTTGGACGCACACAACATCTGGCTGCTGCTGGAGGAGCCTCAGAGTTGCTCAGGACAGAAAATGGATACAAACTTTATTAGTAAGATGAGAGGAGTCTGTAGCCAGGGCTCCCAAAGTTCCAAGGTCCAGATCCAGGAAGAAATTGCAGGAGGTGGGGTGGGGAAAAAGACATTGGGTCTCTAACTCCAGTGACTGGCTAAGAAGCCAGTGGGCACTGCCTTGGGGAGGAGCAAACATGTTGGCCCCATATAGCCACAATGCTCCTAGGAATGAACTAGCCTAAAGGGGTCCCTGGTCTGTTTCTTTCTCAGGTGTGGTTTAGGGGTGTGGCCCTTCCCAGGTTGTTCGGGGCTCATGAGAACTCCCTTTAAAGTGAGATAGTAATACTAACAGAGCCACAGCTCCATTTAAAAGGCTGCTCCCTGTGTGCTTTGGTGTCCCCTCAGCCTCTTACCCTTTCCCTCACCCTCTCCTGAGAGGCAACCATTTTCCCATCCGCATGAGACCTGAGACTGTACCTCACCCACCTGGGGGAAGTTTGGCTTAGAAGCTCAAAGCCAAGGCCAATCCTTTCCTTAGGACTAAGTAAAGCAGTGAGGTCTGGCACTGGTCTCAAGCCCTTGAGGTTTGCCTTCTACTTCCCTTTGTCTTCTCAGGGTCTCCTGGCCGGTAGCCCACACTCTAGGCTGCCATTTCCTCTGCCCTCAACCAGGGTAGTTCAACATCCCTTTGTCCAAGTGCCATGCGCACACTTTTGTGCAAGTCTATGGACTCTCTAGAGTCCTTGAAGCAGATCCTCAGTGTATAGGGGGGGGATGGGCCCCAGGGCACCCTTGTCCCCTTGTTCAGGGCATGGCATAGCATCTCCTACAACCTGAGCATCAGATCCACTCCAGTTACTGCTGCCTCTGGCCTGGCAGGCTGAGAAGCTCTCATTTCCACCCACAGGAGGCTTCCAAACACAGCTCACCTGGGTGCCCAGTACTGTCTCTGTCCACAGGCAGACACAGGTTCTCTGTGAACCCCCTGGCCTGGCCTCTGCCCAAATTTCTATCTGGCTTCTCCTCTTCTCCTCAGCCAACATCTGTTCAAGGCTCACCTCTAGTGAGCACACGTGCCCTATCACAAAAACCTTAATAAAATAAAATAAAAACACAATGAATTGAGACTAGTAGATGGTGTAATGGTTATGTCACTGGACTCCCACACAGTCGACCACAGTTTGAGTCCCAGACCTGGCAGCTTAAAACTCACACCAGACACGTGTATGTGTGCCCAAAATCCCAAGAGGAGAATGGAGGAGAAGGGATTGTGGTATGGCCAACCCCCACCCCCGGGTGTGTGTGAGTGTGCGCGATTTCTTGCTTTCTGTTTCTCTGTCTTTCCAGCGGGTGCACGTGCCCCATAGCAAAAATCTTTCTAAAAACAAAACAAAAACCTATGAATTGTTTATTTTTGGAATTTTCCATTTAATATTTTTTAGATTATGGTTGGCCTCCAGTTAATTCAAACTGAAAGCCAAACTGTGGATGAGCGGAGACTACTGTATTTAAATCTCTTTAAAAGATAACTGAGAATGTACATAAAAATGGTACCCCTGTTAGTGTGGGTTAACACAAAGAAGTCAAAATATGACACTAGCACACATCTGGGAAAGGAAAGGGAAACAGTATACTAGCATAAACTTATCCTGCCAGGACAGTGACATGCACCTGTAACCTCAGCCACTCAGGAGGCTGACTCCCATCAATTTGAGGCCAGTCTGGGCAGCTTAGCAAGATTTGATCTCTAAGAGACTTTTTTAAAAAGTTCTTATCCTACACACAGCTATCCCTGGTAGGTAGAGTGTGATAAATTAAAGAGATGTACTGTAAATCCTATAGCAACCACTAAAATAGTAATTTAGAAAAAAGTTATAGGGGGTCACCCCTGTAGCCTATAGGTTAAGGGAC
>NW_006159672.1:7353908-7364839 GCF_000334495.1 Tupaia belangeri chinensis | reverse complement strand
TGCCCTGGCAGGCTGAGAAGCTCTCATTTCCACCCACAGGAGGCTTCCAAACACAGCTCACCTGGGTGCCCAGTACTGTCTCTGTCCACAGGCAGACACAGGTTCTCTGTGAACCCCCTGGCCTGGCCTCTGCCCAAATTTCTATCTGGCTTCTCCTCTTCTCCTCAGCCAACATCTGTTCAAGGCTCACCTCTAGTGAGCACACGTGCCCTATCACAAAAACCTTAATAAAATAAAATAAAAACACAATGAATTGAGACTAGTAGATGGTGTAATGGTTATGTCACTGGACTCCCACACAGTCGACCACAGTTTGAGTCCCAGACCTGGCAGCTTAAAACTCACACCAGACACGTGTATGTGTGCCCAAAATCCCAAGAGGAGAATGGAGGAGAAGGGATTGTGGTATGGCCAACCCCCACCCCCGGGTGTGTGTGAGTGTGCGCGATTTCTTGCTTTCTGTTTCTCTGTCTTTCCAGCGGGTGCACGTGCCCCATAGCAAAAATCTTTCTAAAAACAAAACAAAAACCTATGAATTGTTTATTTTTGGAATTTTCCATTTAATATTTTTTAGATTATGGTTGGCCTCCAGTTAATTCAAACTGAAAGCCAAACTGTGGATGAGCGGAGACTACTGTATTTAAATCTCTTTAAAAGATAACTGAGAATGTACATAAAAATGGTACCCCTGTTAGTGTGGGTTAACACAAAGAAGTCAAAATATGACACTAGCACACATCTGGGAAAGGAAAGGGAAACAGTATACTAGCATAAACTTATCCTGCCAGGACAGTGACATGCACCTGTAACCTCAGCCACTCAGGAGGCTGACTCCCATCAATTTGAGGCCAGTCTGGGCAGCTTAGCAAGATTTGATCTCTAAGAGACTTTTTTAAAAAGTTCTTATCCTACACACAGCTATCCCTGGTAGGTAGAGTGTGATAAATTAAAGAGATGTACTGTAAATCCTATAGCAACCACTAAAATAGTAATTTAGAAAAAAGTTATAGGGGGTCACCCCTGTAGCCTATAGGTTAAGGGAAGCCAGATCCCACATGGTCAACTGTGGTTCAAATCCCAGCCCCCGAAACTTAAAAAACACACTAGGTATGTGCCCCAAATCCTGACAGGATGGAGAAATGGAGGAGAAGGGATTGTGGTGTGATCAAGTCTCAGGGCAAGTGCTTTATCTGCCTCCTTCTTTCTGTCCCTCTGTCTCTCTCTGGCAAGCACATACGCCTTCTGGCCATAAATAAATAGCTGTGGTTAAGTGCCTTGCTCAGAGAACCAGATCCCAGGTGGCTGATCACAATTCAGATCAATGGGTGTGTGCATGGATGCACATAATCCTAACAGAAAGGAGAAATGGAAGAAAAAGGATCATAGTGCAACTATGCCCCAGTGGGGAGGTGCCTTTTCTTTCTCCCTCTCTGGCAAATACATATACCTTCGGGGGAGGCGGGGAAGCCTTCAAACTCTTTTTAAGGGATCAGCTGATGGCATAACGGTTATGTCACTGGAGTCCCACGTAGTCAACTGCAATTTAAGTCCTGGATCCAGTGGCTTAAAACTCACACCAGGGGGATCAGTAGTTAGCTTAAGGGCTATGTCACTGGACTCTCATGTAGTTGACTGCGGTTTGAGTCCCCGACCTGGTGGCTTAAACTCATGCCGGGCACGTGTGCGTGCGTGCCCAATATCCCAAGAGGAGAATGGAGGAGAAGGGATTGCAGAGTGGCCATCCCCCCTGGGGGGTGATTTCTTGCTTTCTGTCTCTCTGTCTCCCTCTGTCTTCCTGGTGAGCGTGCGCACCCTATAGCTATAGCAAAAAAAAAAAAAAAAAAAAAGACAGAAACAGATGGGGATTTATAAAATAATCAGTAAGAGGATAGATTTAAAACTAGCCATATCAAAATAAGCACATCAAATGTGTCTGGGTCATCAGAAAAGTCATGATGTATTTTTCTATGTTTTCTATGCAAAAATATGTCATGACTTTTTCAACGACCCAATAAATATTCTAAATCCTCAACTAAGAGACAGAGACTATCAGACTGGATAAAGGAGCAAGACCCAACTACATGCTGCCTATGAGAATCACTGTTTAAATATAAAGAAATAAATAAGTTAAAAAGATGGAAACGGTATTCCACACTAACACTAGTCAAAAGAAAGCTGGAGTCTCTCTACTAGATAAAGTTCATTTTAGAGCAGACATTACATTACTAAAGAAGACCATTTCTGTGATCAGCAGGTGGCATAATGGTTATGTCACTGGATTCCCATCTAGTTGACCACAGTTCAAGTCCTGGACCTGACAGCTTAATACTTATACTGAGCACATGTGCATGCATGCCCAAAATCCCGACAGAGAATGGAGGAAAAGGGATTGTGGTGTGGCTATCCCCCTGGAGGGCTTTTACTCGCTTTCTGTCTCTCCGTCTCTCTCTGCCTCTTTGTGAGTACATGTACCCTATAGCAAAAATATCTCTCAAAAAAAAGACCCTTTCATATTGATAAACGAGTCATGTCTAGAGAGAGGACATAACAATCTTAAACATTTATGGGCCCAATAAGACAGCTGGAAAATACATGAAGCAAAAGCAGTTATAACCACAATTACTGTCCAAGGTTTCAACAAATTTCTGTCAATAATTGATAGAAAAGTAGGCAGAAAATCAGCTAGGATTCAGTATACCGGTACATTATCAACTACCCCACCAACAATAGAAGAAACCACATTCTTTTCAAAAACACACAGAACGTTAACCAAGATAAATCACTTCTGGGCCATGACATAAATCTTAATAAATGTAAAGGGACTTGGGACCAGCAGTTGGCGTAATGGCTATGTTGCTGGATTCCCATGTACTCGACAGCGGTTTGAGTCCGGACCTGATGGCTTAAACCCACGCCGGGTGCGTGTGAGTGCGTGCCCAAGATCCCTAGAGGAGAAAGGAGGAGAAGGGATTGCAGCGTGGCCATCCGCCCGGGGGTGTGATTTCTCGCTTTGTCTCTCTGTCTCTCTCTGTCTTTCTAGCGGGCGTATGTGCCCTATAGCAAAAACCTTTAAAGAAAAAAAACGTGAAGGGACTCACATCAGATAAGTGTGTTCTCTGACCACAATGAAAGTAAATTTTAAAAATCATTACCAAAACACGCCTGAAAAATCCCCCAAATATTTGGAAAGTAAACAGCACACTTCTGAGTAACTTCTGGGTCAAAGAGGAAATAAAAAAGAAAATACATATTTTGAACAGAGTGAAAATGAAAACATATCAAAATTTGTGAGATACCACTAATGTAGTAACTGAGATAAATGTATAGCATTGAAAGCCATATTAAGAAAAGAAAGGTGGACCAGCTGGTGGCATGGAGGTTAAGGTGGCTGAATCCCACATGGCTAATAGCACAGTTCAAGTCCCAGACCTGGCAGCCTAAGAATCATGCCAGGCTTATGTGTGTGTGCCCAAAAATCCCAAGAGGAGAATAAATGAGGGAATGGTGTGGCCATTTCCTCTAAGAGGTGATTTGTCACTCCCCCATCCTTTTCTCTCTGTCTCTCTCTGGCAAGAGCAGGTCTCCTCTACTTCCCTCCAAAAAAAAAAGTTTAATATTAATAACTCAACATTTTTTTGGAGAGGTTTTTGCTATAGGGAGTGTGTGCTCGCCAGAAAGACAGAGAGACAGAAAAAGAGAAATCACCCCCAGGGGGGATGGCCATGCCACAATCCCTTCTCCTCCATTCTCCTTTTGGGATCTTGGACACTCAAGCACACGTGCCCAGCGTGAGTTTAAGCCACTGGGTCCAGGACTCGAACCCGAACCGCAGTTGCCTACATGAGAGTCCAGCGACATAGCCATTTCGCCAACTGCTTGGTCCCTCAATGACTCAACTTCTATAAATTAAAAAAGAAGAAAAAGAAAAAAAAAAAAGGAAAGGAAAAGAAAACCTAAATTAA
The DNA here is from genome assembly GCF_000334495.1 of Tupaia belangeri chinensis. NCBI lineage: Eukaryota > Metazoa > Chordata > Mammalia > Scandentia > Tupaiidae > Tupaia > Tupaia belangeri. The sequence goes on along the minus strand of NW_006159672.1, from coordinate 7,360,877 downwards.
GTAGTAGGAAAAAAACATAATAAAACACACATTTGAAATAAATGAAAGAGAAAACAGAAAAGCAATATAGAAAGTCAATGCAACAGCAAGCTGGTTACTTGAGATAATAGCACTGATAAGCTCTGGGTTGCTGCAGGCTGCTGCGAAGGGGCTCCGGCAGCTGTGTCCCTTCAAGGTGGGTGCTCTGCACTCCTGGTTGCCCTAGAGCGGTCGTACCGAGGCCCACTTGCCGGGACTGTCTTGTCTGCTCTGGGGCAGCGAAGGGCCAAACCTGAAAGGGAAATCAGTTTCCTACATCTCCACAACCATACTGTCCTCATTCTTGGCTCTCTCAAGTAGTGATGTTTCCCTCCTTCCCGCCCCTGCCCTGCCATAGCTTTTTTTGTTTTGTTTTTTCTTTCCCAAAGCATTTCCAAAAAAATGTTCATTGCCAACATAAAACAAATATCTACAGTTCAGTAATCCCCCAAATAATGAACTGTACATATCTGCAGAACGTCATGAGAGTCTCTTGGTGGCTCCACAGCTCTCAGGCCCTCATCTGTGACCCACAGTGAGCCCTCATCTCTCTCAGGGGAGACAGTGGTGACTTCAGCTAACCTGCAACTGTCCAGCCTGGTCCAGAACCAGGAGCTCAAAGCTCAGGTCTCTATGACGGACAGATCATTTTCCCACCCCAGCTGGATCCAAGAAGTGCTGCACCATGGCTGCCCCTCAACTCTGCCCCTGCAGGAGACTGAATGGGAGCTCTCTGGCTGGACCACCAATGACCACAGTGTGATGAACTGGTTGCAGGACCCCTGGGCCTCTTGAGAGGTCATTCTACACTGGAGAAAAGAATATGTACGTATTGAGTGAATGATCGCTCAATAAAGACAGGTTTCTCCTCTGATTCTTCTCTTTCAAAAGAAGACTGGCAAAGTTTTTAGCCTGAGCATAAAGGGTAACTGGGAAAATGAGTCAGCAGAAAAAACAGGACAGTACGAGAGATGCAAAGGAGAGGAAGCGCATGAGACCTGGGGTTCCCAGTGACTCCTATCCTCAATCCCCATCTGCATTTGAGCCTTTCTCTGTCAGGCCTTGTCTGGCATCCTCAGGTTCACCTCATGTCCCACTGTGCACCTCAAGTCCCATTTGTGTACCTCACTGTCCTGCTCATGTACCTCCCTGTCCCATCTGATGGACCTCATGTCCCACCTGCCCCTTCTCACCCCCCTAACCATCAGAGCTCATTCCAATTGGTCTGCTTCTGGCTAGAGCTGTGGGTAAAGTGTCACTGTGTTTGGGGCAATTTTCTGAGTTGGGAAGGAAAAAAACCAAAGGTGCCAAACAAAAATGTCTTTGGGAAACATAGCCCTAGCCTTTCAGGGTGAGTTGGTGGTTGCCTGAGGCCATAGCAATTTTGTAAGAGGACAGAGCTAAGTTGGTGGTTTCCAATTGCTTTTCCTTAGAGATTAAATTGTCTGGGAAGTGAGGCCTTTGGGTGATTCTGGCCTGGAATGAGTCCATGGTAGTCAGCTGCCAGTAAAGATCCATTGTCCACAAACTGCTTATTACAAACTGCTGACTATGTTTTTTTAAGGAAATCTGTGATTTTTTTTTTTTTCTCATAAAGGGCTGGACACAAGTCATCAATATCCGGAAGCAGTTGTACCACTTCATTTGATAACATGGTTTCATCCTCAATTGCATGGCATTGTCTAGCTATGGTCTTACGAAGCCACAACTGTGCAGCATTAAATGCTCCTCTTTGTCCAAGTTTTGTTGTGGTTTGTTTTGTTTTAATGATCAACCATGAATGTGTGTGACAGAGAAAGAGAGAGAGGAAAAAACAAATACTGTGATCCCCTTGCCCAGCTCTCTAGCTCCTCGGGATCTAGGGCACCCCATACTTGTACTCCCTGTATTTTCAAGCTGCCCTGTGGATCTGAACTCATGGTCATCCATGTGGCTTCAAGCACTGCAGTTCAGTCCAGCATGCACTACACCACCTCGGCGGGACATCTGCCCAAGACTGAAGTGAGAAGGGGGGCTATTTTTTATTTTTTAGAGATTTTTTTTACTATAGGCTATGCATAATCACCAGTGAGACAGAAAACAAGAAATCACTCCACAGGCAGGATAGCCACACTGCAATCCCTTCTCCTCAATTCTCTCCTCTTGGGATTTTAACCACTAACATACACACACTTGACATGAGTTCTAAGCCTCAGGGTCCTGGACTCCAAACACAGTTGACTGTGTGGGAGTCCAACAATGTAACCATTACACTGTTTGCTGAGCACTCTTTTTATTTATTTTTTTATTTTAAAGTATACATTTATTTTGGTATATCTTTTTTTTTTTTAATGTGTTTGCCTTAGGAAGAGAGAGAGAGAGAGAGAGAGAGAGAGGGAGAGGGAGAGCGGGAAAGTGAGAAACCACCACTGGAGGGGATGACCATGCTGCAAGCCCTTCTCTTCTATTCTCCCTTGGGATTTGGGGCACACATGCACACTTGCCAGGTGTGATCTTCAAGCCACCAGGTCTAGGACTCAAACCACGGTAGGAGGCCCTGTGGGAGTTCAGCGCCCCAACCACCATGCTACCTGCTGGTCCCAAGACTGTTTCTTTTTTTATACTGTCAAATTCTAAACTTGATCATATAAATCCTACAAAATGAAAGCCCTTCTCAAAAATCTTATAGTGTTCCTTTTCATCCTCCAATATCTGTATTATCACTGAATTCTGAAATGTAAAGGGAACCAGCAGTTAGCGTAATGGCTATGTCGCTGGACTCCCACGTAGTTGACCGCGGTTGGCGTCCTGGACCCGGTGGCTTAAAACTCATGCTGGGCACGTGTGCGTGCGTGCCCAAGAACCCGAGAGGAGAATGGAGGAGAAGGGATTGCGGCGTGACCATCCCCCCTGGGGGGTGATTTCTCGCTTTCTGTCTCTATGTCTCTCTCTGTCTGTCTGGCGAGCGCACGTGCCCTATAGCGAAAACCTCTCCAAAAAAAAGGATGTATTCATTCTAGGGGCCAGCAGATGGCATAATGGTTATGTCGCTGGACTCCCACGTAGTTGACCGCGGTTGGCGTCCTGGACCCGGTGGCTTAAAACTCATGCTGGGCACGTGTGCGTGCGTGCCCAAGAACCCGAGAGGAGAATGAAAGAGAAGGGATTGTGGCATGGTCATCTCCCTCCACTCCCCCAGGGGTGATTTCTTGTTTTCTGTCTCTTTGTCTCTGTTTCTCCAGTGAGCACACATCATGCCCTATAGCAAAAATCTCTTGAAAAAAAAATTTATTCTCAATGAAGTCAGCACCAAAAGTACCACCAAAACACAAGAAGTAAATAACACTATTCAAACAAAGTATCTGCCAAAGTGTGGAGTAAGCCCGGCAGTCTTTGGAGGTTTTGCTATCATTTTAGGGAAACAACTGGGACTGGGGGTGTCTTTTTGCTGGCCTCAGCTCACCACCAGTGGCTGTGTCTGGCCTCCTGTCAAAGCATCTACACAGACACAAGGCTTGCTTCTAAGCTGCTGGGAAGCCACATGCTCAAATCGTCTTCCTGTCTCCTGGTGGCCAGAAACTCTCCAGACACTCTTTGCATATGGAATTTATGTTCCTGCACCCAAAGCCACCATGTTGTCAGAAGGGATTCTTTCTCACCTCCACCACTCCTGCTACAACTATTCCAGGTCTGTACAGAACACCTGAAGACCCAATGTTGGGAAACAGGTTTCCATGCCCATCCTGGGGTGCCCTCCATCCCCTTGCATCTTCCCTTCCTTCTCAGCCTCCTAACTGAGGTCGGTGGTACCAGACAGTTTGGAAGCTGCCCCTCCTTGCCCCACAAGGAAGGATGCCAATAGAAACACCCATTGGGAGGTGAGAGAAAGGACAAGAATGCAAGACAGGACTGTCCCTGGCAGGGCAGGATCCCCTCAGAGCTGACCTGCTCTTGGCCCTGTGTCCTTGTCCTTTCCCCAATAGCCACAGGCTCCTGCTTCATCCACCCAGAGGCCACCTTCAGGGCATTGAGGCGGATGTGGGGCAGGCCCAGGCCAGCCAGCTGTCATCCTTATTAAAATTCTTCTTTGAACACTCCAGTGAGTAGCCTGGTGAAGATAAACTCTAAGACAGACCTTCAAAGAAAGTGCCTTAACAATGCAATTATCTTCAATCAAGTCAGAACATCTTTATTATATTAGAAAGAGGCAATCAGGCTTAAAATACAGAAAGAACAGATCCACACTGCAGACACCAAGCCTCACCTGGGAACCCCCTAAGGGCCCCTTTTAGCTACTCTTCTGAATCTGGATGAAGAAAAAAATTGCTCCTTGAATTTCTCTGACTGAGTTAGACAGTTAAACAGTTCCCCAAAGCTGGACTTCATTAAGGCAACTTTGTTTTTGTTTGAAAAGAAATACATGTTGATTTGGATTGTTGTGTCTGTATTCTAAATATATTAATCAGACATAAAGTTATTACCCCAAAACCAATTTCGTGATTGGTCCTAAAACCCAGTCTGTATTCCTCTCTTGGAGAAGAGACTTGCTAAGTGACACCTCACTGCAACACTAGAGAAGGTTTTCAAATCAAAAGATCTGTAAAGTTTTGGAAAAAGAATCCACATAAGAGCAAGTTTCTACAGATCCTCAGCTCTTCCCTCTCTGACCCCTCCTGGGTCCTAGGACAACTCCCGGGAGCAGCCCAGGGCCCATCCTCGCCCCGCCAGACTGGGGTCAGTCGGAAACCTTCCCCGTCCAAGGTCTGTAGTTTCATTGGGACCTTTCATTGGTCTGCCGGAACGATGGAGCCAGACAAGCGCCAAGCGCTAGAGGCTGATGGTGAACCGCACCCAGAGACGACAGCCGCGCACCCGGCCAGAAACAGTCCCAGGCACAGAATCTGTTGCCCAAGCGTTGCATCTGAGGCCGGTAAGAGGTTGCCCCTAGCCACCTTCTCCGTGGCCCCTACCCAGGGACCCACGACGTGTCACACCAGTCACTCCTAGGGTTGGGCGTTGGAACACACAAGCAGCGCATGGGGCGGATCCTGCCTGGAAAGACGCTTGGTGACCTCAACGATCCGAAAAGTCACAGGGACTAGTACACTATCCCCGACTTCGAGAGGGCAGAAGCAGAGTTTCTGGGCGCGGGGTCGGTCACATGAGGCCCCCAGAGTACCGTGAGAGTACCGGGGACAAAGTAGGCAAGTTCCGGGCTTTCTGCGCTTAAGGGCTGGGATGCAGAGAAAAGAGCAGCGAGTGAGCGACAACGGGATGATACTTCGGGAGGGCGCGCACTAAATGTCTCACAGCGCCAAACACTCCACGTCGCCGGCTCTGCGCGGGGCCAAGGGCCGGTGCCCTGACAGCGGATCCACCGGGCCACCGCACCTGCGGTCGGTTCCTCAGGACCGAGAGGCTGAGGCCAGCACCGCGCGGCGCCGAAATAACCCCAGCAATCTCCTTGGAAGGAGTGCGGGCCAGGCCCGCAGCAAGCCAGGAGATGACGCGGGCGCGGGAATCTCGGCACTAAAGCGGCCAAACCATCCCGGGCCAGGGCGCACCGGTCCCAGGCAGCGGCCCCGCCTCCCCCTATCCGTCCCGCCTCTCAGAGCAGCGAAGCCAACCGGCACCGAAGCCCGCACATCAGCGATAGCGACGATTGGACAGCGGCGCATGAAAGCCGCACCACCTTTTTATAGGGTGAGGAGGGCGGGGGCGCCGCCTACCCAGGGGCAGTGGTGCCGCGCGCTGCCCCTAACGTCCCGCCCGCCCCTCCCGGTCAGCCCCGCACCCGCAGCCCGGCGCATGGCTCCGGCGTCTCTCGGCATGAACCCGACTGGGCTCAGGGCGCGCGGCGGGGGCGGCGCAGGGCCTGGTCCGCTGCCCTTCAGCGTCGAGTCTTTGCTGGAGGCAGAGCGCGGGCCGGCTGCGGAGTCCGCGGAACCGGGGGAGGAGAGGCCGCTGGGCGTCTCGGAGCCTGGGGCCTGGTTCCCGCCGGCCGCCCGCGCATCCCCCCCACGTAAGTCCCCAGCTTCGCAATCCGGGCTATAAGTGGAGCCCGTCTAGCCCGGGCTTGGAGGACCAGGGCGGGAAGGGCGATGTCGCTCGTAACTTAAGTAACTAGACGCTGACGCGCAAGCCTGAGTGCAAAAAAGAAAACAGCCCTCCCCAGACCTCCGGCGCCGACAGTTCCTGAAGCCGGTCCCATGCCCCACGCCGGTTGGGTTTCAGTACTCTCTTTACCCGCGGAGGAGTTCACAGTCCATGATCCCAACTTGTAGGCTCCAAGACTCTACATGCCAAGCACCCCTAACCGGCTCCGTCTGTCCTTTAAGTGGTTAACCTCTGCTTCGCTGTGTTCTCATTCCCGGCTCACTGCTCAGTTCTTGCAGCGGCCTCTCGCCCGAACTACCAAGTGGGCAGTCCCTATTCTCTCTGGAACGCAGGGTCGCCTGTCTGGGGAGCAGAGCCCGAGTCCACACTGGCCTACCCCTCCATCCCCGCTATCTCCCCACTGCGTGCCTTGTTTCTCTTACTCCAGTGGCTTTTGGGGTTTCGCCACCACGGAAGACTGCAGTCATGGAACCCGGACTTGCACGCAGAACTGGCCTTCGCGGGAATCTGGCAACGTCAGGTTAGGAGCGCGCATTACTGGCGTTTAAATGACTGCTTTGTGTCTCTCTTTTTTCACAGGTGCCCCCAGCCCTCCACCCTGCACCCTCCGAAAACATAAGAACAACCGAAAGCCGCGGACTCCCTTCACCACCGCTCAGCTGCTGGCGTTGGAGCGCAAGTTCCGCCAGAAGCAGTACCTGTCCATCGCGGAGCGAGCCGAATTCTCCCGCAGCCTGAGCCTCACTGAGACGCAGGTCAAGATCTGGTTTCAGAACCGCCGGGCCAAGGCCAAAAGGCTACAAGAGGCAGAGTTGGAGAAGCTGAAGCTGGCCTACAAGCCGCTGCTACCCCCGG
>NW_006159672.1:7350757-7353729 GCF_000334495.1 Tupaia belangeri chinensis | reverse complement strand
GGCGCCCCCGCGCCGGCCGGTGCCTGCCCTCCTTGCAGGGCCGTTAGCCGCCTATGGCATGTACTATCTGTCTTAGGATGGCCTGGATACACGCCCAAGGTGAGACCTTGGGACTGAGGGTCCGTCCGTCGGGGAGTGGCTCAGGGTGGGAGGTGTTAACACACAGGCCCACAGGACAGATGCAGCCAACCCGGTCCCAAAGCCTGGAGTCGAGCAGCGCCCAGGCCTAGCTCACTGAACCAGACCTCACGCACTGAACTGCTTCTGGTTCAGCGTCTCGTTGTTTTTAATGTTGTAAACACAGTGTTATAATTGATACTTGAAGCCTGTTTGTGGGTATCTTACAGATATTTAAAAACTGCTTTTACAAATCGCCTTTGTACTAAAGTGTTCCCTGAACGTCAGTAAATAATATCATCCAGTGTCCTCAAAAGGGACCAAAATACACCTTCCTATTTTGTACAAAGCAGCCAATAAAGTATTTGGAGGTTCATTCTGTCGACTTGCCTCTAGAGCTGACGCCTGTTTTCTCCAGGTAACCATGTCGACACAGAATTTTAGTAAACTGGGACTGGCAGAAACTAATTCTCAAAGAAATTAAAATCATAGTTTGATGCCAGGATGGCTTAATTCCTGTAATTCTCACTAGATACCTTGCCTTCCTGACAGAATGGAAAGTTCTACGCTCATTTTAGAGACTTTTTCATTTGTTTGAAAAACAGTATTTAGGGAGCCCAGGGCAAAGCGCTGTCTCAGTGGACACTATCTCTGTTGGAGCCCTCTCAGTGGGAGCTGTGCCTGTGGGCGCGTGGGGGTGTCGAAGGTCGGGTGGATCCCCACAGACCCTGCAGCGAGGGCCCCATGCATCCGGAGGGCCCGCAGACCTGCCTTGTAGCGTGCGGTGTTCATTGACCGGCCTTAGTCTCAATGCTTGGCTTCTTCCCCGGGACAGAGCGGAGCGAGGCACGGAGTCGCGCCGGATCTGACCCGCAGCTGTTGGGCTCTAGGGTAGCCAGAGGACCCAGAATTAACCCGCGCCCCCTGCTGGCGGGTGTCTGGGAGAGGGCGAAGGGGAGGAATTGCCCGGCTGTGCTCGGCGCTCTGCTTCCCTTAGGAGGACTGGCAGCTCTGGTAGTCTCAGGATCTGGGCTAGTCCCAAACGCCTTGCTGTAAACTGGGCTAGGACGGCTAGGGACCCACTGGTCATCCTCTGCAGCTTCTTCCAAACGTGTCCAGTGTATTTACTAATCGGGCACCAGCTGCCTTTACTGGAGGCTTGAGGAAGGAAAGGAAATAAAATGTCTGACCCATTTTAAGGGGCTACCCTATATATCCTCAAACACTGTAACTCAGGACTAGGACTCTTTGGGGCTTAGCTTTGTTATGAATACCCTGCGGGATGTGTTCCGGGTGGCTGCAGCTAAGGTCACAGAAGCACAAGGCTGGAGTCACAGAATGGTCCTGTGGGGGCCCCAGCAGAGGGTACGGCAAATCCCTCCTGCCTTGTCCTGCTCCTGCCTTCCAGCTGGAGAGGAGGAAGAGGCATGAGGACAAGAGCCACCCTAAGAGGAGAATTCCAAGACCTCCCTGTAATGACGGGAGTTGATGGTTCTGGGCTGAGATCCTCTTGGCTTGCAGTAGGGAAGGAAACAGTTATTCTCCGCAGTCCCGTTGTTTTGCTGTTCTATGGAAAACCACCCCAGTCACTACCAACTTTACTAGGTCCTTCTACTCAAATTAAAATCTTCCAGAAGTTGCAAAGACAATAAATTTATTGTTAATATTTATCAGACCAAGTTTTATGGTTTCCTAGAAAAATGAAAATGTATGATGGATTGGATTTTTTGTAGAGTTTTTTTGTCTTGGGGTATGTGCGCTCACTGGAGAGCAGCAGAGACAATGAGAGGGAAAGTGAGACATCACCCCCCAGGGTAGATGGCTATTTGCAGCCCCTTCTCATCCATTCTCCTCCTAGGATCTTGGGCACACATGCACATGAGCCCAGCGTGAGTTTCAAACCACCAGGTCAAGGAATGAAACTGAAGTTGACCATGTAGGAGCCCAGCGATGTAACCACTATGCCATCTGCTGGCCCCTGTATAACGGATTTTTAAAGGGGAATCAACACTAGCTTTTGCTTTTTAAAGAATTAACTTTATTTATCACCATTATTTTTTAAATTTGCTACAAGGCACATGTGCTCAGCAGAGAGAGTAGGTGAGAAAGCAAGCTGCCAGGTCCAGGATGTGAACCATAGTTGGCCATGTGGGAGTCCAGTACCTTAACCACCACACTACCTGTTTGCCTCATCAACGCCAGTTCTTGAAGTGCAAAGTGCTGGGACCAGCAGTTAGTGTAATGGCTATGTCACTAGACTCCCATGTAGTCGACTGTGGTTCATGTCCTGGACCCAGCTTAAAACTCATGCCGGGAGCATGTGTGTGCATGCCCAAGATCCCATTAGGAGAATGGAGGAGAAGGGACTGTGGCGTGGCCATCCCTCCTGGGGGATGATTTCTCGCTTTCTGTCTCTCTGTCTCTGTCTGGCGAGCGCACTGCACCCTATAGCAAAAACCTCTCCAAAAAAAAAGTGGAAAGTGCTGAAAGTAAAGACTGTGATGAAAAAGAGGAAACAACCTGCCCTTATCAGGTGTTTACCAGTATCATTCTCGAAGCCTGGGCCATTTAAGCTCCAAACCCAATTCCAACCTCAATTTACAAGGGGCCAGATCTACTTTGTGTTGAACAATATGCTGGACAAGGCTCCAGTAGCCATTTTACAAAGGGAGCTCAGGTCAGCAAGGAGGATGGAGGGAGCCCCAACCTACACTCTGAATAGCCACATGCACCTCACCAGGCACATCTGTGGCTTTGTAAGGCCAGTCAACACTTTGATTCCCTTTTCAAATCTGAGATTCCTTAGGGATACAGGGTATGTCATGACCAAGTTGTTTTTTTTTTTTTTTTTTTTT
>NW_006159672.1:7319918-7350482 GCF_000334495.1 Tupaia belangeri chinensis | reverse complement strand
TTTAGAGGTTTTTGCTATAGGGCACGTGTGCTCACCAGACAGACAGAGAGAGACAGAAAGCAAGAAATCACCCCCCAGGGGGGATGGCCATGCTGCAATCCCTTCTCCTTTCTCCTCTCGGGATCTTGAGCATGCACGCACACGTGCCCGGCGTGAGTTTTAAGCCACTGGGTCCAGGACGCGAACCGCGGTCGACTAGGTGGAAGTCCAGCGACATAGCCATTATGCTAATTGCTAGTCCCAGTCATGACTAAGTTTTATGGTTTACATAGTGGTGCTACTTTACAAATAATTTGAAGGGCTCAAATTGTTTAGATAATAATTACAAAACTAATGCAGGTGAAAAAATGTCCAATGGCTGCTGTCCAGTGTCTACCTGAACTCCCCTGGCCCTCCATTTAAGCAGTAGTGTCACAGTGGAGCAGGGGTATATATTCACAGCCCTGACAGCTTGTGGTTCTGTTTCAGTCCAGTAGTGTGGACTGGCCAAGAGCATAAAAACTACCCTACAAGACCCTATAGGCAAAGAGCTCTGGGAAGCTCAACATTGACTGCAAAATCTGTTGCATCAAGTGAATTAAGAGTTTGCTCATTTATTTCTCTATAATCACTTATGACCCAAAACACCTACCCAGGGAAGTTTCCTACCCAGGTTCCCCAGCTGAGCCAGTCTTCCCGTCTATTCCAGGACTTGATGCCCAGACCTCTCCTTGATGAATGTAGATCTTGGGGGCCCCAGAGGTCAGGGAAGTGCACATGATTTCACATCACACCAGCCTATTCCCTTGTTGCTGCCTAGTGTTTGCTTCAGAGGCTGGACTGAAGCAAATTGTCAAGATGGAGACTTTTCTGCTTTTCTCCTCAGTGGCTACTACTGCCTGTTGGCCTTAGAGGACTCAGGACACTGAATACCCTGGGCATGTGCACACCTGCTAGCCACTTCCTTCAGCCAGCATGTCTTCAAGTCAGAGGTCTGCGACCTGGAGTCCCATGAAAGGATTTACTCATTATGGTGCTGCAGGGAAGACTGGGGCTTCTGCCTGCCCCTCATCTTATGCACAGACACTAACCCTGAGTCTTGTCCCCCTGCTCCCTCGTGCTCTTTCAGCTGCATTGTGCCAGGCCACTGCTGATGGATTTGGAGATTCTGCCCTGCCCTTGGGAATTTGTGTTCTGGTGGGGAGACAATGTGACAAGGTAGATGGAAGAACCATTGGGACCAGCAGTTGGCGTAATGGCTATGTCACTGGACTCCCACGTAGTCGACCGCGGTTCATGCCCTGGACCCGGTGGCTTAAAACTCACGCCAGGCACGTGTGTGTGCGTGCCCAAGATCCCGAGAGGAGAATGGAGGAGAAGGGATTGCAGCGTGGCTATCCCCCCCTTGGGGGGTGATTTCTCACTTTCTGTCTCTCTGTGTCTCTGTCTGTCTGTCTGGGGAGCACACGCGCCCTATGGCAAAAAAAAACCTCTCCAAAAACAAAAACAAGAACCATTCAGGGGACTGCCTGGGGTAATTGACCCAGGGACAAGGAGTAGATCAAATTGTGGAATGCTGATGATGGGAGGCCAAAGTGGGGAGGGCCAAAGAATGAAGGATCCTAGATGAGGGCCCATACACCAAGTCTTACTGGCTCATTTATCTCATTAAGCAAATGACATAGAAAATGGGCTATGTGGGTCTAATTGACCAGAATCCCACTTGAGCCCTGGGAGACTTCGTGGAGGCCCCTAATGTCAGGATCACATCCCGGAAGGTTGGCAGGGCCAGGGCAGTCTCACTCACCCACTGGTTCCCAGGCACAGACCATGCTGGGCCATCTGGGCCTTGGCCTGGCCCAGGGTTAGTCCTCAGAGACCCCGCCACCCTTGCTTGCTCTGGGTGGCATCAGGGAATGCTGCGTTTAGTTCCGCCCCAGACATAGACCCCAGGCCACAGATGCTGCGCCTGTGAACTGCTTACTCAGAGGTGGAGACCAGGGTCAGACCTGTTTACTGGGAAAGGGACTTTGGAAATTTGACTAGAAGATCGTGAATGATCATCAAGGGGCATGGTGATTAAGACACTGGACTCCCTCCCATGTGGCCAACTGCAGTTCGAGTCTCTGACCTGGCGGCTTGCTTTCTCTCCCTCTCTCTCTCTCTGTCTCTGTTGAGCACTCCTCCATTCTCCTCTCAGGATCTTGGACACGCATACACACATGCCTGTAGCAAATTCAAAAAAAGATAGTAATGGGGCCGGCAAGTGGCATGGTGGTTAAAGGTGCTGGACTCCCACGTGGCCGACCACAGTACAAGTCTCAGACCTGGTGGCTTGCTTTCTCACTTCCTCTCTCTCTCTCTGTCTCTCTCTGATCAAACTAGAAAATAATAAATAAAGTTAAATAAAATAATTCTTTAAAAAAAGATAATGATGATAACTAAAATTAAAGTAATTTTTAAAAAGAAAAAGAAGTAGCTGTCTGGAAGGCGGAGGTCTCCTGTGGGGGCGGAGGGGGAGGTTGTTCTGAAAAGGTAACTCTCTCCTGGCAACACATGCAATTTTACATGTGCTTTTGTATGTATGGTATGCGTCATAACAAGAAAACACTATTTGGACAATACTTCATCCTGATAAGCTATAAAATTAGTAGACATTTAAAGAACAGTATGAGTTTCCTGTTGACCGAAATACAATGCAGCCTGTTTCACCGACTAATTCAAGCCAGGTGATGGTGAAGAACAAGAGTTCTCGCCTGATCTTTGCAGCCCTGGTGCCTCCTACGACCCCCAACCTGGTGTGTGCCCTCAGGAAGGATTTCTGGATAAATGGGCCTCACTGTTTTCCTGGTGTGATAATAAATAATGCTACCCAGATGGCCTAAAGTTTTGGTGCTTTCACTTGGAATGTTTAAAAAAGTGTGTTTGGGTTACCTAAATATACATATAGTTTTTGCTAATTCTGATATGCATATTGTATACCATATTTCCATCAATTGGACCAATGGGGAAAAAAAGTCATTTTGCAGGACCAGCAGTTAGTGTAATGGCTATGTCGCTGGACTCCCATGTAGTCAACCGCGGTTTGAATCCTGGACCCAGTGGCTTAAGCTCACACCAGGGAAGTGTGCATGCGTGAGAATGGAGAATGGAGGAGAAGGGACTGTGGCATAGCCATCCCCCCTGGCGGCTGATTTCTCGCTTTCTGTCTCTCTGTCTTTCTGGTGAGCGCACGTGCCCTATAGCAAAACCCTCTCAAAAAAAAAAAAAAAAAAAAAGAAGTCATTTAGCAAATTAAACTGACAAGGTCAATGATGGTAAGATGCTATATTTCAGATGATAGAATGAGGGAAGGAAATGTCTTAGCATTTATGAAGTATGTCTTTCAACTTTTGAAAAAAAATTATTTTCATTCAATTTATTTATTTAAATTTGACCAGACAGGGACAGAGAGAGAGAGAAAGCAAACTACCAGGCCCAGGACTCAAACCGTGGTCGGCCATGTGGGAGTCCAGCACCCTTAAACATCATGCCTCCTGCTAGACCCTGTGTTTCAACTTTTTAAAAATTTATTTTTAGACAGGATCTTACTGTCATGATCATCCTGTCTCAGTCTCTCAGCTAGGACTATAGGCATGTACCCCACATTCAGCCCTTTTGTTAAGAGAGGGTCTCACTTTTGTGTGTGTGTGTGTGTGTGTGTGTGTGTGTGTGTGCGCGCGCGCGCGCGTGTGCACACGCACATAGGCAAGCCTCTAACTAATGATTCTCCTGCCTCAGCTTCCCCAAATCACTGGATTATAGGCACATATTACTGTACCCCTTTAAAGTGGACCGGGAATCAAATCGGGCCTCTCCTGTGGTCTCAGCATGCAGAGCACAGCATCTTAGCACTGCTAAGACACCATGCTGGCCTAAAGGCATCTTTCAAAAATACACCAGGGCTGGGGAACCAGCAGTTAGCGTAATGGCTATGTCGCTGGACTCCCACGTAGTTGACTGCGGTTCGTGTCCCGGACCCGGTGGCTTAAAACTCACGCCAGGCGTGTGTGCGTGCGTGCCCAAGATCCCGAGAGGAGAATGGAGGAGAAGGGATTGCGGCGTGACCATCCCCCCTGGGGGGTGATTTCTCGCTTTCTGTCTCTATGTCTCTCTCTGTCTGTCTGGCGAGCGCACGCGCCCTACAGTGAAAATCTCTCAAAAAAAAAAAAAATACACCAGGGCTGGACTCTCATATGGCCGACTGCATTTGAGTTCTGGACCCAGTGGCTTGAAATGTACGCCAGGTGCGTGTGTATGCATGCCCAAGATCCCGGGAGGAGAATGGAAAACAAGGGTTTGTGGGGTGGCCATCCCCCCTGGGGTTGTGATTTCTTGCTTTCAATCTCTCTGTCTCTGTCTCTCTGTCAAGCACATGTGCAGATACCCTCTAGAGAAAATCTCCCTCTCTCTCTCTCTCTCTCACACACACACACACACACACACCAGCTACATTATTCCTGTTAACACACAAAGGGTGTTATTCTTTCAGGTTGTACTTTGAAAATTTATCAGAATGGGGAACCATCTTACCCCTCAATGAGTTCCTGTATATTTTTACAACATGGATAATAAAAGCTGCCCAAGAGGCCAGAAGTTACCCCCCCAGCGCCAGAAATTGAGAACTACATTTGTATCTTGTTTAAGCAACTGTTTCGGTTGTCTAAAAAAAAATATATAGTTGAGGGACCAGCAGATGATGTGGTAGTTAAGGTGCTAGACACTCCCATATGGCTGACCATGGTTCGAGTCCCGGACCTAGTGGCTCGCTTTCTCTCTCTTTCTCTCTCTGGTCAAATTAAAATAAATGAGTGAATAAGTGAAAACTAAATAAATAATTCTTTTTAAAAAATGGAGTTGAGGACCAGCAGTTAGCGTAATGGCTATGTTGCTGGACTCCCACATACTTGACCGCAGTTCGAGTCCCGGACCTCGTGGCTTAAACTCACGCCGGGTGCGGGTGCGTGCGTGCCCAAGATCCCGAGAGGAAAATGGAGGAGAAGGGATTGTGGCGTGGCCATCCCCCCTGGGGGGTGATTTCTCGTTTTCTATCTCTCTGTCTCTCTGTCTGTCTGGCGAGCACACACGCCCTATAGCAAAAACCTCTCCCCCCAAAAATGGAATTGAAACTAAACATAATAGGACAGGCCTATTTCTTCTGCTTGTCTTACTGGGCTGGCTACAGCCTCCAGTGGGAACATGGTAAAAATGGAAAGAGAGGGCATCTTTGTCTTATTCTTGATTTTTAAAAAAATTATTAATTTACTATAGGGCATGTGTGCTTGCCAGAGAGACAGACAGATAAAGTGAGAACATGACCACACTGCAATATCTTCTCCATTCTTTGCTCTGATCTTGGGCATGTGTACATGCACAACTGGTGTATTTTCAAGCCACAGGGTCTAGGACTCAAACTGAGCTCTCGGCCATGTGGGATCCAGCCACCTTTCTACCATATCACTGGCTGACCCTTTATCCACAGACTATTTAGTACTATTTTTTTTTTTTAATCTTGAAAGGGCACTGGATTTTATGAAATTATTTTTTTGTATCGGTTGAGATGATCATGTGGTTTTTGTTTTTAGTTATTGATATTAGTTAATTTTTAAATATTAAACCAACCTTGTGTTCCTGAGATAAATTCCAGTCAGTTTTGATGTACATTTCTTTTTTAAAAAAAAGATTTGTTATTGGATCCAGCGGATGACATAATGGTTACGTTGCTGGACTCCCACGTAGTAAACCAAGATTGGAGTCCGGGACCCAGTCGCTTAAAACTCATGCTGGGCACATGTGTATATGTGCCTAAGATCCGGAAAGGAGACTGGAAGAGAAGGGATTTTGGACTTGAGACATTGGAGTTGTCAGTTTGCTATGGTTTGAATATATGCCTCAAGATCCATGTGTTGGGAACTTAATCCCCAATACCTAGGCCATAAAGGTGATTAGGTCATGAGAGCACTCATAAATGTTCTCGCATTCTCTGTTCTTCTGCCTTCTGCCATAAAAGAAAGAAGGCCCTCACCAGATGCTGGCACCCCTGACTTTGAACTTCTAAGCCTCCCAAACTGTAAGAAATAAATTTCTGTTCTTTATAATTACCCAGTCTCAGGCACTCTGTTACAGCAGCAGAAACCAGACTAAGACACATTCTTTAGTCATTAAAAGACTGTACTGTGGGGCCGGAAGATGGTGTAGTGGTATGTTGCTGGATTCCCACATGG
Source organism: Tupaia belangeri chinensis (assembly GCF_000334495.1). Taxonomy (NCBI): domain Eukaryota; kingdom Metazoa; phylum Chordata; class Mammalia; order Scandentia; family Tupaiidae; genus Tupaia; species Tupaia belangeri. The sequence continues at coordinate 7,344,240 of NW_006159672.1, read as the reverse complement.
CCAGCCATAGTTTGAGTTCCAGATCCAGTGGCTTGAAACTCAGCATTCCTACTGACAATGTATACAACGCCTGTCCCTCTGCCAGAGTCTAGTCAACAGAGTGGACCATCAGACCTTTAGGTTTTTGTCAACTGGATATGTAAGAAAGGGTCTCTAGGTCTATTACCGGGTCATCGAGAAAGTCATGACACATTTTTGCATAGATAAACATGGGAAAATACCATGACTTTCCCGACAACCCAAGATTTATTTCTATTTCTCTTGTTATGAGTGAACAGTCTGTTTTTATCATTCAGATGATCTGCTTTCCAGAGAGTTGTGAAAAGGCAACCAGAGAAGTCATTTGTGGAAAAAGTAGTTTTTAACACTTTAGTGGATGAAATTCTCTTGTTACCATAATTGTTCCCAAAAACTAAAAGAAAAATTTCCATGGCACTAATTAAAGGGAAAAACTCTTCTTGATCATTTGAAATCATTTGCTGCCCCCCCCCCCCCCCCCCCACCCCGCTTTCCCCCCCCCCCCCCCCCCAGCTAAGCTCTGTAGCCAACATTTCCAGCCCTTATGGTCAAAACAGAACACAACCAAATCCATACCCAATAGTTGTGTGTGTGTGTGTGTGTGTGTGTGTGCGTATTTATGTATTTATTTATTTTTAGGTTTTTGTCATAGGGCATGTGTGTGTGGCAGAGAGAGAGGAGAAATGAGAAGTCATCCCTCAAGGGGTCAGTCATGCCATAGTCCCTTCTCCTCCAGTTTTGTCTCGGGATTTGGGGCATGCACATGCATGCCCAGTGTGATATTAAAGCCACCAGGTCTGGGATTTGAACTGCAGTTAACTAAGTGGGAGTCCAGTGTCTTAACCAGTATGCCACTTGCTGGTCCCCCCAATAGTTTTTTAAAAGTGGTCTTAGATTGTTAGCACCTCAAAGCAAGTGCCAATTTCTTTACTAGAAGAACCCAGACATCTCAGAGAAACTGCAGAGGTTAAAATATATAAACTCATGGCCCTAAATCATGAAATATACCAGGAAACCAAACACCAATGACTGTATCAGGAGAAACAAAGAACAAAAGAATCGGATTCACAGAGACTTCAGATATTATGAACAATCAAACATAAAATAAGTTTCTAATATGACTACTTCATACACCAGTTAAGAGAGAAAAAGTCACTCTGATACCTTCTGTTCTCCGAAATAATGAAACATTGACTATTTCACATAAACCCAAATACGTAATTCTATTTCTCCACCAAAGCAAACAAAAACTTGGTAACCTTACATCTTTTTCTGTATTTGTTGAGCCAGTTCAGAAGTCTGACTCCCTTGCATTCACTGTAAGTGAATTTTTTTTCTTTGAGAGAATTTTGGTATAGGGTGTGTGTGTGCTCGCCAAAGGGACAGAGACAGAAAGTGAGCAATCCCCCCTTAGGGCAGATGGCCATGCCACAATCCCTTTTCTTCTATTCTCCTCTCGGGATTTTGGGCACACATGCACATGCACCCCACTTGAGTTTAAGCCACCAGATCTGGAACTCGAACTGCGCTTGACTCCATGGGAGTCCAGTGATGTAACCATTACACCATCTGCTGGTCCCAGGGGAACTTCTTTTCTTGGAAGATGCTTCCAACTCTGCCCTTGATAACTGTGACCTGAAAACCACACCAAGATTTTGCAGCAGAACCATAAGCATCTCCTTAGAGACTGATGCAGCCCACATCAAAATAATTTTGATGCTGTTTTTTCTTCATCCATAACATTCTTCTCACCAGTGTTACATCTTGTTTTTCACAAGAAAAATTGAAACAGAATAAACAAATCGCTTTCTAGGTAGGGATGAAACTATAATTGGATCCCAGAACTGAGTCCCCCAAAACTGTGAAACACATTCCTACGTGGTGGCTAACACTGTGACAAGAGAATTTTGGCAAGGTGAGCTCTTACGAAAAGGGCAAATATGATGCTGATTGCTAGACTATGCTCACTGTGTTGCAAAGAGAACCTGCAGGAGTTTGAGAAGGAATGGATTACCCAGGATGAAGTCTTCTGAGGGGAGATGGAGAGAATGGTATTTTTACATTTTGCATTTTTCTGTACATTGTCTTTTCCCCAGAGGCAAAGACAGGACCCTGGGCACCATCCTGCCCCCAGAAAAGTATTAGGTCTCCTCAGTATACCAGGACCTGTACTTGAGGTTTTGCTTTCAAAGTTTACACTAGAAACCTGCCTTTAGTTTTTACTGCATGTGGCACCAGTGTAATGTAATGTTCTCTGACTCTTGAGACTACCTTTGCAGTTCCCTCTACTCCAGGTCCCTGGAAGCTATAAGCATGGCCCACTGGGAACTGGGGCAGTAGCCTCCTTGCAAGGAGTAACAGCTGACTGCTAGGGAGAGACATTGCCAGTGAGAGGGAAAGTGAGAAATCACCCCCCAGAGGATAGCTACGCTTCAATCCCTTCTCCTCCCAGTGTCTTGGACATGCATGGACACAGTCCCAGCATGATTTTCAAACCACAGTCAGCCATGGGGGAGTCTACCACCTCACTATTACGCCATCTGCTGGCCCCCCAATGGTACGCTCTTAAGGGGTCTCACACACGCTGCTGGGCAGGCTTCTGCCTGCTGTGCTACTGTTCTTGGTGCAGTATCCAACAAAGTTCCTCAGGAGCCTCCTGGCCTTCGCCCCTTCCCCAGTACTGACCACCCTCTTCTGGCCATCACCTCCTGGCCTTCACTCCTTCCCCAGTACCAACCACCCTCTTCGGGTCATCACCTCCCAGTGGGGTTTGCTTACTGAGTGGTAGGTACGAGGAAAATCCATGTTTCTCTCTCAAAGCCACAAAGGTCAAAGACTTGAGCTGACAGATGTATCCTCCCCAGTCGCCCACCTCTCAGACTTCACACAGCTTCCTGAAAACTGAATGTAAAGAACAAAATACTCATAATAATAGTCATTCATTTTCCTATCTGCTTCAGTAGCATAAAAATGAAGACTAAAAGACCATCAAGAAAAAAATATTTATTTTACATATTTTAAAAGGGCATTCTTAGTGTGGTCCCTGCAGAGGGTAGTAGGCCAGTCTCCACGTTTCAGTCCCCTCAGAGGATCACAGAATGTGCAGGTCCTTCGATGCTTCTGATATTATCTACTGACATCATTTGCTGAGGAACCGAAACATCAAGGATGGCAAATGCCTGGCCCCAGGATGGTTGACTGGGGGGTGAGAAAACAGGCTCCTATTGACACCGACTACAGGAGGCAAATACCCTCCGCCTCCCGAGCTTGGGGTCTGCTCAGGTGCCGAGTTCTCTCTGCCTGGACCCATCAGTGCTGTTTGTTTCTTTTCTTGGTGCTTTTAAATCCTCGGGATGCACCCTGACCAAAACAGATGGTAGAAGGTATTCTGGAAAGAAAAAAAGGTCTGTATTAAATAACTGTATCATAATATCATCCTTGTGTGTATTCCCTTCTTATTCTGGAATGTCCCCTTTCTCTTTTACTTTCTGGAACATTCTGTATGCTGAGTCTGCCCTCCTGGGCCCTGGGACAGCTCCCTTTCCCATGGTCTCGTCTCAGACCTGCTTCCCTGTGGGAGATTCTCTCAGCACTGGCACACGCTCACTCAGAACTCAGCCAAGAAGAGGGGTTGGCTCCTGCCAAGCTCTCCGGGGCTCAGACTTCCTGTTATCCACCCTCTAACTGAAACCCTACCTGCCCACAGGCACACAGGACTCACTTACAGGCCAAAGTCCAGGCAACTGCAAGGAGGCAGCTGAGAGACACATAAATCCATCTTCCAATCAGTTTGAATTTTTTGGTCATTTTCCCCTTGACTTGTTCAACAACTTTTCCCCCCAAAATTAGATTTGAAATCAACTTTAACCCAGTAAAAGCAGTTAATAGTACAAAGATGGACTGCTGGGTTTTAAATAAAGCAATTACAAGCAAGATTTTTCCATCCCATTTTAGATAACGATGAAAAGGGGAAAGTGCTTTGCATTCCTTGTTTGAGAGATTCAAAGGCAGAGTCTATAAAGGATACTAAGTTATTAGAGGAAACAAAACAAAACAAAACAGAGTATTCAGGCTTTCACCTCTGAAAGAAGCCAGTACTTTTGCCCAGTGCTACCTTTTCTCAGTAAGAATGCCAGCCCAGGGTCAAACCCAGAACTCTCAATATAAAGCACACATTCAGACTTAACTTCAGAAAGATGTCCGATACTGACCTCTGACTGTAGGTCCGCCTCTCGCCCACAGGTGCTGAGGAGGGTGCCACATGTTCAGAGCAGACTTCCATGGCGTCCCCTTCTGACTGCTCCCCGTCAACCTCCAGGGCTTCGGCTGCTGTGTTTGCACCAGCCTTTTGCAGAGCTGGGCTGCAGAGGACAGAGCCTTGAGCTGCAGCTCTGTATGGCTCCTGTAGCCCTGTCTTCCTCCAGATATGAACTTTCAGGGTGCAGACTATCTTTTCTGGCAGGGATTATTTTCTTACTATTTTGGCAGAGTCTAACTTTAGAGTGTAATTTTTAGACTACCAGGAAAAGAAATGATTACGGCAAGGTCGATGTTTATTTTTATAATAAATTCTGTATCTTATGAAGTGTAAGAATTACACTTTGTCTTTTGAAAATACTATTTTTTAAATAGTGCTGCATGGTAAATGCCTATCAAAGGTGTCAAATATCTTTTCATGAGAAAAGTTTACAAAAATTAACCAGAGATTATAAAATAGTGTCCTCCCTAATAACAGTGTCTTAATCCAGCACTATAGTGTTTTCTCAAGACAATTCCTCAGGAAAAAAAGAGACTTTATACAGTCTCCCGTATTACAGTTGAGTTCTCCAACTATTTTATTTTAAACAGGATGTATTTGGGGAAATAAATTAATCCGAAAAGACTTCAATCAGTGTAATTTTGCAATGGCTAGGAAGATTCACCTGCAAGAATCAGTTTAACAAAGTAAAGAAATACAACACAACTTAAGACTTATTCCTGGAAGTTTTTCTCCACATTGTATTCTAAATAAAAATGTGCTAATAAACGGCTTTGTGGTTGTGTTCACATATACCGACAGGACAAATGAAGGACCAGAGGGCTCCACAGGAGGAGAGGGGCCTGCACCCTAGAAAGACCTCCAAAGGCCCCTGCCACACTGCTTTGGAAGGCTGTTCTTCCAGCCATGAGATGTGAGTGGGGCTGATGTGCTGGGGGAGATACAGGCACAGGCAAGTGCAGTGAGCCCTGAGAAATGTGGTGCCCGCTCCTTTGCCACCGCCCAGGATAAGGGGAGTCAAGTACTCACCTTCCTGTCTCTCTTTGACAGGGGTGGCTACACCCAAAACCACCACCGATTCTGAACTCCCTTTAGTGAATAATCCCCTACCGTCAGAGGTTCAGTTAAATTCCAATAAATGCAACAATAAGTGGTAAGTAGTGAGCCCCGAGAAATGTGGTGCCCGCTCCTTTGCAACAGTTCCTCCTGCCACCGCCCAGGATAAGGGGAGTCAAGTACTCACCTTCCTGTCTCTCTTTGACAGGGGTGGCTACACCCAAAACCACCACCGATTCTGAACTCCCTTTAGTGAATAATCCCCTACCGTCAGAGGTTCAGTTAAATTCCAATAAATGCAACAATAAGTGGTAAGTAGATGACCGACTATAGCATGTAAATTTTTAGTCTATGTACTCAAGTTGATCAAAGGCTTTTCTAATATCAAGGGGTAGCTGCATGCTGAAGCTGGACAGGGCAGCACAGCACAGACTGGCACCTCACCTACCCTCTGCTTTTCTTGGGTTTATCAAACCGGAAATCCGCAGGGTACAAGTGAAGCCTCACCATGTGATCCTTCCGGTCTTTGCTGGTCTTGAACTTCTCTGTGCATCCTTCTACCAAGCACTGGTACTGCAACGAAGATGGTGTCACCTCCATGGTGACCCTGAGCCCTCCCCCACTGCAATCTCATGGCCTGGGTGTGCCAAGACTGGGAAGGTACCCCCCTGGCATTACCCTATTCACAGAGGGCTGGGGGTAGTGCTTGACATCCCCCACCCCCCACCATAAGGACTGTACTTGACCTCAACAGGCATGGACATGTCACCCACCATGTCCTGCTTCTCTGACAGGATCTGGAAAAGTGAGTCGTGCCACTCCAGGATGTGAGCGTCCAGCAAGTGCTCGGAGGGGAAGGCCCGCTTGCAAAAGGAGCAGACGTTTCTGTGCAGTGTGTGGTAGTGGTGCTCGTAGTCCTCCAGAGCATCAAACACCTGGCAGCAGCCTGCCACCTGACAGGTGAACTCAGGCACCCTAGGAAAGGAGACCAGCGTCACGGGAGATGCCACATCCACTGATGGCAAAGCAGCTGAGTGGGACTTTCTGTCCAGTTTCCCTTTAAGAAGCCAAAGAAAGCTCCAGATGGATGCTTCTTTTGCAATCCCAAACCCTACCTTTTTTATTCAGAAATATTATACTTTTTTTTTTGAGAGGTTTTTGCTATAGGGCACCGGCGCTCGCCAGACAGACAGAGAGAGACAGAGAGACAGAAAGCGAGAAATCACCCCCCAGCGGGGATGGCCACGCCGCAATCCCTTCTCCTCCATTTTCCTCTCGAGATCTTGGGCACGCACACACATGCGCCCGGTGTGAGTTTAAGCCACCGGGTTCGGGACACGAACCGCGGTCGACTACGTGGGAGTCCAGCGACATAGCCATTATGCTAACTGCTGGTCCTCCTATATATGTATTTTTTAATGCCAAAAGGCATGTGAGCAAGATTCTGAGAGTGCACCCCCTCAATAAGATGGTCAATTCACGATCCTTTCCCTCCATTTCTCGATGCTGACAGGATCCTGGCCATGTACGCATGTGCACAGCATGTCTGTCAAGTTGCCGGCACCTGGATTCAGAGATCAGCCATGTGGGATGTGGCTCTCTCTGAATAGTGCTGATTAGCTCTTGCTCTATGGGGTTGGCTCACTCTATTTCTTTGTGAATACATCTCCACAAACAGGTTATGTGATGGAGGAGCCAGCCAGTCAGAATTTGTACTGCCATGCAGGCAGAGCACAGAGAGGTGCCAAATGCTTGAGGTTTTAGAGGGGAGGAGCTCCTCAGCGAAGGAGTCAGCTGGTGCCTGAGAAGTGAAGGGACAGTGGAGCGGCCCCAAGGGCAAGGTGCAGGTTCAGATGGGGCAAGGAATTGGCACCTGAGCCGCTCACCTGGGTCTCTCTGGCATCTCCGCTACCTGCGTAAGCACGTCCTGGAGGTACAGGTGCCGCTGCACGTCCCCGTCCTGCACGAGACGCACGAGACGTATGCCATGGGCAGGGCCAAGAGCCTTGCAGCCCCGCCCGCGGAATTAGGCCCTCCTCCTTCGTTCACGTACCTCAAAAAACTCGTGATCCCTCGGGAAGCGCACTAGGCGCGCTGCGAAGCGAAAAGGTGCGGCCCCGGCCGCGGGGTTCCGCTCCACAGGCAGCGGCTCAGCCGCCCCAGGCCCCGCAGCCAGGCGGGCATGCAGTGCGGGTGGCAGCTGCATCGCCTCGGATGCAGCCGCTCACAACCTGTCGGCCACCGTCCGAGAGTCGGGCACAGGCGGGGCCGGACGTGAGGTCAGGAACACTTCCGTTGTCGTCGGGGGTTGTGCTAAGTGTTGTGGCGGGCTCCGGCTGGGCGGCTGCTGGCCTTGCGGTGAGTCCGGGCCCGGTGTAGGGTTGCGGCGCCAGGGTGCTGGAGGACCTGGGACGGGGCGAACACGGCTCTTTCTATGCGCTCCCCCAGGCTCCGCCGCCTGCCAGGACTGACTCCGCCCCGGCCTCCCTTAGCTTGGTTACTCGCGGGCTTAGGCCTGAGCCTCTCGGACCCCGACCCTGAGCGGAGCATAGCCCTTGCTCCGGTGCAGACTGGCCTCCGGGTTGTCCAGCAGCTGTTAAGGTCCAAGAGCGAGGTCTCTAGGTAGCCCTTCCGTTTCTCATAGTGCAGGTTTGCTCCTCTAAATGGCTGTCGCACACTCTTTTCCATCATCATCGTCATCGTGCTGGTCTCTCCCCTGTTGGATTGCGGGCGGCTCTGAATCATTCTTGTTCCTTCTAAACCCGTCATCGAACTGGAGCCAAGGTGGTCTTTGGGAAGTTCACGTTTTACTGTGACTGTTTTGACCTACAGCCCTTCCATGCCCAAATGCCCAGTCCATAACTGGCAGGGTTTGTCTTCGTTTCCAGTCCCCTCCACCCAGTCAGCGCCCCAGATGTGCCAGACCCTGTGCTTGTTGCTCAGGATGTTGGGTAAAGAAATCAGAGGGGATCCCTTCCACTCTGGATCCTGCAGCCTGCAGACACACATGTCTGACTACACAATGACCTAATTAATGGTGTGTGATGACACACAGGAAGCACAGGACAGATGAGATCTGTCTCTAGAGGATGGATCTGTGTGGCTTATGGAAGGAAGCTTTAACTCTCCATTTCTCTTTCCAAATAATTCGTCATCGGCCAGGACTTACTCATACATTCATGCAATGTAAAGAAAAGGGGGCTGCTGTTTCTTTAAGAGATTAGAAATATAATTGAAAACTTTTTGTCACTTGATCTTGGAAATCTCCATTTGTGGCTACATCCCCAACGAGTCATTTTTAGGCTTCAAAATAGCTTCTGTTCAGACTCAGACTTTTTCATCTATCTTTATAAAAGAACTTGGGCTCTTAAATGTTTTTCACAAATTGTAAAAAAATGTTTTTCAAGCCAATTTGAATGATGATTCTCCTTTCCTGTGTTTCAATCAATTGTTCACTAGGAGAATGTGCATGGTGGAATGTACTGTCAACACGATTGTGTCCTTCTCCCTGGTCCCTGCGGTAACTCACACTCAGTGTGAAGAGGAGATAAGGTCCACTCAGTCACACACCTTGGTTTGAGTGACTAATAGCGATAAGAACCCAGGAACACAAAAATATCTGGTAAGCTGTTACAATGAAATATTCTTCACAGTTGTGTTTGCAGGGGGACCCTTGTTATTTTTGGTGGGCCAGTTCTGTCTTCAGAAGTAGCTTTCTCTGTCCACTCGTGTCTGGGGAAGGGATGCTTTGTTTTACCTGACATCTAGCATGACCGAAATGGTCCTCAGTCCAGCAATTAGAGTGCAACTCCGTCTTGGGCAGCTTCATAGCATACGGGTGAAAATGGTTGCCTTATGTGTCAAAGAAATTGTCATTTGGAAAATTTTAGGTTGTCCTTTCTGTCTTGCCAGTAGTTTGCAGTGCCTCACTCAGGGGTTCCCTGTGTCTAATATGATAATTGGTAGTTTAAAATGTTGTCAGTGATGGGAACCAGCAGTTAGCTTAATGGCTATGTTGCTGGACTCCCACGTAGTCAACCGCGGCTTGTGTCCCGGACCCGGTGACTTGAAACTCACGCCGGACGCGTGTGCATACGTGCCTAAGATCCCAAGAGGAGAATGGAGGAGAAGGGATTGCAGCATGACCATCCCCCCTGGGGGGTGATTTCTCGCTTTCTGTCTCTAGCCCTATAGCGAAAATTTCTCCAAAAAAAAAAAAATGTTGTCAGTGATTTGGATCCAATTTTTGTTTTATCAAACTGTTTACCAGATAACAGAATGAACGTTTCCCCGAGATTGGCCTTACGTAGTAGCAGCAGCATTTGTTCTTGTTTCCCTAATAGCAGTAGTGCAAGTACTTGATCTATGTGGGCCCTTCCGTGTTTTGCAAGTGTCATTTTATTTACGCCCCACAACAGCTCTGGGGAGGACAAGCTCTTTGCCCAGGGTCCTGCAGTCCAGAAGTGGCCAAGTCAAGATCTAGATTGTCCGGGACCCTACAGCCCATGCCTTGTTGCTCTTGCACTCCTGAGTGTAATTACCACGAGTGCTTTCTCATTCAGAAATACATGCACTAGCAATTTGTGCATCACCTCATTTTTACTATTCTAGTTTTGTCCTTGGAGATATGCTGCTTCTGACCAGTATGTACTGGGTAAGTTTTCCATCTAGAGTCAGTGTAGAATTTCAATTTAATATTCATTAGTAAAATAACACATTGGATGAGCCCCGTGGTATTGTGTATAGGTAACTGGATCCCATGGGGTTGGCCTCAGTTTGAATTCTGACCCTGGGAGGTTGAAAAAAACCCTGGACACATGTGCTTACATGCCTAAAATCCTGAGAGGATGGAGAAATAGAGGAAAAAGGATTGCGGTGTAACCACTTTTCTTTGTGGGGTGCATTCTCCCTGTCAAGCACATGTGTCCTCTGGCTGTTAAAGCAGCATATTGTGGGAGTGTGTACTAAGTCTTCTGTACTTGATGTTTTATTTAACTCATTGTTCCTCTTCACTGTAGCTGTTATTAGGATAGTGGTTCTTAACCTTTTTTTGGGTCACAGAGCCTTTGAGGATTTGTTGAAGAACCATCTCTGGTTGGCTCCAGGGCCTGGTGTTTAAGGCAGCTTCATCTCACACAGCCAACTGTGTGAGGAACAACTGGGGAAGACAACTAGTGGCTTGAGAAACACTCCTTTGCATTTATGTGCCTACCCAAAATCTTGAAAGGAGGAAGAAATGGAGGAGAAGGGATTGTGCCTAATAGGAGAATTAGTAGTTTAAAATGTTTAAACTACCATGGGGAGTTCTCATTTTCCTTCTCTCTCTCTTTCTGGTGAGTGCATGTGCCCTCTAACCCCCTCCCCCCAAAAATTATCAGAGAATTTATAAACATAAATGATTTTGCTTTGCTTTTGCCTGTGATTTCCAAGGATTATTCTGTTATACACAGATCCTAGAATAAGGTGTATGTAGGTGTACTGAGATGTTTACATGAAGCCTGTAAACATTGCTTCTGTTTATTTTTTAATGAATGCCTAAGTGACCTTGACCTTGTGTTTTCTTTTTTTTTTTTTTTTTTGAGTGATTTTTTATTTTTTTGGAGAGGTTTTTTGCTATAGGGTGTGTGTGCTTGCTGTAGGGTGTGTGTACTCACTGGAGAGACAGACAGAAAGTAAGAAATCACCCCATGGGGGGATAGCCATGCCACAATCACCTCTTCTCCATTCTCCTCTCAGGATTTTGGGCATGCACACGCACGTACCTGGCATGAGTTTCAAGTTCCCAGGGTCAAAATTCAAACTGAGGTCAACCCCAGGGGATCCAGCTACCTACACACAATACCATGGGGCTCATCCAGTATGTTATTTTACTAATGAATATTAAGTTGAAATTCTACACTGACTCTAGATGGACTCAAACCATGGTCAATTACATGGGAGTCCAGAGAAATAACCATTACACCATCTGCTGGTCCTTGCTTTTGTGTTTTCTTAATGCTCTTTTTTTTTTTTTTTTTTTTGAGAGATTTTCACTGTAGGGCGCGTGCGCTCGCCAGACAGACAGAGAGAGACATAGAGACAGAAAGCGAGAAATCACCCCCCAGGGGGGATGGTCACGCCGCAATCCCTTCTCCTCCATTCTCCTCTTGGGATCTTGGGCATGCACGCACACGCGCCCGGCGTGAGTTTTAAGCCACCGGGTCCGGGACACGAACCGCGGTCGACTACGTGGGAGTCCAGCGACATAGCCATTATGCTAACTGCTGGTTCCCTTAATGCCCTTTTATCAGCACTCTTTTTTTAGAATTATTTATTTAATATTATTATTATTATTATTCTTTTATAATTTTGCTATGGGGCACTTGCGCTCACCAGGGAGAGACAGAAACAGAGAGAAGATGAGAAAGCAAACCATCAGGTCCAGGACTCGAACTGTGGTCGACCAGGTGGGAGTCTAGCGCCTTAACTACCACGCCACCTGCCGGTCCAGCACTCTCGAATAATGCTTTGCTTTCAGTCATCGGTGGGAGAAAGAAGTACCCTGTGTAGTCTACTACTGGCCACTTGGGTCATCTCTTACGGTTTTGATCTCAGAGGGTTATGTGTCTATTAGAGAGAACCTTGGAAAGCAGGTAAGCAGGACAGATGAGCTGAAGTGGAACCCTACCCAGCTCAAATGCATAGAGAACATATAGAAATCTTACCAAAAGCATTTTCACATGTAGTTAAACTTGGGCAAGGAAAGAAAACTTCCTAGATATGAGAGTGCAGAAAGAACACAAGGTTGGAGGTACAAATGGAGTGGCAGCTGTATAGCTCAGTTGAGAACTAGGTATGGGCCTCAAGGTTAGGAGCTGGGATTTCAGTACCTGTGTCAGGACAGGGCCCGTGGCTTATGCCTTCGCAGAGCTTCCTGCTTAGATCCTGGACCCCCAAAGGTCAGGACCATCGTGTCTGCATAGCTGGGAGCAAAAAGCTCTATCCATCAGCTAAGGGGAGCAGCAGAGCAGCTCCATATGGATGGAGTGACCCAGGAGAAAGAACAGGGGTTAGTGAGGCTACTCCCTGAACTGTGATGTGAGACTGAAAACTGAACTGTAGGCAAGGGAGCATGGCATAGGAATGAACTCAGTAAAGATGGTCGGGACTTCACTGGGCACACCATAAGCAGGAGAAGGCAGGTGAATCAGATGAGCCCTAGTCCATGGACGGTCTTCTTTTTTTTTTTTTTTTTTTTTTGGAGAGATTTTCACTGTAGGGCGCGTGCGCTCGCCAGACAGACAGAGAGAGACATAGAGACAGAAAGCGAGAAATCACCCCCCAGGGGGGATGGTCACACCGCAATCCCTTCTCCTCCATTCTCCTCTCGGGATCTTGGGCACGCACGCACACGCGCCCGGCGTGAGTTTTAAGCCACCGGGTCCGGGACACGAACCGCGGTCGACTACGTGGGAGTCCAGCGACATAGCCATTACGCTAACTGCTGGTTCCCCATGGACGGTCTTGACACTGTTGTGTTTGGGGCTGCCTCAGGCCAGGTTGGGCCAAGTAATAATGATTTGGTTTGTTAAAGGCCTGACATTGGCTGAATTTGGTCATTTAAACTTTTTTTTTGTTTATAGGGTTTTAATTTTATTAATAGCTTTCTCTTATCTTTAGGAGAGTATATGGTGATGGTGTCTCAGACGTAAAACCATGAGTGAGTTTCGGATTCATCATGATGTCAATGAGCTGCTCAGCTTGTTGCGTGTCCATGGAGGAGATGGGGCTGAGGTGTACATCGACCTACTGCAGAAGAACAGGACCCCATATGTCACAACCACTGTCTCTGCTCACAGTGCCAAGGTGAGGGCTCATCCCTGGTGCAGAGTAGGCACCCTAGCAGTGCCAGTGGCAGACACCACTTGTCAAATCCTCCTCTTGAGTCAAGTATACACTCAACTCTGTGATTCTAATGACTCCTCATAGAGATTCCTGTTCCCCTATTATACAGATCAGTAAATGGAGGCCCAGGGAGAGAGCTGGGTTTGGAACCCTGACTCTTACCCTCTCCCTCCCATGCATCCCACTAGTATGGGAAACTTGTGACAGACATTTCTGTGGATAGAAAAGGAAGTTATTTGTGTTAACTATGTTGAAATACCTTTAAAGTATTATTCGTTTATTTAAATATTCTGTAACTCAGGATTATAGATCTCAGTAAAAAATGATTTTGAATTTGGAATCTAGTTTTTAAAATACGGGAGCCAGCAGGTGGTGTGGTAGTTAAGGTGCTGAATTCTTACATGGCAGATCACAGTTCGAGTACCAGACCCAGCAGCTTGAAAATCATGCCAGGTGCGTGTGCATACATGCCCAGGATCCCAAATGGAGAGTGAGGGAGAAGGGTCTGTGGCATGTACACTGCACACACCCCCACTGTCATTTCTCACTTTTACTCTGTCTGTCTCTTTCATAAGCACATGTGCCCTAGGGCAAAAACCTAAAACAAAACAAACCAATTTTTTTTTCTTTAGAGGTTTTTGCTATAGGGCGTGTGTGCTCACCAGAAAGACAGAGAGAGACAGAAAGCGAGAAATCACCTCCCAGGGGAGATGGCCATGCTGCAATCCCTTCTTCTCCATTCTCCTCTCAGGATCTTGGGCACATATGCACACGCGCCCAGCATGAGTTTAAGCCACTGGGTCCGAGACTCGAACTGTGGTCAACTACATGGGAGTCCAGTGACATAGCCATTATGCCAACTGCTGATCCCCAAACAAACCAATATTATGATGGTAGACCAGCCATTCTTGGCATGATGATTATAGTGGCTGGATCCCACATGGCCAACCACATGGTTCAAGTCCTGGAACCAGCAGCTTGAAAAGCATGCCAGGTGAAATTTAAAAATGCATTGAAAATATACCTATTTAATGATTGTAGTAAGCTATATAGCTCCAGCTAGGTACTACTTTATAGTATGTTCGTCCTCACTGTTGTTTATGCCTGAAGTCAGACATGTGTTTATAGATATGTATATATCAGCTGTACTTGCTATGGAAAGTATTTAGATTAAGATCTTTTGTGAATCAATAAAATGTGTGTATGGGGCGGGGAGAAAAACATGCCAGATATATGTGCATGTATGCCCAGAACCCCTAGAGGAGAATGGAACAGAAGTGATTGCTTCATGGCTATCACTGAATAGGTAATACTTCCTCACCCACCCTTGTCTCTGTCTCCATCTGGTATATGCACTCTTTTTTATTTTTTGAGAGATTTTTGCTATAGGGTACGCACACTCGCCAGAAAGACAGAGAGAGACAGAGAGAAAAAAAAGTGAGAAATCACACACCCCCCCAGGGGGGAGGTGGCCGTGCCGCAATCCCTTCTCCTCACATCTCCTCCCGGCATCTTGGGCACGCACGCACACACACCTGGTGTGAGTTTAAGTGACCATGTCCAGGACTCAGACTACCGTCGACTACATGGGAGTCCAGCGACATAGCCACTATGCCATCTGCCGGTCCCAGTACATGTACTCAAAAAAAAAATACCTTATGATGCTTCAGTTACTTTTTTTTTTTTTTAGAGATTTTTGCCTTACGATGTGCATACCTGCCAGAGAGACAGAAAACAAGAAATCACCCCCCCCCCGAGGGGAACCACACCACAATCCCTTCTCCTCCATTCTCCTCTTGGGATTTTGAGCATGCCTACACACATACCCAGTGTAAGTCTAAGCCACTGGGTCTGGGACTCGAACCCAGCTGACCACGTAGGAGTCCAGTGACGTAACCATAATGCCAACTGCTGGTCTCAATGCTTTAGTTATTTAAATAGTTTAATGGCACAGGGGTTAATTAGATTTACGAGTGTTATATAAAGTACAAGGTCACACATGATTATATTTAGTTTATTATAAAGGTGAACATTGTAAACCATTGGGTGAAATATAGCCCTTCAGCCTGTACATAATAAATTCCAGAAAAAAAATGAGGTTAAATATATAAAATAAATTTATAAACTCCTAAGCAGAAATGTAAGTGGTTATTATCTGGTCTATGTCTTAAAAAAGCATAAAATGAGGGAAAACTGAAAGGAAATAGGATAAGTTCAAAATGTTTAGGTGCATTTTCTTCTTTTTTTTTTTCTCCATAGACATTGATAATTTAGTTAATGTAATTTAACTCTTGGTTTTTGTGTTTAATTATTTTTAAGTGTTTGATTAATTACTGTCAATAAATCACTCACGTTTATGTTTTTGAGGTTAAAATTGCAGAGTTTTCTCGCACTCCAGAAGACTTTCTAAAGAAATATGATGAACTGAAATCTAAGAATGCAAGGAACCTGGACCCATTGGTATATCTGTTGTCAAAGCTCACAGAAGACAAAGAGGTAAGCACTTGTGCCAGCCCTCGGCACTGTGCCTGCTATGGGAGGGCTGGCAAAGAGCATCTCTAGGTGTCCCTGGAAGGCTAGTGCGGCACGTGCTCCTAAAAGCCTGTGTTACAGGGTTGAAGTACCACCTCCCATGTGTGTTGTGTGTGTTCTCGCAGCTTACTCAGTACCCCTTTGCTCAGGCTCTTCCATGCCTCCTTCTAGTAACACTTTGAGGTCACATAGAAATATATTTTTGGCCAATCAGACTGAGAAATTACTCGCAATAGATGTAAGCATGAGATACCAATAGTAGTTACCTCTTGCGGGCAAGGTCATTTTTACTTTTGATTTTATGTCATGCAGGGCTACTGTTTATTTTGTGTGTTACTTTGATTTTAAGGAAAAGTCACATTGAGGCAGAGAAGCCAATCCAGTGATGTTACACAATATAAGGTCGCTATTCTCCCATCGTGGATAAAAGGGTGTGACCAGGTACATCGTGTTAACCACCAGCTTTAGGGACAGATAAGGGGAAGTAGTCTCTTTAGCCAGGGAACCTTAGGTGAAGTGTTGAGGAAGGTCTTATACCAATGAGGACAAAGTTAGGACTGACTTTCAAGGAGGACTATAAGATTTCTTTCCCATCATACTTTAGAGAGATGGCAGGTGGTACCACATGGTGTGAAGTATCTGAGATCAGACAGTACTGATGGGCTAATAGGGGAACCCAAACCTCATGGTTCATGGGAGGTTATTTGGATTAGGAATCGGGGGCGCCTAGAGGGGGACCTGTGTTCCTTGACAAAATACACAAACATGCTGGCCCAATATGAACACACAGTTTTGTGTTTTCAGACTTTGCAGTATTTGCAGCAGAATGCAAAAGAGAGAGCTGAGCTCGCTGCCACTGTTATGGCTGGCAGTGCTACCAGCTTCAGCATCCCTGCCACCACCTCTAAGATCTCCATGCAGGAGCTCGAAGAGCTAAGGAAGCAGCTCGGCAGCGTGGCCACAGGCTCCACATTGCAGCAGGTACCGAGTCTATTACTGTCCACAGGTGCCCGTGCCCGTGCCTGGTGCAGTGCCACGCACCAGCTGAACAGGAGCAGCTGTGCCATTTATTTATTCATTTTGAAAGAATTATTTCATTTTACTTATTATTATTATTTAATTTGCTATAGAACACATTTGCTCACCAGAGAAAGACAGAAGGAGAGAAAGTGAGAAAGCAAGCCACCAGGTCCAGGATTTGAATCCCTTTGCCAGTCCCACTCTGTCATTTATTAAAAATGAGTCTAGTTTAGCCACAGTGGTGTTCTCTGCTGAGATGCTGTGCTCCATAGGCTGGGACCACATGGTAGGCCTAGTTTCAGTTCCCAGTCCAACCTAAAGGCTAGGCACAGTGATTTGTGCCTAAAATCCCCATTACTCAGAATCTGAGGTAGAATAATGAGCTTGAAGCTGGCCAGGGCAACAAAATGAGATGCTATTTGGAGGGAACAAAAATAAAGCACCAAAGGGACCAGCCGATGGTATAATGGTTACGTTGCTGGACTCCCACAGTCGACCACAGTTTGAGTACCGGCAGCTTAAAATTCATACTGGGCACATGTGCATGTGTGCCCAGAATCACAAGAGGAGAATGGAGAAGAGATTGTGGCATGACCATCCCCCCTGGCGAGTGATTTTTCGTCTTCTGTCTCTCTGATTTTGTTTCTCTGGCAAGTGTACACACTCTATAGCAAAAATCTCTCAAAAGAAAAAGAAAAAAAAGAACCAAATATGGTGCCACAAACCTATCATCCCATTCCAGCTTAGAGACTGAGTCAGGACGATTTTAACAGTGAGAGCATATTTTTTTTAAAAAAGTAGAGGGGGCTGGCAGGTGGCATGGTGGGTAAGGGCGCTGGACTCCCACATGGCTGACCACTATTTGAGTTGCAGACCTGACAGCTTGCTTTCTTACTTTCTGTCTGTCTCTCTGGTCAAATGAAAAAGTGATAATAATAGATTAAAAAAAAGTGGGGCCGCAGGTGGCATGGTGGTTAAGGGTGCTGGACTACCATGTGGCCGACTGCAGTTTGAGTTCTTGACCCTCTCTCACACTCTCCCTCTCTGGTCAAATTTAAAATGAATAAATAAATAATTTTTTAAGTTAAATTTTAAAAAAAGTTAAATAAAACAATTCTTTTTTATTTTCTTTTTTTGGAGAGGTTTTTTTTGCTATAGGGCACGTGCACTTGCCAGACAGAGAGAGATAGAGAGACAGAAAGCGAGAAATCACCCCCCGGGGGGGGGATGGCCATGCCGCAATCCCTTCTCCTCCATTCTCCTCTCAGGATCTTGGGCACGCATGCACACGTGCCCGGCGTGAGTTTAAGCCACCGGGCCCAGGACGCAAACCGTGGTCGACTACATGGGAGTCCAGCAACATAGCCATTATGCTAACTGCTGGTCCTAAATAAAACAATTCTTAAAAAATAAATAAATAAGTAAATAAAGAGAACATGAGGCCCAGCCGTGGTGGCATAAGCAGTAGGCTCTGATGTGTGAGGTTGGGGCCACATGGGAGGCCTGGATTCAGATTCTGGGCCATCCTGTACAGCCAGGTATGGTAGTATGCATCTGCAACCTTAGCCAACTGTGAGACTGGGACAAAGGATCTCAATTGTGACATTGCACCAGAAAATGCCTCTCCCTCCTCCTTCCACGCGTGGAAGACCATGCTTTCTCTTGCATGCACAGGCATGCTCTTACTGAAAAGAATCTGGGGGCCAGGAGACGGTGTAGTGGTTAAGTTGGCTAGATTTTATGTGGCCAACTACTCTTCAAGTCTAGTACTTGGTGTCTTGAAAAACAAACCAGGCACATGTGTGTATGGGACCAAAATCTTGAGAGGACAAGGGATCGTGGCATGGCTATCCCTCCCCCAGAGGAGTGCTTTCTCTGTCTCCATCGAACTTATATACCCTATAGCAAAAATGAAAAGCCCAGCTGTGGAAGTGTGCACTGGTTGATGCTGCTCTCAGCAGGCTGAGGCCACATGGGAGGACTAGGTTTGATTTCTGGCCCACCCTTAAAGCTGAAAGCGGTAGCACACACTTGTAATCCCAGCTACTTGGGAGGCTGAGGCAGGAGAATAATAGCACAGATACCATGTTTAAAAAAAATAAGAGAGAGGGATCAGCTGTTAGCATAATGGCTATGTTGCTGGGTTCCATGTAGTCGATTGTGGTTTGAGTCCTGGACCTGGTGGTTTAAACTCACACCGGGTGCATGTGCATGCATGCCCAAGATCCCTAGAGGAGAATGGAGGAGAAGGGATTGCGGCATGGCCATCCCCCCTGGGGGGTGATTTCTCACTTTCTGTCTCTCTGTTTCTTTCTTTCTGGTGAGTGCACATGCCCTATAGCAAAACCTCTCAAAAAAAAAAAAAGAAGAAAGAAAGAAAACAAAGACAAAGTGAATTTTGATGGCCAGCTTTTGCCATGATAATTAAAATATCTGGATCTCACATGACTGACTGTGCAATTTAAGTCCTTGACTCAGTGGCTTGAGAAACACATATGTGTTTGCCATAAATCCTGAAAGGAGGGAGAAATATGGGGAAAAAGGGATTGCACCATTAGTACCCCCCCGAAAGGGTACTTGCTCATTTTGTCTCTGTCTCTCTGAGCACATGCTCTCTCTAGCAAAATTAAAAAGGAGGGGGTTAGAGCTGACAAGTGGCATGATGGTTAAGGTCCTGGGCTCCCACATGACTGACTGTGGTTTAAGTCCCAGACTTGACAGCTTTCCTTCTCACTTTCTCTTTCTATCTCTCCAGTGAAATTAAAAAAAAAAAAAAAATTTAATTTAAAAATTAACTCTTTTTTAAAAAAAGATGAGGTACGGTGAGCCACTTGGTATAGTTGAAGCAATTGGATCCTGCAGGGTGGACTATGTGGTTTGAGTCTGGGACCTGGCATTTTAGAAAACATGCCAGGCTGTGTGTGTGTGTGTGTGTGTGTGTGTGCGTGCGTGCCCAAAATCCTGAGAGGATAATGGAGAAGGGATTGTGGTGTAGCCATCCTCCCTAGTGGGGGAGAAGGGAGGATCTTTCTCACTTTCCCTGACTCCTGCATCTTATAGTTTGTTTAAAAAAAAGGAACCTGAATTTAACATTTGCTTGATCGTGGCCTAGCTCTATAGGGTCATTTTTTATTTATTTATTTTTTTTACTCTTCTGTAGGACTTCTGTGCTCACTGGAGGAAGTGAGAAATCATCCCCCTCAGGGCACATAACTACTCTGCAATCTCTTCTCCATTCTTCTCTTAGGATTTTGGGCATACACCTGGCCTTTTTTTTGTTGTTTTTTTTTTTTGGTCATAGTACAAATACATTTGCTGGAGAGACAGGGAAGATAGAGGGAAAGTGAGAAATCACCTCCTGAGGGGGGGGGATGGCCATGCCACAATCCCCTCTCCATTCTCCACTTGGGATTCTGGGCACACACGCCTCATGTGAGTTTCAAGCTGCTCAGGTCTGGGACTCCATCCAGGGTCAGCAATGTAGGAGTCCAGTGCCTTAACCACTGTACCACCTGGTGACCCTAGGATGAAAATTTTAAAATTATTTAAAAATTTTGTTTGTTGTTGTTTTGTTGTTGTTGTTGTTGTTTGACCAGAGAGAAAAGGAAAGTGAGAAGGCAAGCCACCAGGTCCAGGACTTGAACTGCAGTCAGCCATGTGAGAGTCCATCACCTCAACCACCATGACAAATGCTGGCCCCTTAGGGTTAATTTTTTAATCAAGAACTCTGCACCACAAGTATGAAAACAGATAGTGATAATAAGATTTTGGCTTACTAGCCAGCAGGTGGCATGGTGGCTAAGGCATCTGGATCCTACATGGCTGGCTACACAGTTCAAATCCTGGACCCAGTGGCTTCAAAACCACACTGGGCACTTTCCAAAATCCCCAGAGCAGAATGGAGGAAAAGGGATTGCTGCATGGACTTGCCCCCTGGGTTGTGATTCCCACTTTCCCACTCTATCTGTGTCTGTCTCTCCAATGAGCATGTGCATCCTATAACATCAGCAAAAACAAAAGAGATAACCTAGGGAAGTAAAAGTCACTTATTGCGGTATAGTTATGTAATCTGAGCCAGCACAAATCATGATTCTCCATTTTGCTCCTGTAATTTTTGGCAATTTCTGGCAATTTTCAAGATTATGTTACATAAATTATCGTATGTTTTAGGTTATTGTTATTTTCTTCTTCCTTACTTTTAAAAATTATTTGCCAGAGGGCATGTGCACTTGTCACAGAGAGACAGAGGAAGGAAGAGAGACAGCCCCTTCAATGGGGTGTGGTCACACTCCAATCCCTTCTCCTTTTCCCATCCTTTTGGCATTTGGAATATGCACATACACACACCTGGTGTGTTTTTCAAGACACCAGGGCAAGGATTCAAAATGCGTGATCAACCACATGGGTCTGGCTCCCTTAACCACTAGGCCACAGGACCAGCCCTTTTCTTCTTCCTGTACTTACTATTGCTTCTTCGTTTTGGTTTTATGGCCTACCATGGTCTTTTGATATACATCATCTCCATTCCTCTCCTCTTGCAGCTGCTGTATTCTTGCCTTTTTGACCCACAAACCCCACTTCAGAGCTGCATCTCTGTGAGGTGCCCACTCTAGCATGTGCTTATTGAGTATAGTGGCTCTAACAAGGACACAGCTGATATTTGTTGGGCATGTCCTGTGTGCGGGACATGGTCACTCCCCATGTGATGCATGAGGAAACAGGCTAACTGTTGAGTGCAGAGTCCATTTTTACCTTCCTTCTTTCTGGCCATTCCTGAGTGAATGCTTCAGAAAGCAGGACCAGCCCAGCCAGTCCTTTGGAAGAGCCAGTGCTCCGTATAATTCCAGAAGCCATCCTTTCTTGATGCCGCCTTCTAGATGCATCCCCAGGGTTCTTCTCCAGCAGGGTGAAGATGCATACCTGTTGGTAAGGCTTGACTTCACCCAGAAAGTCAGTTTAGACTTAATCATCATCAGGAAAAAGCAATCCAGGTTCTCTGTAGACTGTCCTCATCTGAAATACCTGCACTGTAGTGCAGCATAGCCTCTTCCCCATGGCCCCTGTGGCTGGAACTTGAGATTTATCTGTTTCCAATGTGGAGCCCATTGGTAAATCTCAAATGCGAGCAACAGGGGCCATGGGAGAAAAGGCTGTACCTCAAAATCTCTAAGGAGGATAATCTCAAAATCCCTACCAAGAGAGACTGGGTCTTCCTGTCTCTTATTCTCCTGCCCCTTGCATTATGACAGGCAATGATTAGACACTTATATGTATTCAGTGATTGAACTTTTTTTTCTTTCTTCCATTTATTTATCTTTAATATTCTAGAAGATACATGTTCTCACCAGAGAAAGGGAAGGGATGGAGAGAGAACCTCCCAGTAGGCTGTGATTATGTCTCAATTCTTTTTCCTCCATTCCTCCATCCTGTGAGGAGTTGCAGTACATGTTTACACATGCCCAACATGTTTTTCAAGCTGTTGGGCTGGAAATTGAACCACAGTTGTCCGCGTGGAATCCAGCTCCAAATGTATAGTGCTTATCCACTGTGCTGCCAGGCCAGCCCATGAACTTTTTCTTTGTGTTTTTTTTTCACATGGATGTTTAATATTTGTACTAAAACATAATCTGCTTTTGTTTTTTAAAATACCCTTGCTAGTCTCTGGAACTTACAAGAAAGATGCTTCGAGAAAAGCAGAACAAAAAAAATTCAGGCCAGCACCTCCCGGTCTTCCCAGCGTGGGTATATGAGAGACCTACACTAGTCGGGGATTTCCTGGTTGGCTCGGGTTTAAGCACAGACACAGCTTTGCCTATAGGTATGTGATGCATGTACTTCTAACACCTGGGAATTTCACAACATGTTTGCTTGTATGGTAGTGCCACAGCTGGGAGGGAGGGGAGACACTATGAGTGAGATACTGAAGCCCTGCAGTCAGGAGATGGACATTGCTGGCCCCTCTCGTAGGCCCTGTAATTGCTCCAGTTGTGATGCTTAATCTGACAAACTATGTCCACGTTCCCAGCCTGTTGACCACCAAACAGCAACTCACCAGGGTCTTCAGCTGGCTCTCCCCATCCCTTCCACCAGAGCCCTGGGAAAGTCTGCAGCTAACCCTCCCACGCTTGTGTCCTGGTTCTCTGGTACTGACCTGCCAGCATCAGAATTACATGGGGCACATTTTTCTGAGCACCAGCCCATAATTACCCTGTATGCTACTGTAGTGGTTTTCACAGTGTTAAGACAGTGCTTAAAGGTCTCTTAAAAATCTTGTAAACGAAATTCAGGTGAGACCACATGTTTGTCAGGACAGATCATCGGGATCTGCAGTATGTATATTTGCACACCATGGAATGTGTTTCACAATTCATAACTACTTTTTTAGATTGGAGAACAAGATTTCATAAATTAACAGTATAGCATACCTGCAGCGTTTTTACCCATTGCTAACAGTCCACATTCAACAGGACGTGTAGAGTATGGTTTTCTTTACCACGTGTGTGGCTCCATGTGCCATAGTTATAGATCGTCCCTTTCTTTTAGCAAAGCCCTGTGGAAATATAATGTGAAATCCAGTGGGCTTTTTTGTTTGTTTGCATCTCCTAGCCAACAACCTGTTGCAAGTTAATGGAAAGATAGACAAAACAGTCTACTTTGTGTATATTTTCAGTAGTAACGCAAACTTACAGTTTTTTTGTTTGTTTGTTTGTTTGTTTGTTTTTGGAAAGGTTTTTGCTATAGGGCGTGTGCGCTTGCCAGACAGAGACAGAGAGATAGAAAGCGAGAAATCACCCCCCAGAGGGGATGGCCACACCGCAATCCCTTCTCCTCCATTATCCTCTCGGGAGCTTGGGCACGCACACACACGTGCCCGGCGTGAGTTTAAGCCACTGGGTCCAGGACTCGAACCACGGTTGACTATGTGGGAGTCCAGCGACATAGCCATTATGCTAACTGCTGGTCCCACAAACTTACAGTTTTTAATGGGAGATGGAAACCACTTACTTAGCCTAAATTCAGCTGAGAGCTACGTCGAATGGACAAAAAGCAGGACAGGCAAATCCAGGCTTCAGGCCGCACCAGGATGTATAGGCACAACGCAGGGTGGAGGCCCAAATATTGGGGACTAGGATGTCCTGCAGGCACTTGGGGGAACAGGGGTTCTCCTGGGCTGACCAGCAAATGTTGACAGGTTTGAGTTCCAGGTTGCTCCTGGTCAGCAGGGTTTTCTTGTGTGTTGAGTAGAAAATGAAGACATTTTCACCAAAAAAATTACTAGGAGTGTGATTTCTGCAGACACTCTGTGATTAGGCAGAGCACTGTTACATGGAGCAATTGAAAAGAGACAGGATTCCAGATCCCACAAGACAGCTAACTTGGAACATTTGGATGCAGCAGTGACTGAGAAATCCTGGGGCAATGCCTTGACAGACCTTGAAGAAAGAAGTGCAAGGCTCTGATGCCCCAGCCACAGTAATGGAGTAGAACTAGCTTTCGGAACGAGAAGCACTTGAGGATGTTTTATGTAGAAAACGTTTTCCTCGCATTTTGGGA
>NW_006159672.1:7314939-7319893 GCF_000334495.1 Tupaia belangeri chinensis | reverse complement strand
CAGCAGGTGGTGTAGTGGTTAAGGTGCTGAACTCCCACATAGCCAACCATGGTTTGAATCCTGAACCCAGCAGCTTGAAACTCGGACTGGGCACATGTGTATGTGTGCCCAGAATCCCTGGAGGAGAAGGAATTGTGGCTTGGTCATCCCTCCTGGGGAATGATTTCTCACTTTCTGTTTCTGGCCAGCACACGCATCCTATAGCAAAAATCTCAAAAAAGAAGAAGAAGAAAGCCCTGTGAAATAATGCAGCAACTCTGCAGAGTAACACTGGACATTGACAGGTGGTTTGAAGAAAATATGCAAGGGGCCAACAGGTGGCATGGTGGTTAAGGGCACTAGATTTCCACATGGCCGGCGCTAGATTTCCACATGGCCGACCACGGTTTGAGTCCCAGACCTGGCGGCTTGCTTTCTCACTTTCTCTCTCTCCCTCTCTCTCTCTCATTCTGTCCCTCTCTGGTCAAATTAAAAATAAATAAATAAATAAAGTTAAATAAAATAATTCTTTAAAAAAAAGAAAGGAAATATGTGAAATGCAGTTGTGGGACCACCAACTGTGGAGAGTGCCCTCAGGGCTGGCGTGGTTCACAGCAGTCAGGGTGAGCTGTGCCCCGTTAACTCTCAGCACTGTAGATCAGGGGCAGCCTTGCCTTGTGTCCATGCCTCAGGTGTGTGCTGCAGGCTCTGGAGGTGGCACTGGCTTCTGGCCTCCCTGGCTGTGCTATTTCTGCGCCATCCCCTCCCCACCACCGGGTACCATGTGTACAGACCCAGGAGCACAGCTCACCGCTAGCATCTGTGCATGCAGCCCCTCCAGCGCCTTGCCTCAGTCTAGTCAGCACCACGCCATGGGATCTTGTATGACCTCAGACTGGCCTCCTCCCTTTTCTGTTGTCTGTGCTGAATCCTATGGTCAGTGCACTTGTCTTTGGCCACGTGACAGAGCTTTACTCCCTGGACCTACCTCCTTCTCTGCCCTGTGGGTCCAGTTGGCACTGCTAGCTGGTCATTTGTCCCTCTAGATGTGTCTCAGTGGTTTTTGTGACCCTGTCAGCAGTGGTGGCACCATGAGGTGCTTGTCTGAGTCGTGCCTTGCTCTGATGGCAGTTATGGCTCTTCCTACTACTCTTGGTCATTTCTTCCCATTCCCTCTGTCATTTCTTCCTCCTCCTGCCTCCCCCCCCCTTTTTAAATAAATATTTTATTTAACCTTATTCATTTATTTTAATTTGACCAGAGAGGGACAGAGGGAAAGTGAGATGGAGAGGGAAAGTGAGAAAGCAAGCTGCCAGTCTGGGACTCGAACCATAGTTGACCATATGGAAGTCCAGCGGCCTCTAACCACCATGCCACCTGCTGGCCCCTTCTGCTTTCTCTTCTGAGTTGGGTCCTCTGTCTCTAGGTGGTCTTGTTTCTGTTAATGCCCAAGGTCACTCTCCCCTTGTGGCTCCACTGCCACCCATGGCTATTGGGCATTGAAATGTAGCAAGTGTGAGTGAGGAATGGGCTTTTTACTTTATTTAATTTGACCATGTGTCTTGTGGTACAGCTATGACTTGCATCTCATCCCATTTCCTGTATTTCACTCTTCATTATCACCTGAGCTATCTTTTAATGTTAGGCCTCTTCCCTGCATGAGCCCCTCCAGTGACACCTGCATGCCCTTGGAGGAGCTGCAGAGACTCTGGCACATTAGCCAGGCCTGCATGGCCTCCACGTCCCCACCAGGCCCCGCTTTCCAGTTGCATGGGTCAGGGCTTTCCTACCTCAGGGCACTTGTACATTGTATTCCCTTTCCCTGGACTATTCACCAACTCCTGTGTTCTTTCAAAGCTCAGCCTAAAGATATAACAGCATTTGTTCTCTGTCACTCACACCTGGTATAGCATGTAACACGTTCCCTTTTTGCTCACTGCCTTTTCCCACACTGGCATAGAGGAGCCACTAGGTAAGCAATGGCTTGAGTGAAGATGGTGAGTCATAGGCCATTTGATTAAGCATGTAAATGATGATGTGGAGATGGAGGCATGGGCGGTCAGGTGACTTCCCAAAGCCCCCTGCCTTTTGAGAGAAGGCCTTCAGCTCAGCAACCATGTCCCTGCCTCCCACCACCAACGGCTTTTCTGCACAAGTAAGGGAGGCAGGACTTCATGGCAGCAAGAGAAAAGGGCAGCATGGTGGGAGGGAAATAATGTAGAGGGTCAAAGGCAGTTTCTGTTAACAAAAGATGCCCCAACCATTCAGGAAGTGCGAGGTAAGATCTCACCACTTTAGGAATCACAGAAATTGAAGTCGAAGTTTACTGACTGACCCAAGGAGGTCACTGAAGTAGTGGAGAGCATCTGATGGCAGAGGTGTGGATCTAAACTGTGACTCAGTCGTTTTACTCATGCCCAACCCTGATCACACTTGTGCTGAGCCTTGTGTTGGCCACAGACACTGCCTCCCCAGGAGATGTGTAAGACCAGCAGTGACTTTGTAAACCGCAGCGTGTCGTATGGCTGCCAGGCTCTGAGTTGGGTGTGCACTGGCTGACGTGGTCCTCTACCAGGCCTGTGGGGGAACAGCAAGGTAGCGTGCTGTGCAGGGCAGTTTCAATTTGCTGTCCTCTTCCTGTGGCTGGCTCTGGCTTGCACATGAAGCTTATCTGGGGCTGTGAACTGAAGGCCAGGGACCGGCCCTGGCCATGAGGGGTTTTGTAGTCAGCCTTGGCAGATGGCGTGTGGCAGTCCTCAAGGGTCTGTTAGGTGGTCATGAGGAAACCGAATCGTGCCTCCTGTGGCCATCTCATACTGTGAGTGTGATAGAAATCATCAGTTTACCAAAGTTCGAAGTGGTATCTTTTTAATTGGTTTTTAAATTCGCCAGAGGGCACATATACTCAGCAGAGAGAGACAGAGAGTGAGAAAGCAACCTCCCACTCATGGTGAGATGGTCACGCCATTGTCTGTTCTCTATTTCTCCTTCCTTTCAGGATCTTGGGCATGCATGCACATGTGCCTGGTGCATTTTTGCAAGCTGCTGGGTCTTGGACTTGAACTGTAATAGGCCATGTAAGATTCAGCTGCCTTAACCACCACGCCACTGGCTGATCTGTGGTTATCTTTTTAAAGCAAACCTATTTACTTTTTTTTTTGTCCCAGAGCAGCCCAAACTTACCAAGTTGTAATTATAAATGCTGAAAGTACAACTTACATTGAAGTGCCTTAAAAACCTTTTTTTTTTTTTTTTTTTTTTTGAGAGGCTTTTGCTATAGGGCGCATGCATTCACCAGAAAGACAAGAGACAGAGAGACAGAAAGCAAGAAATCACCCCCAGGGGGGATCCCATGCTGCAGTTTCTTCTCCTTTCTCTTCTCAGGATCTTGGGCACGCATGCACACGTGCCAGGTGTGAGTTTAAACCACTAGGTCCAGGACTCGAACTGCGGTTGACTACATGGGAGTCCAGCGACATAGCCATTACGCTAACTGCTGGTCCCGATAAACCTTTTTTATAAGAATCTTTCATTTTATTTTATTTTTTGTTGTTGTTGTTGTTGTTAATTTGACCAGCAATAGATGAGAGAAAGAAAGGGAAAGTGAGAAAGCAAGGCACCAGGTCTGGGACTTGAACCATGGTCATCCATGTGGGAGTCCAGCACCTTAACCACTGTACCACCCACCAGCCCCACTTTATAAACTCTTACCTTTTTCTTTAAATTCAGCCATTGAATTTGAGCACAGGAGATTTTCTTTTTCTCAGCTTGAGAAGAACTTGGTATGCGTTAGGGCCCTGCCACTGCCCAGATGCTGTCACCGCCTCCTGGGCCATTTTCTGTCTCGCAATGATTTTGGAATCTCACTCTGGTTCCCCAGTGGCATTAGTGGAAGCTAAATGCATTTTTTGTTTGTTTGTTTGTTTGTATCCATAATATCTGAGGGAATTATAAAGAAGGAAATGAATGAGGGTATGACTCGTGACCAGCAGATGACATCCAGGGGAGGTCAGTGGGGGTGCTTTCGTGATACCAAACGGTGTCTGTGTCCTACAGGTACACTGCCTTTGGCCTCCCAGGAGACAGCTGTGGTGGAAGACCTACTCTATGTGCTGGTGGGCGTGGATGGCAGGTACATCACTGCTCAGCCCCTGGCTGGGAGGCACAGCCGGACCTTCCTCGTGGACCCCAACCTGGACCTGTCCATCAGGGAGCTGGTGAACAGAATCCTCCCTGTGGCTGCCAGCTATTCCACCGTGACCAGGTGGGACCCAGGCTCGGCCCTGACCTCAACATGCTCACTCACTAGGAGCTGGCACTATGGAGGGCAGGTTAGATCGCATCCCCTTCTAAAGTTCTTCCCTCCCTGATGATAGCTCAGCTTCACTGCGGATGTGATTTTGAAAGGGCCTGTGAGTCACCGTCCTGATGTCATGACTCATCTCTTTTTAGTGGCAAAAGATCCTCTGTGGGTATAATAGGCTTGAATGAGTCATTTGCTTTCTGTTTGACAGTGGAACTCAAAATATCTAACCTTTTACATGGAAATGTAGGTCTGGCTTTTTCAACGGTGTCTGATATGTTTCCCCATAGGTTCATTGAAGAGAAGTCTTCCTTTGAGTATGGGCAGGTGAACCATGCCTTGGCAGCTGCTATGAGAACCCTAGTGAAAGAGCACCTGCTCCTGGTTACACAGCTGGAACAACTGCACCGGCAGGGCCTCCTGTCACTGCAGAAGCTCTGGTTCTACATCCAGCCAGCCATGCGTACTCTGGACATCCTGGCCTCCCTTGGTATGTGTCCTCCACAGGTGGCTGATCTCATAGGACTTTGTTTAATAGTACAGCAGTGAGACTCAGCAGTGGTGTCAAGTGGGGGGACTGCCCAGGACGGAGGCTAGTCAGTCATTCATTCATCTTTCAGGGTTGGGTGGCCAAAGCCCAAGTTTCTTCATGTTCTGTTAATTTACAGCAGG
>NW_006159672.1:7299528-7314922 GCF_000334495.1 Tupaia belangeri chinensis | reverse complement strand
AGCAGGAATACTCTGGAAGCTTTTGTTAACAACCGCATCTTTATAGTTTGTGTATATCCCCCAAATAGATGAACCTACCCTGGTAAGGAAGTCAGATAAACAGAGCTGCTCACTTTGTTAGGCTTTCAGTGGTGCTTCCTTCCTGGCAGTGAGCCCTCCCTTTTCCTCCCTGCAGCCACGTCAGTGGACAAAGGCGAGTGCCTGGGGGGGTCGACGCTGAGCCTTCTCCATGACAGGAGCTTCAACTACACAGGAGACAGCCAGGCGCAGGAGCTGTGCCTGTACCTGACCAAGGCGGCCAGTGCACCCTACTTTGAGGTTCTGGAGAAGTGGATCTACAGGGGGATCATTCATGACCCTTACAGGTGGGACTCTGCGAGGTGCCTGTGGCAGATAGTCTGCTGCCCCCTTTCTTGTAGAGGGCACTGACCTCGGTGAGATAGCCAGGTGCACCTCCATTATTGTTTGCACACAGCAGGTAGATACTGCGTTCAGCCAGTCTGCTGTGTAGCCAAGGGAAGAGGCTGTCCACTTGGCTGCTGATTTGCAACTTTATTCTATTTTGTACAGGATCTTAAAATGACCTTGAGTCAGGGTTCTTAACGTCCTTGGTGTGTGGACTTGTTCTCTGATCTAGTGAGGTCTTCTGGGCTCCTTCTTCACACAATGGGTGTAAATGCATAAAATGTATCAGGTCACAAATAATTCTATAATATTGAGATGTTTGTCAAAGTTTTTTTTTTTAGTTATTTTTATTTATTTCATTCCATTTGTTATTATTTTTCAATTTGACCAGAGAGAGACAGAGAGAAAAAGAGAAAGGGAGAAAGCAGGCCACCCGGTCCAGGACTCGAACCACAGTAGACCATGTGGAAATCCAGTGCCTTTAACCATCACGCTATCTGCCGGCCCCAAGACGTTTGTCAAAGTTTTTTTGTTTGTTTGTTTGCTGTAGAGTACATACGCTTGCCAGAGACAGATGGAGAGAGAAAAGGTGAGAAATCACTCCCCAAGGGGGATGGCCACGCTGCAGCCCCTTCTCCTCTATCCTCCTCTTGGGATTTTGGGCAGGCACTCATATGACCTGGTGTGTTTTCAAGCCACTAGGTCTAAGACTCTGAACTGTGCAGCCAGCTTTAAGGGACCTGGCCACTTTAACCTTCCATGTTAACCCTCCATGTCACCTGTTGGTCCTGTAAAAAAAGTATTTTTAAAAATAAATTTGTGAGATAGAAATATAATCAGCCCTGGTCTGGCCCCATGGCTTAAGGGGTTAAAGGAACCAGATCCCATATGGCTGACCATATGGTTCAGATCCCAGCCCTAACATATGGGAAAACACACTGGGCATGTGGGTATGCATGCCCCAAATCCCAACAGGATGGAGAAATGGAGAAGGGATTGCTATATAACCACTCCCCATTGGGAGGTGCTTTCTCCCTCTACCTCTCTGTCTCTGGCAAGTGCATGTGCCCTCTAGCAAATAAAAAAGCGAGAGAGAAAGAAACACAATTGGCCCTATGTAATCACAGATGCTGCATCCATAGATTGAACTGCAAATCAAATATATTCAAGGAAAAAAAAAAAAAAAAAGAAAAAAAGAAAAAAAATATATATATGTAGCAATACAAGCCAGCCAGTAGCATGGAGGTTAAGGTGGCTGGATCCCACATAGTACAGTCCACGTCCATACCTAGTGGCTTGAAAAACATGCTGGACATTCATATGCCCAGAATCCCCCAAAAGAGGGAGAAACAGAAGGAATTGTAGCATGACCATCACCCCATGGGTGGAGCTTTTTTACTTTTTCTCTTTCCAGTGCGTGCAAGAAAAGAGAATAATACAAATAAAAAGAAAAGACATTGGATTTGGATTGTGTTAGATGGTGTAAGTGATTGAGATATGACTTAGCATATATAAAAGGATGTTTATAGGTTCTGTGCAAATATTGTGCCACTTTATATAAGGGACTTGCTCATTCACAAATTTTGTTATCCTCAGGAGGGTCCTGGAACAAATCCCTTACAGATACAGAGGGATAACTGTACATATTTCTTTACTAAAGTACCAGTTAACACAGTCTGGTATGATGGGACTCACAAGGAATGCAACTTCAAACTCACTGTGTGTAGATGATACTTAAAACATGACACAGTGGGAGTATCTGGTGTCACTTGGTAGCAGGGGCCCATGTATCCCTGGTAGGAGTGTAATTTTGTCTACCTTCATAATGGAAGAAAATGGTAAATTCCAGTAAGAGGTGGATAAAAATAAAGATGAATTAATTTCCCATCCCTCTCTGTGGACCCTAAATTCTTTCTGAACCCCAGGTTAAATACCCTGCTCCAAAGTGAGGCTTGTAGATTTATTTTTCTTAATCA
Source organism: Tupaia belangeri chinensis (assembly GCF_000334495.1). Lineage (NCBI taxonomy): Eukaryota > Metazoa > Chordata > Mammalia > Scandentia > Tupaiidae > Tupaia > Tupaia belangeri. Next base: position 7,312,541 of record NW_006159672.1, on the reverse strand, counting down.
GTTTGTTTATTTTTCTTTTTTTTTTTAAGATATTTTTAAAAGAATTATTTTACTTAACTTTATTTATTTATTTGACCAGAGAAGGACAGAATGAGCGAGTGAGCAAGAGGGAGAGAGAGAGAAAGTGAGAACGCAAGCCACCAGGTCCAAGACTTGAACCGCGGTCAGCCATGTGAGAGTCCAGTGTCTTTAACCACCACGACCATGTTGCAGCCCCTTCACTTCTCTCCTCTTGACATTTTGGGCACACAGGCGTGGTGTGTTTCTCAAGCTGCTAAGTCCAGGACTCAGACCACTCAGTCAGCCTTGTGGCATACATAACCTTAACCACCACACCTCCTGGCTGGCCCTAGATTTATTTTTTAACTCACAATAGAGAAATAACTAAAGTAAATTAGGCTTGGCCTTCTTGGAACATTTTTGGAAGTGCTAGCCTCTGTTAGCGCTCTTCTCTTAGTTCCATGCCGGCCACCCTCTTGTCCTAGAGAGGTACGTTGGCCATATAACTAACACTCACTGTGCTTGTGACCTGAAGAACTTTCTGTGATTTTCAGTGAGTTTATGGTTGAGGAGCACGAACTGCGGAAAGAGAAGATCCAGGAGGATTACAATGACAAGTACTGGGATCAAAGGTACACCATTGTCCAGCAGCAGATCCCATCTTTTCTGCAGAAGATGGCGGACAAGATCCTCAGCACAGGTGAAAGCACACATGGGTGCGTCCATGGTGTGGGGCCACACAGCAGAGCTCTCACCCTGAAGGTCTCTGCCAGGGAAGTCTGGAACCTGGTCCCATGTTGTCAGAGCGTGTGCCTCATCCTGCCAGGTGTCCTGGCTTCTGTCCTGTTGTTCTGATTACTGATTGCCAAAGCACAGGGTCTGTGCTTCATAGCTGGCCTTCACCCCAAGCTGTGCACATGGAGGTGTTAAGCGAGACCAGGCAGATGTTCTGCTGCACCTCCGTATTGATTGCTGGGTGATTCCTGGACACTAGGCAACTTTATTTTGTTTCCTTGCACCGAAGCTTATTTCACAGATGCCTTCTCTCTGTGCTTTTATTTTATTATTTTTTGTAATTCCTAAAACTCCACTACCACACCAGAAAAAAAACATCAAGGACACACGCCACCTGACCAGCAGTGTTTTTAGTCACACTACACAGGCTAGGACCTGATTTAGACACTGGGGAAGTGATTCAGGGACTCAGCACATTGGTTCTAAGAGTTCGTCTGTCACAGGAGGAGTTGGAAGATGATTTGGTAATTGGGTCTCATAAGGTTTTTAAAAAATTATTTCTATGCTCTTGATTAGAAAAATCCAGATATGGGGGCTGACAAGGCACTGGACTCCCACATGGGTGACCATGGTTCAAGTCTTGGACTTGGCAGCTTGCTTTCTCACTTTCTCTTTCTCTCTCTTGCTCTGTGGTCAAATTAAAAATATAATAATGAGGGACCAGCAGTTAGCGTAATGGCTATGTCGCTGGACTCCCATGTAGTCGACCGTGGTTCGCGTCCTGGACCTGGTAGCTTAAATTCACGCCAAGTGCATGTGCATACGTGCCCAAGATCCCGAGAGGAGAATGGAGGAGGAGGGATTGGGGCATGGCCATCCTCCTGGGGGGTGATTTCTCGCTTTCTATCTCTCTGTCTCTCTTTGTCTTTCTGGTGAGCACACGCGCCCTATAGTGAAAAACCTCTCCAAATGATAATAATGATGATGAATAAAATAATTCTTTAAAAATTAAAAAAGGAAAAATCCAGATATGAAGAGCCACAGCATAGTCACAACAGCTCCTACTCTAGTCCATTATAGGTAGCAGTTGTGTTTTTCTACCTAGGGTTAAGTCAGTTTGTAGAACCGTTTTTGTGCAGTCTGTTCTGTCTCTAATCCACTCCCTTCGGACTAAGATAGCTGTGGCTTCAGGCCTGAAATTTATTATATGTATGATAATCTGTATTATTCTAATCTTTATTCTAATGTATTCTAATCTGCTATCCTCTGTCTCTTTTCAGGAAAATATTTAAATGTGGTGAGAGAGTGTGGTCACGATGTCACCTGCCCGGTGGCTAAAGAGATCATCTACACGTTAAAAGAACGGGCATACGTGGAGCAAATTGAGAAGGCATTTAACTATGCTAGCAAGGTGCTGCTGGACTTCCTGATGGAGGAGAAGGAGCTGGTGGCACACTTGAGGTTGTTCTTTGCCCAGTGTTGACTGAACGCTGTTCACCTCTCTTAGTGCAGCATGTGAAATCCACAGATCATGGGATTGAGATTGGAGTGTGACTTGTAGCACTTTTGTTCTGTCCTTTTAAAAGTGGCCATGCTGTCAGATGGGCCCTAGCCTGAGAACCCAGCGACCCAGCACTCAGGTTGCTCCCACATGATGCAGTGAGGGGGGCAGTGTCTACCCTGTGGCACCTTGTCCCAATTCCCCACCTTGCACAGGGTCCACCAGCCCCTCCTTAGCTTCTTTCTGCCAACATCTTCCCCCATCACAGCCTGACACGGTGGTTCCAGTGCCCTTGCCTAGAGAACTGTCCTTCTGTGCTTGTTTTATTATGACTGTGATGAAGTGTTGGCAAGGTGTGGGTGATGTGCTCAGCACCTCCTCCCTGGTGCAGGTCCATCAAACGCTACTTCCTAATGGACCAGGGGGACTTCTTCGTGCACTTCATGGACCTCACTGAAGAGGAGCTCAGGAAACCAGTGGAAGACATCACACCCACCCGCCTGGAGGCTCTTCTGGAACTGGCTCTGCGCATGAGTACTGCCAACACAGACCCCTTCAAAGATGACCTCAAGGTGGGTCTTTCGAGGGGGTAGGGGCTCACTTAGGATCCATACCCTCCACTAACTGAGAAAGAAATTGGAAATAAAGGCACAGTAGAAATCAGCCCTATCCAGTGCTTTTCCACATCAGCTAAGGTGGTCATGTGGCTGGTTTTCTTCTTCATTCTCTTAATTACTGATGAATTCAGTAGTAATTTGCATCTATTGATGTATTAACAGGGGCTCTTAGTCTGTACTTACTATGTCTTTGTCTGGCGTCAATATCAGGCTTATGTTAGCCTCATAGAATAACTTTGGAAATCTTTGCTCGTCAACCTTTTGGAAGAGTTTCAGGAATGGTGTTCATTATTCTTTGAAGTTTGGTAGAATTCACTGTGAAGTTATCTGGTCTTGGCCTTTTCTTTGTTGGGAAGTTTTTTTGTTATTATTATTATTTTTTTTTTGGAGAGGTTTTTGTTATACAGCACGTGTGCTCACCAGAAAGACAGAGAGACAGAAAGCGAGAAATTGTCCCCCAAGGGGGATGGCCACGCCTCAATCCTTTCTCCTCCATTCTCCTCTCAGGACCTTGGCACTCACACACACATGTCCAGCGTGAGTTTAAGCCACCAGGTCCAGGACTCAAACCACAGTCGGCTACATGGGAGTCCGGCGACATAGCCCTTACGCCAACTGCTGGTCCCTGTTGGGAAGTTTTTGATTACTAATTTAATCTCCTCACTAATAGTAGATCTGTTCATCTTTTCTATTTTCTCTGGAGCCAGTCTTTGTAGTTTGTGTGTTTTAATTGCCTATCTCATCTAGGTTATCCAGTTTGTTGGGGTATGGTTCATAAAATGGTTATAATCCTACTTATTTCTGTAAGGTTAATAACAATATCCTGTTTTTGCTTCTTTTTTTTTTTTTTTTTTTTTTTTTTGAGAGAGATTTTTGCTATAAGGCACATTCTCTCACCAGACAGAGAGGCAGAAAGCAACAAATCACCTCCCAAGGGGAATGGCCACACCATAGTCCCTTCTCTATTCTCGGGATTTGGGGCATTCATACACACGTGTCTGGCATGAGTATTTGAAGCAACCAAGTCCGGGACTCAAACCACGATAGACCACGTGGGGAGTCCAGCAACGTAACCATTATGTTAGTTGCTGGTCCCTCCTGTTTTTGCTTCTGATTTTAGTAATTTAGGTCTTTTCTTTTCTTCTTTTTTTTTGCCATAGGGCACATGCACTCACTGGAGAGAGACAGAAATGGGGGGAGCCATGCTGCAATTCCTTGTCTTCCATTCTCTTCTTGAGATTTTGGACATATGCGCACACTCACCTGATGTGATTTTCAGGCCCAGGTCTTGGGCTTGAACTGTGGTCAGCCATGTGAGAGTTCAATGCCAAAACCACCATGCCACTTGCTTGCCCCTCTTCTCTGTCATACAGCTAAAAGTTTGTCAGTTTCATTGATTTTTTTTTTTAAGAATTATTGAATTTTATTAATCATCATTTTTGTTTGTTTGTTTGTTTTGACCAGAGTGAGACACAGAGAGAGAGAGAGGGAAAGTGAAAAAGCAGGCTGCTAGGTCCAGGACTTGAACCGCATGTGGGAGTCCAGCGCCTTAACCACCTCACCACCTGCTGGCCCTGTTGTTGATCTTTTTAAAGAACCAACTTTTGGTCTTGTTGGTCTTGTTGGTCTTGTTGATTTTTTCTATTTTCCCTATCTCTCTTCTAATCTTTATTTTCTTCTTTCTGCTAGTTTTGGGCTTAATTTGTTCTTTCTCTATTTTTAAGTTGTAAAGTCAAGTTATTGATTCAAGATACTTCTCTTTTTTATTTATTTTTTTTTGGGGAGAGTTTTTTTATTATTGGGTGCGTGCGCTTGCTGTAAAGACAGAGAGAGACAAAGAGACAGCAAGCGAGAAATCACCGCCCAGGGGGATGGCCACACCGCAATCCCTTCTTCTCCATTCTCCTCTTGGGATCTTGGGCACACATGCACACAGGCACGGCATGAGTTTAAGTCACCAGGTCTGGGACTCAAACCGTGGTCGACCACATGAGAGTCCAGCGACATAGCCATTACACCAGTTGCTGGTCCTCTGCTTTTTTATTTATTTATTTATTTATTTAATTTGACCAGAGAGAGACAGAAAGGGAAAGTGAGAAAGTAAGCCACCAGGTCCAGGACTTGAACTGTGCTTGGCCATGTGGGAGTCTAGTGCCTTTAACCACTATACCACCTGCCAACCTCCCCCCTTTTTTTAATATATGCATTTTTCGATATATGCATTTATATGGGGTTAAAATAGCCTGTGTTTTTATAGGATAAATTCCTAGTAGTGAAGTTATTAGATCAAAATATAAGTTCCTTGTACAACTAGACTGAGCCTCTGGATCCTAAGCACATGCAAATTCTCTCTCATCTTTACCACTCTGATGGGCAGGACAATTATTTGTTAAATTTTCATTTCTATATTAACTGGTGGTAAGTGTTTGTATTTGATTATTAGCTGATTGTGTGTTCTCCTTTTATTCTTTGTCCTTCATTTTTGTTGTCCTTTTTATTGTATCTGTTTCTTTTTCTTATTCTTTTTAAAAATTTGTGCTATAGGATGTATGCATTCACTGTAGAGAGACAGAGATAGGAAATGAGATGCCACCCCCCTCCCCACAGGGGAGATGGCCACTCCGCAGTCCCTTTTCCTCCATTCTCCTCTTGGGGTTTTGGGCACACACACACGCATGCGCCCAGCATATTTTTCAAGCTCCCCCATTAAGGACTTGAACCACACAGTCCATGCCAGATCCAGCTGCCTTTACTACATCATTGGCTGGCCCTATTATATCTTTTTTATCAATCTGTCACACTCTCCCAGGCATGTAATTGGCACTTACTAAATACTTGAATAAATTCATGTTGTCAGCAGTACTATTTGACTATAGTAACTCTTAGATCTTTACCAAATAGATATACTTTTATCTTTCATCCTTGGCCTGGTACTTAACGTGGTAAAAAATTATTTTAATCTTTAGGGACTCGGGTTTATCTGACTTTTTTTTTTTTCTAGTTTTTCATTTATACATGCATAGCAGCAGGGGAATATTTAAACATTGGTCTAGGGACCAGCAGATGGCGTAATGGTTGTGTTGCTGAACTCCTACGTGGTTGACTGTAGTTCAAGTCCTGGACCCGACAGCTTGAAACTCAGGTTGGGCAAGTGTGTGTGTGTGCCCAAGATCCTGAGAGTATAATGGAAGAGAAGGGACTGTAAGCATGGCCATCTCCCCAGAGGGTGATTTCTCGCTTCCTCTGTCTCTCTGGCAGATCTGTTCTCTCCAGCAAGTGCATGCACCCTATGGTAAAAATTTCTCTAAAGGGACCAGCAGGTCGTGTTGTGGTTAAGGCACTGAACATTCCTACATGGCTGACCACAGTTCGAGTCCCAGACCTCGTGGTTTGCTTTCTCACTTTCCCTCTCTCTCTGTGTCTCTCAGGTCAAATTAAGAAAAAAGAAAAAACAAAGAATAAACACAATTAAATAAATAATTATGTGTGTGTGTGTGTGTGTATGTGTGTGTGTGTGTATATACACACATATATATATATATATGTTTGTCATATATATATATGCTGTATAGTATATATATATCATAAGTATATATATATATATATCAAGTCTCTAAAAAAGGAAAAAAGTAATTGGTTTATATATATATTATATATATACACTATTTATAATATATGTCATGTTTATGATATATATAATATACATATATACACAAAATCATGGGTTTTTTTACTTTAATGGGAAGTGGTTTAATTTTTTAAATAATTATTCAATTTTACTTATTATTTTAATTTGCTATAGGGCATGTGTGTTTACCAGAGAAGGAGAAAGAAAGTAGAAGGCAAGCTGCCAGGTCCAAGATTTGAACTGTAATCAACAGAATCTTAACCATCATGCCACCTGCTGGCCCCAAGTGGTTTAAATTTGAATTAAAAAAATTAATCACTGTGCCAGCCATGTGGCCTGTGATTAAAGCGGCTGGATCCCATGTGGCTGACTGTGTCGTTCAAGTCCCAGACCCAGTGGCTTGAAGAATTTACTGGGTACATATGCGTGGGTACCCCACAATCCAGAGAGGAGAGTGGAAATGAAAAGATTGCAGTGTGGCCATCCACCCTGTGGGGTGCTTTCTCATTTTCTCTCTCTTTGTCTCTCACTGGCAAGAACATATGCCCTTTAACAAATTTTTTAAAAAAGAAAATTTATTACCAATAGGTGTTTGTTATTCTATTTTTTTTAAGCCAGCCTCCAATATTTAACTCCCACATGGCTGACCATGGCTTCAGACCCGGCAGCTTGAAACTCACGCCAGGAGCATGCATGTGTGTGCCCAAGATCCTGGGGAAGAGTGGAGGAGAAGGGATGGCAGCATGGCCATCACCCTGGGGGGTGATTTCTCACTTTCTCTTACTCTGTCTTTCTGTGTCTCTGGCATGTGCACGTACCTTATAGCAAGAAATCTCTTTATAAAAATTAAATAAAATTAATATTGAAGACTTGAGTGCTGGATTTTCTAATCATGATGCAGGGGTAAATGAGGGCCAGGACTTCACTTTTGGCCTTTTCTTCTGAAAGTCAGATGCCTTATTTTATTTATTTTACTCCTAGATTGACCTGATGCCTCATGACCTCATCACTCAGCTTTTGCGCGTTCTGGCCATTGAGACCAAGCAGGAAAAGGCGATGACCCAGGCTGACCCCACTGAGCTCACACTGAGTGGCCTAGAGGCCTTCTCTTTTGACTATATTGTCAAGTGGCCCTTGTCACTAATAATCAACAGGTGAGTAATTAGCCACTCAGAGGCAGTTTCTAGATATTTACTGAGATTTGTAGGAAGCCAGAACTGTTGCTCAGAGCCTGTCTTATCTTGCGGAGGACCTGAGGCAGTTCTCCCAGTCCCCCTGTGCCCAGAGGGGATTCCATTTGGCAGCCCCTATGGAGACTGCTCATCAAGAGCATAGAAAGCCTCATTATGTTTGCATGTGTGCGTGCATATATGTGTGCATATGTGTTGACCAGCAACACTGGTCAGCGTCTGCAGAATCCTGCATGCTCTTTTATAGGAAAGCCCTCACTCGCTACCAGATGCTCTTCAGACACATGTTTTACTGCAAGCATGTGGAACGGCAGCTCTGTAGTGTGTGGATCAGCAACAAAACTGCCAAGCAGTACTCACTGCATTCTGCAAAATGGTGAGTTCTCTCACTGCCCACCCATGTTTCCTCCAAGTAGGACAGTCTTGGGTTTTTGATACTTTTTAAAAGCAATTTGAAAATGTACATTGGTAGCTTTAGATGCATGATGTGTCCATTTTCATGGCTCAGGCAACATAGCACCACTGTCCACCCTGGAAGGAACATTGGCTCTGTCCTTCAGCCCTCTACATGGCCTGTGATGATGGCCGGGTGTCATGACCACCCAGGTCAATCTGTAGGACACACAGCCCTCCTGAGGGTTAGGAGAAATTATTCCCGTCTCCCAAGTATACAGAGCCATGTTGTGCTGGAAACCATTCATTTAACCCAGAGGTGGTCTGTGGCACCTGGTGGTTTTGAAGAAAGGGTCAATGGTAAGATATATAAAGAAAATTTGTGCTGGTAAAACACAAAATATGAGATCTGCGGTTGTGTTATCGTTCCCAGCATTGGCTAACTCCTACCGTGGTTCAGGTGACTGCAGAGTGTGTTTTTGTATCTTCAAGGTCAGACTAGTTGGTGCTGTCCTTATAGGATACAGGGAAATAGGAGTCTCTGAGGGTTATCTGTGGCTGGACAGTTGCCTGAAAGCCTGACACTGCCAAGGGTGGGAGTGGGTGTCCCCAAAAGGAGCGCCTCTTCGTTGGTGTCATTTATGCCTGAGCCAGCCATTGATGAGTTATGAGAGCAGTAACTGAGTCCCATGTGCTCAGAGGAAGCAGTTAGTGTCTGTTGGACACCATAGAGGCACTGGCTCTTTGTCACTTCCTCTGTAACTTTTTTTGTCACTTAGGTTTGCTGGTGCCTTCACTCTGCGACAGCGGATGCTTAACTTTGTTCAAAATATTCAGTACTACATGATGTTTGAAGTGATGGAACCAACCTGGCATATCCTTGAAAAAAACCTGAAATCCGTGAGTTTTAGCACATGACATTAAAGGTTCTTTCCCAACCAGAGTCACAGTGATCGTTCCCCTCCTCCTCTTCTTCAGAGAGAGAAGTGACGGGCGCTTTGGCTACTCCTGAGAAGAATGCAGAGCCTTGTTCCCACGTGCAGACAGTGGGCTTCCTTCCAACCTAGGAAATGAGAGCGGGAGGGAGAGACTGATGGTCTCCCACTTGCCAAGATGCATCAGCATCAGCCGTCTAGACCTGTGGACACCTCTAGGGACCTGCCCTTCCAGGGGCCTCCAAGAGCTCTGGGCACCTGCCCTCCCACATAGCACATCCTAGGTCCATGAGTTCATCAGCCAGAATCTCAGTTGAAAATTCTGGAAGCAGGGACCAGCAGTTGGCATAATGGCTATGTCGCCGGACTCCCACATAGTTGACCACGGTTTGAGTCCTGGACCCAGTGGCTTAAACTCACACTGGGCCTAAGTGTGTGCATGCCCGAGATCTTGAGAGGAGAATGGAGGAGAAGGGATTGTGGTGTGGTCATCCCCCCTGGGGGGTGATTTCTCGCTTTCTGTCTCTCTGTCTGTCTCTGTCTTTCTGGCGAGCGCATGTGCCCTGTAGCAAAAACCTCTCCAAAAAAAAAAATTCTGGAAGCAGAAAGTAGCAAGTATCAGTATTTCTTTCATGCTTTCTTTATGTTTGTTTTGTTTTGTTTGGGGGTGGGGTGGGGGAGGAGAGGTTTTTGCTATAGAGCATGTGTGCTCTCCAGAAAGAAAGAGACAGAAAGCAAGAAATCACCCCTCAGGGGGGATGACCATGCTGTAATCTCTTCTCCTTCATTCTCCTTTTGAGATCTTGGGCACACATGCACAGGAGCCCAGCATGAGTTTAAGCCACTGAGTCTGGAACTTGAGCCACAGTCGACTACATGGGAGTCCAGTGACATAGCCATTATGCCAACTGCTGGTCTCAGTTGTTTGTTTGTTTGTTTGTTTATAAGGTTTCTGCTATATGGTGCATGCACTCACTGGGCAGAGACAGAGAGGGAAAGTGAGAAATCATCCCCCAGAGCAGATGACCATGCAGTAGTCACGTCTTCATTCTTCTCTCGAGATTTTGCCATGCATGCACATGGGCCAGGCATGATTTTCAAGTCGCTGGGCCCGGGACTACAACTGTGATAGGCCATGTGGGAATCTAGTTCCTTAACCACTATGTCACATGCTGGCCACCCTGCCTTCTCTTTTTAAGAACTGAAAACTTGTACCTTTAGGATTATATTTCATTTTCTTCTAGTGATGTTTTGATATTTTCCCTCAAATGATACTTATTTAAAAGGTTTGGGGGACCAGCAGTTAGTGTAATGGCTATGTCGCTGGACTCCCACGTAGTCGATCGCGGTTCGAATCCCGAACCCGGTGGCTTAAACTCACACCAGGTACGTGTGCGTGCGTGGCCAAGATCCTGAGAGGAGCATGGAGGAGAAGGGATTGCAGAGTGACCATCCCCCCTGGCGAGTGATTTCTCGCTTTCTGTCTCTCTGTCTCTCTCTGTCTGTCTGGTGAGCGCATGTGCCCTATAGCAAAAACCTCTTCAAAAAAAAAAAAGAGGAAAAGTTAAATAAATAAATAAATAATAATGAAAGGTTTGGAAACAGGGACTAGCAGATGGCATAATGGTTATGTTGCTGGACTCCCACATAGTTGACCGTGGTTCAAGTCCCAGACCAAACAGCTTAAAACTCATGCCAGGTGCATGTGCATGCATGCCCAAAATCCCAAGAGGAGAATGGAGAAGGGATTACAGCATGGCCATCCCCTCTGTGGGATGATTTCTCACTTTCTGTCTCTCTGTCTCTGGTGAGCACATGCACCACTGTAGCAAAATAATTTGTTTTCAAATAAAAGATGTAAGCGGAGGTACATAAAGCCAAAACTGAATGCTGCAAATATAGAGTGTCTTTTAGTGATGTATTTCAGAGAAAAAGGGCTTGGAGCTGCTATTGCCACACTAAGTCTCAACCTTTTCTCTGCAGGCCTCTAATATCGATGATGTCCTTGGGCACCACACGAGCTTCCTGGACAACTGCTTGAAGGACTGTATGCTCACCAACCCTGAGCTACTGAAGGTCTTCTCCAAGCTCATGTCTGTGTGCGTCATGTTCACCAACTGCATGCAGGTGCGAGCAGGTGCTGGCAGGTGATTGGAGTTTTGGACAGGTGCAGGCAGGTGTGGACAGGTGCAGGCATCCAGGGCATTCCCTGCACATTATCCTGTCCCACATGATCTCCTGCCTTTTTGTTCTGTCAGGGAGCCCAGTTGTTATCTGAAGATTTCCAGACTTCTAGGTCTTCCTGATTAGGTTGTTCCATCCTAAACCTGGGGCTTCCATGGACTTCTGCCGTGGCAGTGTGGGCAAGGACCACCTGATGTCACCATATTCCGGTCACCCTGTCTCTGAGTTGCAGGGTTTGGTTTGTGATGCTGGTCTCTGTCCTAGGCCTTTTTCTCGATGCCCTTGCATTCTCTTTTTGTTATAACTTGAGTTACTCAATTCATTTAAATATTTTTTGACATTTGTTTATGTACTCAAAAACGATGGTACAAAAAAAATTAGTGTCACATGGCAGATGGTGCAGTGTGAGGATTTGCTGGGACTTGAGAGTGCTGGGGTGCTCTGAGGAGCATCATGGAGAGGACTCAGAATCAGGGTGAGCCTGGGCTGCGGAGAGGTGCTGTAGTGGGCTGTGGAGGGGACTATTGCTGTGATGGGCTGTAGAGGGGACAGGTGCTGTGGCAGGCAGTGGAGGGGACAGGTGTGTGAGCCCTATTGCTTAGGCCCTTGGGAGCCCATTGAGTGCAAATGGAGAAACACTGAAAAAGTTTTTAGGAAAAAATTAGTTGATGATTGCTGTGAAAGGTAGACCTGGGAATTTCCTTGGCACAACGAAAGTAACTTCATCTGCAGTCTTTCTGAGAGGTGCTCGGGCGTCTCTGAATCAACAGAGCCTGCACCATACATACACTGAGACATGCATACCTGCAGAGATGGGGGTGTTTCTGCAGAGTTTTGTGGTTGTAACTAACAGAAGTGTTTCTTCATGATCCCCTCAGAAATTTACACAGAGCATGAAATTAGACAGTGAGCTGGGCCGGCTGACACTGGAGCATGGCACGATGCTGGGGCCACCCACAGAGGCTGAGCGAGCTGAGGAGCGCGCCCGGAAGGAGCTTACCAGAAAGGTAAACCTTGCAGGTTCAGAAAGTCCTGTATCACAATGTGATGTGACACAGTGTTAGCAGTGTAACACTCAAGAGAAACAAACTTTCTTCCACCCTTTTTAAACCTGTCACCTTTTTTTTTTTTTTTTTTTTTTTTTTTTTGTTAAAGGGCATGGGCCCCCCCCAGAAAAAGAAAGTGCGCTCGCCAGAAAGAGAAAGAGAGAGAAATAGAAAGCGAGAAATCACCTCCCAGGGGGATGGCCATGCCACAATCCCTTCTCCTCCATTCTCCTCTCGGGATTTTGGGCACGCACGCACATGTGCCCAGAGTGAGTTTAAGCCACCAGGTCCGGGACCTGAACCATGGTCAGTTATGTGGGATTCCAGTGACATAGCCATTACGCCAACTGCTGGTCCCAAACCTGTCACCCTCTTGATTGATAAAAACTCCTGTGTTGACCCCATGGCCTGGTGGTTGGAAGAACTAGATCTCACATGGCTGACCATGTGGTTTGAATTCTGGCCTTGGTGGCTTGAAAAACATGTCAGGTACATGTAAGTGTGTGTCTAAAATCCCTACAGGATGTAGAAGTAGACAAAAAGGGATTATTGGGGCTGGCAGGTGGTGTGGCGGTTAAGGTATTGGAATCCCATGTGGTCAGCTGAGGTTCAAGTCTCGAACCTGACGCTTGCTTTCTCACTTTCCCCCTCTCTCTGGTCAAATTAAAAAGTAATAAATAAAATTAAATAAATAATTTCTCTTTTTTTGAGAGTTTTTTTTTTTTTCTTTTGCTATAGGGTGCGATTGCTCGCCAGAAAGAGAGAGACAGAAAGCGAGAAATAA
>NW_006159672.1:7287583-7299353 GCF_000334495.1 Tupaia belangeri chinensis | reverse complement strand
ATTCTTAAAAAAAAAAAAAAAAAGGATTATGACATGACCATGCCCCATTGAAGGGTATTTTCTTCCTCTCCCTCTCTCTCTGACAAGCATATGCATGCTCTCTGGCAAAAAAGAAGAAAAGAAAAGAGAAAAAGCTCTTTCGTTTTTGTTTTTGCTATAGGGAGCATGTGCTCTACAGAGGCTGAGTGGAATAAGAAACCATCCCCTGGCAGGGATGGCTGTACTGTAATCCCTTCTTCAGTCTCCTCTCAGGATTTTGGACATGGATGCCTGGCATGGTTTTCAAGATGCCAGGTCCAGGACTTGAACCACAAAGTCAGCCATGTGGGATCCAGAGCCTTAACTTCCATGCCACTTGCTGGACCTAAAACAGAAACAGCTCTTAAATTGGGTTCCAGGGGGCCAGCAGGTGGTGCGATGGTTAAGGGCTCTGGACCCCCCACATGACCAACCACGGTTCAAAGAGGACCTGGAGGCTTACTTTCTCACCTTCCCTCTCTCTCACTCGGTCTTTCTCTGGTCAAATGAAAATAAAGTTAAATAAAATAATTCTTAAAAAAAAAAGGGGAGGTTCCAAACACATTTGTTTTTCTTTTTTTATTTTAAAGAATTACTTACTTAATTCCCCCCGTTTGACCAGAGATTGACAGACAGAGATAGAGAGAGGGAGAAACCAAGCCACCAGGTCTGGACTCCCACACAGGAGTCCAGCTTGCCACCTTAACCACCATACCATCTGCTGGTCCCACATATTTGCTTTTCAAAAGAATATACCTTCTCATCTGGTTCCAGCCTCAGCCCACAGGGTTCCTGAGTATGGCTATGGTTATCTGTATAATACTGTGTGTCGTGAGCCTGGGTCACCCTTGGGCTGATAAGGGTGAGCCAGTTTGGGATGCCAGCAGGGAACCAGGTTCTCAACAGGCCTGGGGGCCATGACCCTAGAGCTGGTTTATTATTATTATTATTATTATTATGAGAGATTTTTTTCTAGGGCCAGCAGGTAGCATGGTGGTTGAGATGCTGGACTCCCATATGGCACAGAGTGATTCAAGTCCTAGACCCAGTGGCTTGCTTTCTCACTTTTCCTTTCTTTCTCTGTCTCTCTCTGGTCAAATTAAAAGACAGTAATAATAACAGCACTAAATAAATAATTCTAAAAAGTAGAAGAGAATATTTCTATAGGGCATGTGTGCTTGGTGAAGAGACAGAAAGCAAGAAATCACACCCTGGAGGCTGACCACACCACACTCCCTTTTTTATTCTCCCCTCAGGATTTTGGGTACACGTGTATGTGTACCCAAAACCATGGTCAACCATGTCGGAGTCCAGTGACATAACCACTATGCCATCTGCTGGTTGGTTTTCTTTCTTCCTTTTTTTTTTTAAGAGAGAGGTTTTTGCTATAGGGCACATACACTCGCCAGAGAGATAGAAGCAGAGAAGAGAAACAGAAAACAAGAATCCCCCCAACCACCACCACAGGGTGGATAGCCCCACTGCCATCTCTTCTCCATTCTCCTTCTGGGATCTTGGGCACGTATGCATACATGCCCGTTGTGAGTTTTAAACCTCCAGGCCTGGAACTCAAACCATGGTCAACTCCTTGGGAGTCCAGTGGCGTAACCATCTGCTGGTCCTAAGCTGGTTCTTAATTAGACTGGTCAGGGGGCTTGGCAGGCATAGAGGAGTCTTGTGTCCTTTGAAGCATGGGGTAAGATGATGTGGGCCTTGTGGCACCCAGCTCTGCACCCATTGGGGTACTCCCTGTGTTCCCACACTGGAGCTGACAAGAGATAACAAAGGGAGTGTGGAGGCCAGAAGCAAAGGACTCTAAGAGATATGGTTCATTCCCCTTTCTGAGGGGTGGCCAGAAGATATGGTATTACCTTGTAAACGTCACCGTAAGAAAACCTAAGGTGCAACACCATTGGGGTCTGAGCCATGACCTCTTTATCTCATGAAGCTTGGCGAATTCTCCAAGGCCAGTGGTGGCAGCAGGGCACCAGTTACTTGAGCGTTTCTTTGTAGCCAAAGTCTCGGGAATTTCTTCTGATGCCCTGATTATTTTTTACCTTTCTTCACATAAAGTGTTCCGAAACCCGTTTCTTCTATTTAAAACCAACAAGGAAAAGGGAAGAAGTGCTGGGCAGGGCGCAGAGGCTGAGAAGGCCCAGCAGGGCTCATGGTGTTCTCTTTGTTTCCAGTACCTGGCTGAGCACGTGGATGCTGCTCAGCTGGCCTCCGGCTTTGAGGAAACCATCAACAAGTTTGACAAGAATTTTTCAGCCCACCTGCTTGACCTTCTAGCCCGACTGAGCATCTATAGCACCAGCGACTGTGAGCATGGCATGGCCAGTGTCATCTCCAGGTGGGTGTGTCACCACTTTCTGTGTGGACCTAGGGATCCTCCGTGGCTCCACTCTCCCCCAGAGGAACCCCAATCCCATGTTCCTTCCTCCACAGGCTTGACTTTAATGGCTTCTATACGGAGCGCCTGGAGCGTCTGTCTGCAGAAAGGAGCCAGAAGGCAGCCCCCCAAGTGCTCATCCCTCGGGGGCCCCTGGCACCAGCACCTAGGGTGGCAGTCTCTGCACAGTGAGCTCCTGGCCACGGCTGGAAAGAAGGGTGTTGGGAGCCGGCAGGCGCTACAGCAGAAGTTCAGAGATTTTAAATCAGATATTCCTGAGATATGTGTGTCGTGTGTGTTGTATTGTTTAAAAATAAAGTGTGAATTATCCTCAGCTCATTTCATTTCTCAAGGTGCCGGGGTTTCATTTTGTTCAACTACCCAGACTGCCCAGATTTGCTTATCTGCTTTACTCTGTTTGTAATTGCAGGAGGATGTGTGCTCACCAGAGAGACAGAGAAAGAACCAGTGAGAACCAGCGGGGTACAGACACTACAATTCTCCATTTTTCCATCCTCTCAAGATTTTGAACACTTTTGTGCATGTGTTTGGCTTGTTTCTCAAATCAGTGGGGCTGAGATTTTTTTTTTTTCTTTTTTGGAGAGGTTTTTGCTGTAGGGCATGTGTGCTCACCAGAAAGTCGGAGAGAGACAGGAAGCGAGAAATCACCCCCCAGGGGGATAGCCACGCCACAATCCCTTCTCCATTCTCCTCTCAGGATCTTGGGCATGCATGCACACGTGCCCAGCATGAATTTAGCCACCAGGCCCAGGACTTAAATTGTGGTCAACCACGTGGGAGTCCAGTGACATAGGCATTATGCTAACTGCCGGTCCCAATGGGATTGGGATTTGAACTGTGGTCAGCCATGCAAGATCCAGCTCCCTTAACCACTAGGCGATGGGACCGTCCTTCTGCTTTTTAGAAAGTAAACTGTCAGGACCAGCAGATGGCATAATGGTTACTTGCTTGACTCCCACATAGTAGATGATGGCATTTCGAGTCCCAGACCTGGCAACTTAAAACACTGGGTGCATGTCCAGAGAGAAGAATAAAGGAGAGGGACTGTGGTGTGGCCATCCCCTCTGGGGAGTGATTTCTCGCTTTCTGCCTCTGTCTCTCTCTCTGGCAAGCACACGCATCCTGTAGCAAAAATCTCTCTTAAAAAAATAAAGTGAACTGTCAAGCCAGCAGGTGGCGTATGGTCAAGAACCTGGACTCCCACATGGCAAACTGTTCAAGTCCCAGACCTGGTAGCTTGCTTTCTCACTTCCTCCCTTTCTCCTTCTCTTGCTGTTTCCTGGGTGAGCACAAGTACCCTAGAGTAAATTAAAAATAATATTAGGTTGTTGGAAAAGTGATAATGTATTTTTCTGTTTTTCTATGAAAAACATGTGTCATGGCTGTCCTGACAACCCAATAAATAAACTTAAAAAAAATTTGAGGGACCAGCAGTTGGCATAATGGCTATGTCACTGGACTCCCATGTAGTCGACCATGGTTCGAGTCCCGGATCCAGAGGCTTAAACTCATGCCAGGCGCGTGTGTGTGTGTGTGCCCAAGATCCCGAGAGGAGAATGAAGGAGAAGGGATTGCGTTGTGGCCATCCCCCCTAGGGGGTGATTTCTTGCTTTCTGTCTGTCTTTCTGGCAAGTGCATGCACTCTATAGCAAAAACCTCTCCAAAAAAAAAAAGAAAAGAAAAAAATTGAACTATCTGGCAGGTCGCATGGTGGTTAAGGGTGCTGGACTTCCACATGGTTGACTGCGGTTTGAGTCCCGGACCTGATGGCTCGCTTTCTCACTTTCCTTCTCTCTCTCTCGATCTCTCTCACTCTGTTGCTCTCTGGTCAAATTTAAATAAGTGAAGCTAAATAAAACAATTCTAAAAAAATAAAATAAAAAGCAAAAAAGATATAATTGAACTATCACTTATTTGAGTGTTTTTGGTTTTAAAGACAAAACACATGACATCTGAGCAAGAAGCTAAATAATTATAAAGATGCTCTGCGGAGGGTGACATCAGGCCTGGTATCCACATTCTGTCTAGGGTAACTCGGAACTGGGCTGGGCTCCCGAAACCCATCAGGTCTCTGAGGTTTGCTTTGGGCGCTAGGGGGCAGCACAGACCCTAGTTTTGATTACTCCAGCTTCGAGGCATCTGGCTGCTTGGACAAGGACCGGAGATGATTGACCTGACACCCTAGGTGAGCCTCATGCCCAACTCTTGGCCCACACCTCTTCTTGGAGATGCACCTAAGAGTGGCCTTAGGGCAGGCTTTACTGTGACCTGGAATCCCCAACCCCCACTGGGGCTGGGTTTACCCACTCATTCTCTGTTAGGCACTTGTCTTACCATACTGAAAATTACTCAGCAGACAGCCTGAGGGTTTGTGCTCTCCCACCCAGTCCTTTCAGGCAGTCATCTGCCTTCTCGGTTCCTGTTTTCCCCAATTTGGCAGTGGATGTTACATCCAGGCCTGGATGACACTCCTGTGGACACCTCGGGGCTGCCCTGACCAGGAGGCTCTGCTCTGCTTACATCCCTGGCCATGCTCCCTCTTCCTGCTGTGTCGTTTTCAAGATTCAGTTCTGAATACCTGCCTTAGGTGCACGCTTCAGTCCTGGACCCAGCAACTTGAGAAACATGCTGGTTCATGCTTTCCCAAAATCCTGAAAGGGAGAAATGAAGAGGTTACAGTGTGACCATGCCCTATGGGGGAACTTTCTTTCGCTCTCTCTCTTCCTCTCTCTGGTGAGTGCATGTGTACTGTGATACATTTTTTTTTTAATGATTTTTCCTTCCTCCCTTCATTTCTTTAATTTGCCAGAGGGTGCATGCATCATCTGGGGGAGAGAAAATGAGAAAGCACCCCTCATGGGGAATTGCTTCTCTGCAATACTACCTCCTCCCCTTCCTCCTGGGAAACAAGTGGGCGCACACACAGCACCCTGTGTGATTTTCAAGCCTCTGGGTTGGGGATTCCTATGCAGTTGGCCATATGGGATCCAGCCGCCTTCACCACCTCACCATAAGCTGGCCCATTTTTCTTTCTTTATTCATGATAAGAGTGTATGCACACATACTTGAATGGAGAGAAGAGCACCCTCCACAGGGTCTGGGCACAAGTCTTTCCAGGCCTCCAGTGCATCAGATCTTGGGTACTCACACATATGCCTGGTGTGTATCAGGCCAAGCAGACCTGGGATTCAAGCCACAGTTGCCACATGGGATCCAGCTCCTCTTGAGGTATCCATTGCCCTCCCACTGTTCTGGGGCCTCCCTTCCAGGCAGAGCTCTCTCCTCTTTGTCCCCAGCTGAGCTCACACCCTGGCTCTTGATCAGGTTAATTAGTGTTCTTAGTGAGTACTGATTCCTGTCACCAGACAAATCAACTGCTGAAGCCCTGGTGAGGTGTCTGGGCTGCTCCCCTCCCCTCCTAGGTTGTCCCTGGCGGTGAGTCTGTTTGGAGAAGCAGTAAGGTCAGCCTACACCAGCATCCATGAGACTGGGCCCAAGGCAGAGAAAGTGGCTAAGGAGGACATAGACATGGCGGCAGCACCTGGAGTCCTGGGTTCCCCAGGGACCCACCGGGAGAAGCCAAGTCCAGGCCACAGCAGGGTGCAACAGGCTCCAGCTCCAGAGCATCCCCGCCCTGCCTGGTGTCAGAGGAGGGAAGACACACCAGGGGGAGCTTTCGGCCAGTGGGGCTGCATCCAATTCCTGTTTGCAGAGCTGTGCTTGTCAGGACCCCCAAAACAGGGAGGGAGTGTCTGGAAAGGAGTAGCCTGGGCAGCTTCCACACCTGCCATTACCTGGGACCCCCACACACACACACCTGTCTGGCTCACTCTTCCCATCTGGCCCATGTTGACCCAGGACTTGCCTCTCCCCAGTGAGGCCTTGGGCGCTTGGTAGAGCGGGACACGGTTTGGTGGAAGGTTGTCTCCCACAGGGCTGGCCTTGTGCCCAAAAGGCCATGTCTGGGCTTTGGAAATTTTTGTTCCCCAGGAAGTCAGAGGGCCCCTACTTCTGGAATCTCCAGGCAGCATTTCAGGCCAGCATCTGCCTGGCCTGTTACCTTCTTCCAGCTTGACCTGGACTTTCTCTCACTAGCGTCCACCTGTGGCTCTCTGGAGTTCTAGGGGGACTCAGACTAGGCGAGCCTCGGTTTCCCCATCTGTACAGGAGAGGATGCAGGTCCTAGGGAGTGGCCCAGGTCTGTGCCTCTGCCCCACCCCTCCCCAGTCCACCCCGCCCAATTTCCGTTCAATTAGACCGTATTTCTGAAGTTTTTTCCACGTGCTGGGCCTGGGACACTATCCGCGAGTCCACTGGAGACCAGAAGTAGACACAGGAATACCAAGGAGGCAACGGAAAGAAGGGGATGAGGTCCCGCCAAGCGGCGTTTTCGGCTCAGGGAGCAAAGGAGGGGCGGTGCCAGGGCTTAAAGTTCAACCCTCTCGCCCCCAGGGGCTCCGCCCCTCTCGGCGGTCCACCGGGCCCATTGGCCGCGGGGGAAATCCCGGGGGCGGAGCGCACGGGAAGGTACAGCCTGCCCGGAACACCAGGGACCAGTGTCCGGTGTGGAGCCCATGCTGAACTCGTGCTCCGGGTCCCGGCCCCCTAACCATGCGCTGCTTCGGGCTCTGGCTGCTCAGCGCACTGTGGCTGCAGGGTGAGCGGTCCGGGCGGCTTGGCCCAGGGTTGGGTTTCAGGGAGCTACCGTCAGGGACGCGGCGCGGGACAGAGTGGCTCTCCAAGGGGAACGGAACGTCGGGACCCTGGTCATTCTGGCTCCCTGCACCCTCCACCCTTTGGCTGCTTCGGGCTGGTCTAGGGGGACGGGGCACGCAAGGTGGTCACTCAGCAGAGAGGTCAGAGCCAGGGTAGCCAGAGAAAGGGACCCTTAAAAGTGAATTATAAGAGAGAAGTTGGTGTCTGGGGCATTTGTAGGGGATGGGCCAGACCAAACTGGGTAAGGACGGCAGAGCTGCTCCACCAGCGTTGCTAGAGGTGCCCTGGGCCCCCAGGCTTCTGTGAGACCACAGCATGAGATGGAGATTGCCCTCCCCATGGACTCTCCAGAGGAGCAGTGACCATGAGGAGGGTATCTAGCCACATAGGGACCACCTCAGGGAAGACTGAGTGGGCTCTGGCCCTGGAGGTCCCCATTGCCTTGGGACCTCCTGGGCCGGTGTTATGTTGTGCTCAGAGCCCTCTGGGATAGATGGTCTCTGAAACCCGAGACTTGTCCCTGCAGGGCCAGGTTTCTGCCTGTGTTGGATACCAGGGAGTTTCCAGTTTTTGGTCAGGCGAACAGCCTGCAGGAGTCCCTTCTTGTTCCCTAGTTTGATATCATCATATGGTTAGAAGAAATGAAAATGCGCAGACTCTTATGTAAATACGTAAACTCCCTCCAGGGCCTGTGTGCATCCTCCCTTCTGGAGCAGAGAGGTCCAGACCGGCCCTTGGGCCCTGGCAGGAAACCTGTGTGGGAGCAGCTTGGTGGGCTCATGGAAGGGTTGGAGCAGGGCAGGGTCTCTGGGCACTGCATATGAGGGACACTGCCAGGCGTAGCTGTGCCTGGCCCCACACGGTGCTGGTGTCCTGTGGTGTTTGGGGGCAAATAACTTTCTTGGGCTATTTGGCCAGATCTTTGAGTGATTGATCTTGAGTTGTTTGGTGCTTCTCCCAGAGGAAAACCACAACACACCCTGAAGGGGCTGGAACCTGGGGACCCAAGAAGCTTCCCAGGGTAGAAGGCTCTTTGTGCTTCTGACCCCCTTTCTCCCATAGTGATTGCCCACAGCTCCTCCTTACCGCATGTGAAGCAGTACGAGGTGGTGAGGCCCCGGCGCCTGCCAGGACCCCGCACCCGCCGAGCTCTACCCTCCCAAGTGGTAAGTCTCAGCTGTCCATTCACCAGGCTGGCCTGAGACCCCACCCTGGTCAGAGCCTGTCGCTGTGAAAAAGAGATTACTTGTACCTGCCAGGCAATTGGAAGGGGTCGGCTTTTCAGATTGAGGGGCTAGGTATGTGTCTGTGGGGGGGGAGGGGAATGCCCTGCACAGCTGTGGGGGGACTTGAAGCCCAGTCAGCCTGTTTCTGCTTCTGGGGTGTGGCCTGCGGGCCTTTGGTCCTCCTCCCTCCTGTGCTCCTTCTTCCTTCCTCCTGCCTCACTCTGGGCAGGGCGACCACCACCGTACCTTCAGGGGTGCCTTTGGGAGAGCACTGGGTGCTTACTGCACACCTCTCCTTCAGGAACCCTGCAAGTCCAGCCTGGAGGTGCCTTTGGGCCCCAGAAAACTGGGAAGGGGCAGCCCCTGCGGGCGAGGCCACTCCCCAGTTTCACTTGGCAGGGACTGATAAGCCACATTCCTCTTTGAGTAGTGGAGACGGCTCCCTGCAGTATTGCGAGTTAGCTGTGACACACCTTCCTTGGGGCCTGGAAAGGGCCTGGTGGGGTTTCCCCAGGGATGGAACTGAGAATCCCCCACACACATACACACACACACTCAGGAACAGTTCTGAAGCCCTAGTAAGTGGGTGTGCATGCATGTACATTGTGTGCATGCATATGTATCATGCGTGCATGGAATATGTACATGTGTGTTTCCAGACAGGGCAGCCCTGGCCCTGTCCTTATCTTGGTGTCCAGAGAAGCCGTTCCTAGCCTGCAGACCTGTCTGTTGCCCTGGGCTCTTCTCCCACCCAGTGGACATAGCCCTACTATCCAGAGGGGCCAGCAGGCTTGAGCCCAAGCCGATGTACAGTAAGGGTTAAGCCTGGGTGTGCAGACTAAAGTGCGGTCATGGCTCATACAGGAAGTTGCTGGGAAGGCCCATGTACCCCACCTGCCCCCACCTCCTTTGCTGCCTAGCCCCTCCCCCCTGCTTCCTCAAGGAATATTATCCATATGTGGATAAATGGGGAAACTGAGCGATGGGGAAAGAGGGGGACCGAGAAGCCCAATGTCCTTCTAGCCTGTCCAAGGCATGGGCTCTATCCCTCTCCAGTATAGCCCAGCCTGAACCAGCCACCATCTACCCTGCCTGAGGCTGATGGCCAAGCATCCCCAGAGGGGCTTTCAGGCTGTGGAACTCTGCCCAGAGGCTAGAGGCTACCACCCCCTCTTCACCCAGCTGAGCGTCTCCCACAGGGGCAGACTGCTCATCTGGACCCTTCCCTTCTGGCTCAGGGCCTATACCCGGAGAGTGTGAGCTATGTCCTTGAGGCCAAAGGGCATGCCTTCACCTTGCACCTGCGGAAGAACAGGTGAGCAACGGATCTTGGCCCCTCAGGTTGGTCCCACCTGGCTGAACCTGGCATGCGGGCTCCACCCACCACCCTTCTGCCCCCAGCACACAGGTATCCTTGTTGTGTGGCTTCCTGGCCCAACCTCTTCATGGGGAATGTGGTCAGGCCTGAGGGATCAGAGGGCCTGGAATGCTACATGGGTTCTTTTCCAGGGACCTGCTAGGCTCGGGCTACACAGAGACCTACACAGACATCAACGGCTCCGAGGTATCGGAGCAGCTGCAGGGGCAGGTATGGGGCCCTGGAGCAGCCTTCCCTGAGGCTGGTGGGGGGAGCAGGTCTGGACCTGGGAGCAGGTCTGGACCCTCACACACTACTTCTGCAGGACCACTGCTTCTACCAGGGCCACGTGGAGGGGCACCAACACTCCGCAGCCAGCCTCAGCATCTGTTCTGGACTCAGGTGGGTGCCATGGAACACACAGGATATCCGAACGCCACGGTTCTAGCATTCTCCTCACTGTGCAGAGAAGTGAACAGGCAGAGAAGAAAGGGCCTTGAGGCTAGACTTGGAGAAACGCCTCTTTCTTGTGCTTTTGTGCATTTGTGGAATGTGCAAAGGCATTTGTTCAGGGCTTCTGTTTGATTTTACTCATCCTGCCAAGTCCATAGGCAGGGCTTACTCTGGCACACCTGCCTGCACCCACAACCCTGGGTGCCCAGGACTTGAGCCCTAGCATGTCACCTGCCCGGGGGTTGCCAGTCACAGTGCAGAGCACTGCGGCCACTAGGCTGGAGCCTGTTACCCTTCAAGGGCTTCATCCCCTGTCCTCCTCTCGCCTCAGGGGCTTCTTCCAGGTGGACTCAGCCACCCACCTGATTGAGCCCCTGGATGGAGGTGGTGAGGAGGAGCAGCATGCTGTGTACCAGGCCGAGCACATGCAACAGAAGGTCGGGACCTGTGGAGTCAGTGACACCAGCCTGAACAACCTCCTAGGACCTCGGATGGCAGCAGCCTTCAATCCTCAAGACCGGGTGAGCAACTTTTCCCCTGTGCCTGGCCTGTCCTGTCACTGTCCTCTGATGTGGACCTGTGCATCCCCCAGGCTCCCTGTGCACTTGTGTGCTGCAGCCCAGGGTGGGCCCAGGCGTTCCCACACTGTGTGGGCCTGGCTCAGCCTGGCAGCTGGGGTGCTGACTCCTTAGTCTGCACTGGTACTGTCTCAACAATCCCTTCCAGCACCAAGCGGAGGCTTGGCACTGGCTCCAGACCCCAAGGAGGGCCTGGGCGCTAGGACAGGCTGTGGCTGAGAAAGCTGACTGGCTTCTTGTCACCATCCCTAGAACTGGCCACCATCCCGAGAGACCCGCTACGTGGAGGTGTACGTGGTCACAGACAGCACAGAGGTGGGCAGGCACAGAGGAGGGGCTGGGGTCAGAGGGTGTGCGGGGCACCAGCCTGAGGGCTTCATGTCTCGTGTCCCCAGTTCAAGCTCTTGGGGAGTAGAGAAGCTGTGCGCAGACGGGTGCTGGAGGTGGTGAACCACGTGGACAAGGTGGGGACTACATCCACCCTCTGGGGGTCTCCTCAAGGAGCTGCCAGGTTCTTCTCTGTATGGCTTCTAGGGCCCCTGGGCAGCCCTAGGCCAATGAAATCCCTGACTCAAGAAGGATGGGAGGCATCTAAAAAGGAGGGGGATGGTTGGCCACGGTGGGGTGGGAGGCCATAGGCATAGCAGCCAGCCGGGTGAGGCTAACTCAAGTTTTCATGTGCTCTGAACTCAGGACTCTGCCCAGTGCCCAGACCTTGAGCCTATGCCTGCTGGGCCTTCCACTGTCCTGGCCTGACCCATGGCATTCCCTGTCCTCTCCAGCTTTATCAGGAGCTCAATTTCCGCGTGGTCCTGGTGGGTCTGGAGATCTGGAGCAACCACGACAAGTTCCTTGTCAGCCCCTCCGCAGAAGTCACCCTGGAGAACTTCCTGGCCTGGCGGGCCCAGGAGCTGAGGGGGCGGCATCAGCATGACAATGTGCAGCTCATCACGTGAGTGGATGGCTGGCCATACCCACGACAGCCGGGGCAGGGGGCTCTGTGCAGCCA
>NW_006159672.1:7284979-7286840 GCF_000334495.1 Tupaia belangeri chinensis | reverse complement strand
CTGGATGCAGGAGGTGAGGAGGAGCAGCCTGATGGGTACAAGGCTGAGCCGATGAAACAGAAGGTCGGGACCTGTGGAGTCAGTGACACCAGCCTGAACAACCTCCTAGGACCTCGGATGGCAGCAGCCTTCAATCCTCAAGACCGGGTGAGCAACTTTTCCCCTGTGCCTGGCCTGTCCTGTCACTGTCCTCTGATGTGGACCTGTGCATCCACCAGGCTCCCTGTGCACTTGTGTGCTGCAGCCCAGGGTGGGCCCAGGCGTTCCCACACTGTGTGGGCCTGGCTCAGCCTGGCAGCTGGGGTGCTGACTCCTTAGTCTGCACTGGTACTGTCTCAACAATCCCTTCCAGCACCAAGCGGAGGCTTGGCACTGGCTCCAGACCCCAAGGAGGGCCTGGGCGCTAGGACAGGCTGTGGCTGAGAAAGCTGACTGGCTTCTTGTCACCATCCCTAGAACTGGCCACCATCCCGAGAGACCCGCTACGTGGAGGTGTACGTGGTCACAGACAGCACAGAGGTGGGCAGGCACAGAGGAGGGGCTGGGGTCAGAGGGTGTGCGGGGCACCAGCCTGAGGGCTTCATGTCTCGTGTCCCCAGTTCAAGCTCTTGGGGAGTAGAGAAGCTGTGCGCAGACGGGTGCTGGAGGTGGTGAACCACGTGGACAAGGTGGGGACTACATCCACCCTCTGGGGGTCTCCTCAAGGAGCTGCCAGGTTCTTCTCTGTATGGCTTCTAGGGCCCCTGGGCAGCCCTAGGCCAATGAAATCCCTGACTCAAGAAGGATGGGAGGCATCTAAAAAGGAGGGGGATGGTTGGCCACGGTGGGGTGGGAGGCCATAGGCATAGCAGCCAGCCGGGTGAGGCTAACTCAAGTTTTCATGTGCTCTGAACTCAGGACTCTGCCCAGTGCCCAGACCTTGAGCCTATGCCTGCTGGGCCTTCCACTGTCCTGGCCTGACCCATGGCATTCCCTGTCCTCTCCAGCTTTATCAGGAGCTCAATTTCCGCGTGGTCCTGGTGGGTCTGGAGATCTGGAGCAACCACGACAAGTTCCTTGTCAGCCCCTCCGCAGATGTCACCCTGGAGAACTTCCTGGCCTGGCGGGCCCAGGAGCTGAGGGGGCGGCATCAGCATGACAATGTGCAGCTCATCACGTGAGTGGATGGCTGGCCATACCCACGACAGCTGGGGCAGGGGTCTCTGTCCAGCCAGACCTCCAGGCTCCCAGGTGGAGCCGTGCAGTA
The DNA here is from genome assembly GCF_000334495.1 of Tupaia belangeri chinensis. Lineage (NCBI taxonomy): Eukaryota > Metazoa > Chordata > Mammalia > Scandentia > Tupaiidae > Tupaia > Tupaia belangeri. Next base: position 7,285,594 of record NW_006159672.1, on the reverse strand, counting down.
ATGAGGAGGGGCCCGGTCAGGAGGTGTGTCCTAGCCATCTGGGTTATTGTTTTTCTAGGGGAGTCGACTTCACTGGGACCACCGTGGGACTGGCTAAGGTGTCTGCCATGTGCTCCCACCACTCGGGTGCTGTGAACCAGGTGAAGGGAACTCCCTGCCGGGTTTGCCAGACCAAAGCTGGAGCCACTTGGCGGGTGGGCAGGCAGGCACAGAGCCTGAGCTGGACATGTGAGGGGAGACGTTCAGAACCCAGGCCCCCAGAGCACAGCTGAGTGGCCACCCTTTCTGGGGATGGGCTTGATGCCTGTTTTGGTTTGAGAAGAGAATAATGACAATCCCCTGGGTTGCTGGCAGTGAGGGCAGTGGGTACAGGTGCATGGCCATGCAGCAAGCCTAGTGAGCTCAGCCCCTCCCTGCAGGACCACAGCCAGAACCCCATCGGCGTGGCATCCACCATGGCCCACGAGATGGGTCACAACCTGGGCATGGACCATGACGAGAATGTCCAAGGGTGCTACTGCCCTGTGCCTCGAGATGGTGGCGGCTGCATCATGGCTGGCAGCATTGGGTGAGGGGTCCTGTGGGCCTACAGAGTGGGAGTGCCATGGGGATGTG
>NW_006159672.1:7281399-7284461 GCF_000334495.1 Tupaia belangeri chinensis | reverse complement strand
ATGTCACGTGGCCGCTGATAAGACATGCCCTCCCCTCAGCTCCAGATTCCCCAGGACATTCAGCCAGTGCAGCCAGGTCGACCTAGAGACCTTTGTGAAGGAGTCCCAGCCTGCCTGCCTGATCAACACCCCCAACCCTGACCGGCTGGTGGGCGGCCCCGTGTGTGGAAACCAGTTTGTGGAGCGTGGGGAGCAGTGTGACTGTGGCCCTCCCGAGGTGCGCCTGTGCCCCACCACCTGCCCTCTGCTTCCCATCAGTGTGGGGTGCTGTAATCTCTGTCCCTCCCTGTTCGGGAGACAACCCCCAACCAAGTGCCCTGTGCACTCACAGCCATACGTGGCTCTCAGGGCTCCAGAAGATGTTTTCCATTTTCCTTTGACCCTGACACCTCAAAGGGGAGTTGAAGGACAGTGACCACGTGGCCTCCCCAGTGGTCCAGGAGGTGGGGTCTACCTGGAGCCCAGGGCTGGCCCCAGTGTGCAGCTTGCTCAAGTAGTCACCACTCACTCCCTCAGAGCTGCCAGAACCACTGCTGCAATGCCACCACCTGCCAGCTGGCTGAGGGGGCCGAGTGTGCCCGTGGGACCTGCTGCCATGAGTGCAAGGTATGCAAACCCCTCTCACCCCTGGAGCCCCTACCCCAGCTGAGCCCAAGCTTAGCAGATGGGAAGGGGCCCTGGGCCCAAAGCAACATGCACGGGCCTGTACAGGGGGCCTTGGTTCCCAGGGTGAGCTTCTCTCTGCTGGGCTAGGTGAAGCCAGCAGGTGAGCTGTGCCGCCCCCTGAAAGCCATGTGTGACCTCGAGGAGTTCTGTGATGGACAGCAGCCGGAATGCCCAGAAGATGCCTTCCAGGAGAATGGCACACCCTGCCCTGGGGGCTACTGCTATAATGGGAACTGCCCCACACTGACCCAGCGGTGCCAGGACTTATGGGGGTCAGGTGAGGCGGCCTGAGTGCTGGTGTAGGGACTAGCATGTCAGGTGGCAACAGGCTAACCTGCTCTTGCCTGTAGGTGCACGGGCCGCTGTGGAGAACTGCTTTGCCCACAGGATCTCACTAGGCTGTCAAGGTGGGATCTCTCCAGGAATGAGCAGGTGTGTATCCATGACTGGACTCTTGGGCCCAAGACATGGGGTGTCCACACAGGTGGAGTCACTCCCAGAGGCTTTTTCCCACGAAGGGGTCCCGTTGTGCCAAAGCGGGCAGCTCTCTGGCGGGACCCCTCACTTGAGCATGCTGTCCTGGTTGTAGGGAGGGTGGGCCCCTAGCTTGTTCCATTAGCTTTGGGAACACTGTCTGCCCTCTGCAGGGTTGACAGATGTGGCATCCTGTACTGCGAGGGGGGAAAGAAGCCCTTGACACGGAGGTCCTGCACCCTCACGTCCCACTCAGGTGCATGCCAAGCTCTTGCCACAGAAGAGGACACTGCCTATGAGTCAGTGCCCCAGGGCACCAAGTGTGGTGAGAAGAAGGTGAGCGCTAGTCGTCACCCTGCAGAGCTGGGCGAGGGGGAGGGGCTTCAGGGAGCCTAGACATGCCCAGTCTATGCTCAGAGAGGCCGTGCCACCCCAGGGGTCCCGAGGACGTGTCCCACACAGCCTCTCCACAGACACTGTCCAAACTCAGTGACGGCTGGCAGAAGCTGTGCAGAATCTGCTGTCCTTTAGGGGAACCTGAGAAGGTCAATGGGAGGCAGAAAAGCCTGTTCTCAGTTAATAGTTTGAAGACTATTCTGTAGTTGCCACATCCCCACGAGATGCCCAAAGGACTCCCAGGGTCTGTGGGTGGGTCAGCAAGGAAATGTGCAATGCTGGACGTGGTGACCAAGATCTCCACCTCTACCCACTGTACCTGCTGAGCTTACCCTGAGGGTCCCACGAAGGGGTCCCGTTGTGCCAAAGCGGGCAGCTCTCTGGCGGGACCCCTCACTTGAGCATGCTGTCCTGGTTGTAGGGAGGGTGGGCCCCTAGCTTGTTCCATTAGCTTTGGGAACACTGTCTGCCCTCTGCAGGGTTGACAGATGTGGCATCCTGTACTGCGAGGGGGGAAAGAAGCCCTTGACACGGAGGTCCTGCACCCTCACGTCCCACTCGGGTGCATGCCAAGCTCTTGCCACAGAAGAGGACACTGCCTATGAGTCAGTGCCCCAGGGCACCAAGTGTGGTGAGAAGAAGGTGAGCGCTAGTCGTCACCCTGCAGAGCTGGGCGAGGGGGAGGGGCTTCAGGGAGCCTAGACATGCCCAGTCTATGCTCAGAGAGGCCGTGCCACCCCAGGGGTCCCGAGGACGTGTCCCACACAGCCTCTCCACAGACACTGTCCAAACTCAGTGACGGCTGGCAGAAGCTGTGCAGAATCTGCTGTCCTTTAGGGGAACCTGAGAAGGTCAATGGGAGGCAGAAAAGCCTGTTCTCAGTTAATAGTTTGAAGACTATTCTGTAGTTGCCACATCCCCACGAGATGCCCAAAGGACTCCCAGGGTCTGTGGGTGGGTCAGCAAGGAAATGTGCAATGCTGGACGTGGTGACCAAGATCTCCACCTCTACCCACTGTACCTGCTGAGCTTACCCTGAGGGTCTCAGGGGAAAGCGGGGCAGGAGGTCCCAACCATCTTCCTAAGAGACCCCCTCCCCACTTCTTCCAGGTTTGCTGGGAAGGACACTGCCAAGACCTCCAAGTTTATAGATCCAGAAACTGTTCTGCTCAGTGCCACAACCACGGGGTATGTGTCCTCACAAGATAGCACGCCCCCTGCCTATTGCCCACTTGGTCACAGAGTTCTTGGTGGTGACAATTCCAATGTAGGAGCCAGAGGCTTGGATAAGTCCCACCTGTCCTGTCACTGGGGTTCTCAGTGGAGCCCATCTAAGGGCTAAGGCCAGGCAGGGTGACCTCAGTAGATGGCACCTATGCAGTCACTGGAATGAGGTCTTTTGATGAGGCTGCAGGATCAGCACATGTGGGTGAGATTCTGGGGGGTCCTTTGCATGGGACTGCAGGCTGCTCTCCGGGGTCCCTGTTCTTGAGGTTTGTGTGTCTCTCCAGGTGTGCATTCACAAG
>NW_006159672.1:7265027-7281362 GCF_000334495.1 Tupaia belangeri chinensis | reverse complement strand
AAGGTCACTGCCACGCCGGCTGGGCCCCACCCCATTGTGCAAAGCTACTGACTGACAGGCGTTCAGGTAGGGCCCAGGCTGTCCCCGCAGACCCCACTCCCAAAGCCTGAGCCTATAGGGGCCCCATGATGAGGCTGGGGCTGAGGCATAAGCCGCATGCCCAGGAACCATGAGGGATAGTGTTCAAGGTTCCAGTTTGCAGCCCCTGGCCACTGATCCACAGGTATAAGGCAGGGCCCAGGAGGGATTCTGTGTTCCCATTTTGGGCCAACATGAGAAGCCTTATCCTAAAGGACAGGGCATGGAAGGGGGCCAAGGACAGTGTCTAGCTCTGAGCTGAGCCTCTAGGCCACCATCAGCCCATGTCCTCCAGCCTTCCCTTGGCTCAGGAACCTGGGGCCACCCACCCGACAGTCTTCCTCTCCAGTGGCCACTGAACATACAGCTCTCTACAGCACCATAGCCTCATGGGCCTGGCCCAGCCTTGCCTGTGGCACTATAGGCCTGGAACCCCCTTCTGCCACACTCTCCAACCTGTTACCAGAGAGCTGGGAGCACTGGTGTAATGTACTGGGTCCTCCACTGAGGGGTCTTCATGTGTGGGGAGAGGGGCAGGTGCAGCAGTAGAAGCCCCCATGGCCCAGAGCATGACCATGGGGGGCTGAGAACAGCTATGTCTCCCGAGGATTCTCCTAGACCCCACTTCCTTAGGTTGACGTGCAGCTGTGTCTCCACAGCACCCAGGAGCTTCCAGGTCAGTGTGCTGGTGCCTCTGGTGCTCCTTGTTGCCATGCTGGTCATCCTGGCAGGCGTCATTGTCCATCGCAAGAGCTGGAACCGTATTCACAAGAGGTGAGGACACTGGAGGTTACAACACATCAGCGTGTGTGACAAGCACTTCCTGTGCTCGGTGCTGTTGGGAAATGGCCTCTACAGCTGCTCTTCACACAACAAGCCCCACCCTCAGGGGAGCTGGGTTCACCCCAGGCAGACAGCCATGACCATAAGATGTTCCCCTTGATACCCTCCTTAAGGCAGGCCTGGGCCGGGAGCTAGGAAACTCCTTGGCCACCAGGCCAGCCACAGTGGGCAGACGTGCACAGTAGTCTTCACATGCCTCTCTCCTGGCGTGACCCATGGAGGCTCCAGGCCATGAGGAGCTGTCACTGCCTATTCAGAGACCCACCTCCTGGTCTCTTATGGCTGTGACCTGCACATCTTGCCACCTTCTTTGGGACTTTGCTGGAGCTGAGCGGGACCCCAGTTAGACTGAGGATGTGATACTGGGGAAGCCCAGACCTGGGAACCCCTGTGTCTTGAGACCAGGACACCACGACGAAGACACACTGTGCTGACTCCTCCTGTTTTCCTTCCCAGGAATGCAGCTCCCAAGACCTCCATGGGACTCTCCAACCCCCTGTTCCACTCGGGGGGCAGCAGCGTGCCAGCCAAGGGCGGAGCTTCAGTCCCCACTCCAGGCCCCCCAGAGCTGGTTTCTCCAACCCATCCTAGGCAGCACCCCACACCCATGGTTGCATCAGTGACTCCAAAGTGGCCACCCCCTGCTGTAAGCACTGTCTCCTGACATAAGGGGACTCTCTTGGCTCCTCCACCCTTTTGTCCCAGGGGCTGAGACAAAGCCCTTCTGTGTAAATTAACTCATATGGCCCTAGGGTAGCCCTGGGGCTGAGAATGGCTGCCATGGTGGTCCTTTGTGGGAGAGAAAGCTCTAAGAGTGGGATATCCAAGCCCCACATGAGCCAGGGACAGAACTGGAGTTTGGACTTAATTGTGGCTCAGAGGCCAGCTTAGATATTCTCAGTCTCAGCGGGATCTGTGTAAGGAAGGACTGAGGTGCAGCCACCCATGGTGCTTTCTAGCTCCAGGATGTGCATCCACGTGGCTGAGGGAACCGAATGTGAGGGGTGAGGGTTACACATTTAGGGACCAGGGAGCTGGCACAGACCCCCTCCCCAAGTCCACAAAAGGGCTTTGTTTCCCCTCCTCCGTGTGAGAGGTGCAAGACCCTTAGGTCCTGGAACTAGTGGGGGGTTTTGGGGTGGGAGCTCTGCTCCATGCCTGCTTCCTACCTGGCCCTGTCCCCTGCAGCATCCAGCCACCATGTCCACCCCACCCTTCCCAGTTCCTGTCTACACCCAACAGGCTCCAGACCAGGTGAGTAGCGGTGGTTGGGACAGCCAGGCTGGGTGGAGGGTATCTGTGAAGTGGAGGGCTTGGCAGCCATATTTGGTGGGGCCCATCTGTGGAAGGCACTGCACCTAGGCTAGGGGTCCCAGGTAGCAGCTGCTGCATACAGAAGGGTTGTGAGCCTGCCCTCACTAGGACATTAAGCAGAACCTCAGATTCGGGGAGGCTGTGGGAGAGCAAAGGTACAGTCTCAGGTCCTTCAGAGACACAGGGACAGGGCTGGTTTGTGAGGTTCTGACTCTTCCTCTTTCCATCAGCTCAGAGCTGCTCCACCCACCAAGCCCCTCCCAGAGCTGAAACCCAAGCAGGTAAGAGGATTCCACCATACTTGAAGGGACCACCCCCCTCCTACAGGCCCAAGGTCCCCTACAGGACAGAAAATGCAGGGGGCGCTCACCAGGCACTGAGAGAGTGTGCCAGAAACTAGGCCAGCCCCATCCTAATACTCAATTGAGTATTAGGCTTTGGGAGTTTTGAAAAGATCTCTTTCAAAATATGGGTCACTGGAGCCTTGGTAGGTCAAGTTGAGGTTTAATTCCCAGGTTCTTCTTCCCTCAGTATCCCCCTACAATGTTGGGGGGTCTTCCTCTCATGCTGTCCCTGGGCTAAGCCCAAAGTCTCTTCTCCGCTAATCATGAGAGTCTGACCTTATGTGCCTCTCTCATTCCTGGGAACCCTGTAGGGAGGAGTGGGGCCTTGCCTTGGCCTTAGCCCTCATGGTCACTCTGGGGCAGTGGCTTGGCTGGAGGAGGACCTGCATACTAACTTCCTGGTGGGAGACAGGTTCTCTGCTTCCAGCAAACACTGGGGCAGCAAAAGAGCCCAGGGTTTCTCTTCTGGGGTCTGGCACAGAAGCCTCAGCCGAGCAGATCTGCTGCCCACATAGTGTTGCTGGACATCCTCTTTGGGGAGGCCTCTGCCAACCTCATTGTGGTGGGTACAAAGAGGGCAGGATGGGGCCTGCTGTGGTGTGGTAGTTAAGGTGGCTGAAACCCATATGGCCAACTGTGTGGTTCAAGTCTGGGATATGGTGGCTTGAAAACCACACAAGTACATGTGTATGCATGCCCAAAATCCTAAGAGGAGAATGGAGTAGGCATTGCATTGTGGCAATCCCCCTTTGGGAATGCTTTCTCACTCCCCACTCCCATCTCTCTCCCATGAGCACATGTGCCTATAGTAAAATGTTAAATAAATAAATACCTTTGGAGAGATACTTTGACTCTAAATACTGTTTCCCCTTAAACTTTTTTAAAAATTTTCTATAGGGCACATGCACTTTGCCAGAGAGAGACAGACAAAGAAAGGGGGGGAGGGGAGTGAGAAAGCACCTCCTAGGGTGGGTGGCTCTGCCACAATCCCTTCTCCGTTTTCCTCTCAGGATTTTGGGTATACATGGTGCCCAGCATGATTTTCTTGCCAGCAGGTCTGGGACTTGAATGGCACCATCAGTCATGTGGGATCCAGCCATCTTAGCCACCATGTCTTGAACTGGCCCTCCCCTTAAACTTTGACCTACTACTTTGTAGCAGCTATCAGTCAACATTATCCGCAATCGTTACTGTGGTGTTTGCTTCTTATTGATTTTCTATCTCTGTTTCCTTTTTAACTTTTTATCTGAACTACTTTTATACTTATGTAAGAGTTTCAAAAATAGTCCCAAGAGGAGTCTTGACAGGCAAAATCAGGGCAGGATGGGCAGAGCTTTCGGGCCAAGGAAGTGGTAAGAGTCACGTGAGCAGCAGGCAGAGACAAAGGCTGCAAGGAGGTTGTGCCTCCCCAGCAAGAGGAAAAGAGTTCTCCTGTGGATCTCCCATGGGCTGCTCAGCAGGATCCTTGGGAGCTGCTGAAAACTACAAATGTTTGGCCCACTCTGCCGACCTGCCTAGGGTGACATGCACACAGGGTAGGCACCACAGCTCTGCCTGGTTGCCTTCCTCCTCCACCCCAGAGCCTGGCCTCCCAGAAATGCAAACAAATGCATGTTTAGGTTAATTCTTGGCTTTCCAGCTTCCAAACATCTATGTTCTGGCAATCTGAGAGTTTTATAAGGGTAGGGATTTGGTGGGGGTATCATAGATGAGACTATGAGATGGGTTCGGGCAGATGGGCCTAGGAATGGGAGCCCTGTTCTGTTTGGGCTATTTTTTTTTTTTTAATATTCTGTTTTTTAATTTTTATTTATTCATTCATTTTATTTTAATTTGACCAAAGAGAAAGAAAAAACAGAGAGAGCGAGAGAGAGAGAAAGTGAGAAAGCAAGCTACCAGGTCCGGGACTCGAACTATGGTCGGCCGTGTGGGAGTGTCCAGCACCTTAACCATCATGCCACCTACTGATCCCCAGCTCTGTTTGGGCTTTAGTCTGTGGGTAGAAGCAGCCACAAAGGGTTTTTCTGTAAAGAGAGCTCAGTGAAGGCAGGCCATTCTGGAGCAGAGCAGAGGCCCAGAGGGAGCTTTGCTCCAAGGTGCTGAGGAAGATCATGCCCCTGGTGAGGGCCTAGACCATTGAGGTGGCATCCACACTCAGCTGTGTCTGCACCCCTTCCAGATTGTCAAGCCGACCTCTGCACCCCCAATGCCACCAGTCAAACCTGGGACTGGAGGAGCCAAGCCTGGCCTGACTCAGGTAAGCACCCTCCACACATACACACACAGTGCAGTGTCTGTGCAGGGGCGAAAGATAGCAGACCTCCCCCAGTGGGCTGACTGTGGCACTGCCCTGGAGGGTGGGGAATTTCTTTAAAAATTGGCTGATAAACTGACAAAATTGGTGATTATTTTAAAAACATGGAAAATTCATTAGCTGTAGACTTATTTTAATGTCTGCTTATAATCTGTCAGAGGACTTTTCAGTGACTGCAGCTTTTTCTGGCTGTAAATTTTATTTTCTCCCCACTAGTGTAAGAAATTCATCTTTTATATAAGTGTTTGCTATTAATATTGGGCTATCACAGTGACCATCATTGTGTATATACTGCCTTTGAACTGTTATATGAACTATTCTAAATTTTTAAAAATGAATTGCTTATTTTATTTTATTTATTTATTGTTAGTATTATTTTCTAATTTGGTATAGCCATCAGAGAGGGACAGAGATAGAGAGAGAAAGAAAGTGAGAAATCAGGCCACCATGTCCGGGACTCGAACCACGGTCAGCCATGTGGGAGTCCAGCACCTTAATCACCACATCACGTGCTGTCTGGAACTATTGTAAATTTTAAGAAATGTGGAAGCGGACCAGCACATGGCATGGTGATGTGGTTCAAGTCCTGGACCTGGTAGCTTGCTTTCTCACTTTCCCTCCATTTCTGTCTCTGGTAAATTAAATAATAGTAATAATGATAAAAATTGAGTAAATAAGTCTTTAAAAGAAAAAAAAGAAATGTAGAAGCAAGAAAGATTCATTTTTGTACTAGGTAAGTTTTTGGTTTTTGTTTCTATAACTGCCAGAGCTGTGAGCTTGTCCAGAGAAAGAAAGCGAGAGAACACCCTGCAATGGGACGTGGTCATAGTACAGTTCTTATTTTATCCATTTCTGCCTTCCATGAGGATTTTGGGCATGCAAACACATGTACCCAGCCTACTCCTCAAGCCACTGAGGCTGGGATTCCAGCTGTGGTCAGCAATATGGGATCTGGCTCCCAGTGGACGGCACTTAACCACTGTGCTATGAGGCTGGTCTTAGTAGGTGTTTTGTTTCGTTTTTGTTGTTTAATTTTTCTATAAGTCACGTGCACTCAGCAGAGAGAGACAGAGACAGAGAGAAAGTGAAAAATCACCCCCTGGGGGGGATGGTCACATCACAATTTCTTCTCCAGTCTCCGCTCGGACACACATGCCCATGTGCTTGGCATGATTTTTTTAAAGAATTATTTATTTAATTTTATCAGATTATCATTATTATTATTTTAAATTGACCAGAGGAAAAAAGAGGGAAAGTGAGAAAGTAAGGTGCCAGGCCCAGGACCCAAAGGGCAGTCAGCCATGTGGGAGTACTGCCGCCTCAACCACCACCCCAACTCCCAGTGTGGTTTTTTAAAAAAATAATTATTTATTTTAATTTGACCAGAGGGATAGAGTGAGAGTGAGAAAGAGAAAGCAAGAAAGCAAGCCCCTAGGTCCGAGACTCGAACCACAGTCAGCCATGTGAGTTGAGGGTCCAGCACCTCTAACCACCCATGCCACCTGCTGGTCTCCCCAGCCTGATTTTTAAGCCACTGGGTCTAGGACTCAAACCATGAAGTAAGCCATGTGGGATCCAGTGCTTTAACCACCACGCCACTTGCTGGCCCCAGTAGATTTTAATATCAGTTCTCTTTTCTTCCTTCAAGGGGGCCATTGGCCCAAAGGTTGCTCTGAAGCCTCCCGTGCCTCCTGTCCAAAGGAGGTGACAGAGATGGAGCTCTCAGAGCACCGTGAGGGGTACATGTACACCTGCCTGGAAGTTTGGAAAAGTCACGGTAGAAGAGCCAAGCTCCTCAGCATGCCTGGTCCACATCCACAGGCTCTCAGTTTGACTTTGGGATTGGACTCTCTCCTGCTGGTCTGACCTCAGGAATGCATTTGCCAAGTAGGCTCTTGCTGTCCAGCAGGAGCCAATCCAGTTCTTCATGGCCAGTCTCTTTTCACCCCCCTTAGCTTAGCCCCAATACATGCATTTACAGCCAGTAGGGTGGGGATGAGCTATCAGCTGCCATGTACATGCCTAGGTGACCACCGGCCTTCTAGTTGTCAAGGGCAAGGGATGCACCCCCTCCAGCTTCTATACCTGCATTCAGGCCTCCTAAGCTCCCAGTTGCTCTACACACCTGTTAGTTCCAGGCCTGTGTTTATGTTGCTCATCAGGAAGAGCTCACTGCCTGATGATCCCCTCTCCCAGATCAGGTTAGCTTTGGGCGTTTTTCCTTTTAAGAGGGTGTCAGTGAGTGTATTGTATCTACATCCAGGCTCTAAGTCCTTCAATTTTAGGAGCCTGTTTCCCATGAGATCTAAGTAGGAAAAACTGTGGTTCTGTGTGTGTGTGTGTATGTGTGTGTGTGCATGCATGTGTGTTTAGGTGTAGGGAGCACCTTTATTTAAAAAAAACTGTGGGAGAATTAGCTCTTTTTTTGATTCCCTTGAAACCTTAGGTACATTCAACAGAGCTGAAAAACTGTGCCTTAAGTGTGAAAATTCTGTGTTTTACTAATAAATTATTGACAAATTCTAAATAAAGGGATATTTCATTGGGTCAGTGGAAAAGAGCACATGTTAAAGCGGATTTCAACTTACAAGATTTAAGGGTCTGATGCTTGTTAAACTGGTTGCTGTAAACAGATCAAGTCAAACTATTTTTACCTTCCTTTCTCCCTAGATTTTAATCTTAAACTCTCCCCTTCAGGAGGGCCAGCATGGTGGTTAAGACACTAGATTCCCACATGGTTCATCACGGTTCCAGTCTGAGATCCGGCAGCTTGAAAATCACAACAAATAAACAGATAAATATTGGGACCAGCAGTTAGTGTAATGGCTATGTCTCTGGACTCCCACGTCGACCGCGGTTCGCGTCCCGGACCCGGACCCGGTGGCTTAAAACTCACAACGGGTGCGTGTGCGTGGGTGCCCAAGATCCAAAGAGGAGAATGGAGAAGGGACTGCAGCGTGGCCATCCCCTCTGGAGGGGGTGATTTCTCGCTTTATGTCTCTGTCTGGCGAGCGCGCGCGCCCTATAGCAAAAAACCTCTCCAAAAAAATAAATAAATATTAAAAACAAAAAACTCTCCCCTACCTTAAACATTCCCAGTGGGGGCAGGGCTAGTCAGACCCAAGAACTGGAACCTAACATTACCGGGTAACAACCCCGCTCCTGGCAACGACGCCACAGCAAGCCCCGCATCTGACCGCATCTCTTGACAACGCACTCTACCAACAGCCCAAAGCCCCGCCCCTTCCGGCCCCGTTCCCTAGCAACGGCCTCAACACTCAGCCCGCTATGCTCGGCACTGCTAGACAGAGCCCCTCTGCCCTCTCGCCGCTGTCGCCAAACGCCCTTCGCGGCCTGTACGCCTGGCTGGACAGGCTTCCGCTCAGTCGCCCCAAACGCCACCTGGCCCGGGACTTCAGCGACGGCGGTGAGGGCGTGTCTGGTGGGGGTCGTAGGACACTGGTAGGCCGGCGGCTCAGGCCTGGAGCTCTCCACTTAGGGGAACCACCAGTCCCGACCTGCATGGGGTACCGAGGCCGAGGGAGGCAACAAGAGCCTCCAGCCTGGGCCCGTCGGATGGGACGGCCAGCCACAAGCAGTGTCTCCTGGGGGCCCTGCAAAATGCAGAAGATTCCAGAATAGGGGGATGAAGGGCGCGCTGAGGGTTCAAGGGTGGAAAAAGTGAGGGTGTCCGACCACAATGAGAGTTCCAGAGGATTCTGGTGTGTGGAGAAGGGCCACGTAAACCCATTGTTGGGGAGTCCTCCTCAGTACCCCCCCCCTATTCCCTGGGGAGGATGGTGGCAGGACTCGAGCTTGCTTCCCTCAGCTGCTCATCTTACCACCTTCTCCCCGAAGGGGGCACCCACTCCTTGTGGGAGCTCCTGCCCTGTCTCAGCACCGTGAATCCTAGCACTTGGTCCTCCCAGCTGCCAGGTGCAGGGGCCTGGTATCTCTGGGGACAAACCTGTTCCTCTTTCTCTCTGGTCTCTTTTCTGTCCTCATCTACCAGAAGAGGCCATGGGAGACAGCAGTGATGTAAGAAAACAAGCAAATCTTAGTTTCCTAGGTGAGGCTGACCTTGCACCCCCACCCCGCCCACAAATCCACAGTGATGCTAGCAGAGATTGTGAAGCACTTCCACCCCCGGCTTGTGGACCTGCACAACTACATCCCCACCTGCAACACGGACCAGAAGCTCAGCAACTGGAGCATCCTCAACAGGCAAGCGATCCGAGCACTGGGTGGGCCACTGTCCCCAGCCCAGCTCTGTCCATGCCAGGTTTCTGCACAGGCCCCTGCACTCTGGCCACCTTCCCTTTTTTTGTTGAAGCCTCCTCACTCTCTGGAAGCTCCTCCCTCCAAGTCTGACCCTGGGTTGGTGGCCTTTCTGGGACAAGTTTCCTGGCGCCTGCTTCATCGTGTGTGTCCTCTCCATCAGAATCTCATCAGCAGCCAGGGGGGAGCCTGGGAGTTCCGTGCCAGATCAGCCCTGTCAGCACTAGCCCTGCTCACCTGAGCCTTGCACTCTTCACTCACTTAGCAACTGTTCTAGGTGCTGGGCTCTGCTCCGGCCTGCTGACATGGCGGCGGATAGATCCCTGTCTTTGGAGCTGAGAACCTGGTGGTTTGCACATGGGTGATGAAGAGTCACCAGAGTGTCAGGTGTAAAATGAATAGTGAGCCGAGGTTGGGCAGACAGATGTCAGAGGTGGGGAACCTGGAAGGACCCCAGAGGAAGTACATTGAGCAGAGTGAGCAGAGCTGCCGGGTGGTGTTAAGGCGGGTGCATGGAGAATGACAATCCCTGTGGGGCAGATGGGCTTACCTAGAGAGCTTAGGAACAAAGCTGTGGGGCAAGGGAGCCCCGAGGGCAGGGCTGAGAGGCTCATGGCCAGCCCAGGAGCCCTGGAAGCTATGCTGAGATGGGGCTTCCAGCCTAGTTGGAGATAGTGGCACCACAGCGTTGTGACCTGGGCAGATTCTGATAGGACTTGAATTCCAAAGGGCTGTGAGTAGACTCAGGAGAGGTGGAGGCAGCAGCCCAAACCTACCAGTGCAAGGGCAATGTCAGCACTAGAAATGGTAAGGAGAAATCAGATTCCTGATACTTTAGAGGTGGACCTGCAGGACTTCCTCATGGAGCAGAGGACAATTCAGTCAGGAAGAAGGGGACTCCCCTGAGAGCCCCTGAGACATTTGGCCTAGGAGGACAAACCCCGCCTGATGGCAGGGGATAGTGTTCTGTGAACGCCTGATAGGACACTGCCCGCTGGACAGGACCTTAGCTCAAGCCTCTGTCCTCTGAAGAAAGCCAGGCTTGACTCTGTGGCCCGAGGACAGCAGCCCAGCACTGACCCCGTGGAGCACACTGCTCTGAGGGCCGTGCCCCCTGCCATCTTTGCAGGAAAGTCTTTCACAAGCTGCGCTTCTGTGTCTCAGAGACTGACATCCGTAAGGTGGTGGCCAATACGCCTGGAGCCATCGAGCCCATCTTGTGCGTGCTGAGGGACAAGGTGGAGAGTGGTGCTGCTTTCGCCAACCCACCCAGCACAGCTGTACGTGTTGGTGCCCATCGGTAAAGCCTGAGTTCCTGCTGTTGCTGTCGGTATTTGCATGCAGTTGAATAACCTGTATAAGAATAAAGCCAAGAAGTAAATAGTGAGCCCTGTGGCCCCGTGATTCAACTGCAGTCCTGGCCTAGGCTTGCACCCTTCCCAGACCCTTGGCCCCCTTCCCAGCCTGGCCTAAATACCTTTGGGCAGTGAGAACGCCCTTTGGAACTGCTCCTTCCAAAGCTGCCATCCCACCTGCAGCAGTCCAGGCCATACCCTCTCCCTGTAGTGACTGGGAAACCACAGGAGATAATGTTGGCAATGAGGCAGGTATGGCCCTTCCCCTGGCCACATGTCACATTTGCAACCTTTCAAATCTGCAGGATCCAGGATTGTCCAGAGTCGATGCTGTTGGACCTTGGGCAGAGCTTACCACCCCCCCACACACTGGTAGTATTCACACACCCCCAATGCGGGCAAGTCTGTCAGCCCCTCTGGGCCTCCTGTAAAGGATGTCACCATAGACATGAGGCATGTTGCACTTGTGAGTTACACAACTGCAAGGGAGGGCAGGTGTGCTCAGGTGTACACGGGACTCAGTGGGCCTAGCTGGCCTCTGAGGACAACTCCTTGCCTTGAAGGTAGCCTGGCTCCATTAACACCTAGAGCAAACCCTGAGTGGGAGCCCAGCCCCCCCCCCATGCAGGGTGGTCATTATTCAAGTGACACGTTGCCAAATGGGGAATCTGGTGAGAGGTATCCAGGAGTCCCTACAATATACCAAAGCCAAGCCCCTGCATAGAGCTATAGGGGCAGAGCCCTGATCCCACCCATGTGAGCTGCTGTTGCTGGGTGGGCTGCTCTCTGAGGTGGAGGCCCTGAGCTCACAGTGTTTGTTTATCACACAGGCGTGAACACCCTTCAGAATCACGGGGCTCTGGAGAGGATGGGCTGCAGTGCTTGTGGAGGGTGGGTAACTGGCTCTCCGACCCTGTACCTGTCCTACCTCTCACCCACCCCCAGCCCATCCCCTGTCCTCTACCAGCTGGATTCAAGGATGGCATCTGCCTTTCAGCGGGGACCCCGGTGTCCAGCAGCTGCTGGAGGACAAGGAGCAGGCGCTGGCCATCCTGCAGGAGGTAGTTAAGGTAGGGCCGACCTGGGTGCCTCTCACTGCCTGGACACCCTGTGAGCTGAGGGATCAGGAAGCAGAGGGACGGACAATCAGCATTTCAGAGAGAGCACCTCCTTTGTTTTCACTAACCCTCTTCCACAAAAGTGTGTGATAGACCATCATGTGCTCACCACCCAGCCTTATCAGTCCTGGAGCCTAATAAGGGGGGAGAGGTACAAATGAGGCCACAGGCGCATCATCCAGAAGTATTAGCTGGTCAGCTCAGGCCATGGGAGCCCAGGTCAGGGAGCAGAGAGTGTCCCCCTCCTGTGGTGAGCACCTGGGAAGTAGATGGGGAAGGAGGTATTGGCCAAGAGTGTCCTGCCTGTCCTCCCACACTAGCCCAAGTCGAGCCCCTTCTCCCTGTCTGCATTAGCACAGGAGACTCAGCCAGAGGGTCCAGGGGCCCAGGAAGCACCCACCCAACCTGGGGTTCCTCGTAAATATGTGGTACACTCCCTGCTTGGCACACACAACTGCTTTTGTGGACATAAACCAGTTCTGTGGTGTGCACATGGCTCTGCAGTGCAACCTGGCTGTCAGTGTACACCTGTGTCTACCTTTCCACCTAGGATCTTTAGTGTTCCTGCACCGAGGAAACCCCTGGCTGCCCTCGTTTCCCTGCCCTATGGTAGGGGCACAGTGTGTGGAGGGGCCAGCAGATGGCATAGTGGTTAATGTGCTGGACTCCCATGTGGTTGACCACAGTTTGAGTCCTGAACCCAGCGGCTTGAAACTAATGCCAGGTGGGTGTGTGTGTGTGTGTGTGTGTGTGTGTGTGAGTTATCGGGGAGTTGGCAATGGTCACACATGTGTCCATGCCCAAAATCCTGAGAGAAGAATGAAGGAGAATGGATTGCAGCATGGCCATTCCCCCTGGGGAGTGATTTCTTCCTTTCTGTCTCTTTGTCTCTCTGGCGAGCGCATGCACCCTATAACAAAAATCTCTTTTAAAAAAAGGTGAGTGCCGGCAGATGGCATAGCAATTATATCACTAGACTCCCACATGACTGACCACAGTTCGTGTTCTGGACCCTGTGGCTTGAAACTCACGCCAGGTATGTGTGTGTGTGTGTGTGTGTTTGTGTGTGTGTATGTGTGCCTAAGATCCCAGGGGGAGAATGGAGGAGAAGGGCCTGCGGGGGGTGTTTGTGTGTGCTCGCCTAAGATCCCAGGAGAATGAAGGAGAAGGGACTGCAGCATGGCCGTCCCTCTTGAGGGGTGGGATGGTTCTCACTTTCTCTTTCACTGTCTCTGTCTCTTTCTCTCTCAGGTGTCCACACATGCCCTAAGGCAAAAACCTCTTAAAAAAAAAAAAAAAGACAATATGTGGAGGGTGGAGGTGAGGGCCACACTGGGTTGGTCTCAGCATCAAAGGGACTGTCAGAATTGGCAATGGCATAGCAGTTCCTGAATGGTCCCCAGATATTTTTCTCTTTCTTTCCCTCCCTACTTTCTCCTCCCCTTCCTCTCTCCCTTCCCTCCTCATCACTCTCTCTTTCTTCTTTCCTTCCTTTCTTTTTCTCTCTTTCTTTCTTTCCTTACTCTTTCTCTTTCTTTCTTTCTTTCTTTTTTTTTTTTTTTGAGTGATTTTTGCTATAGGTATATACAGCTGCCAGAGAGACAGACAGAAAGGGCGAAATCACCCCCTGAGGGGATGACCATACTGTAATCCCTGGATTTGGGGCACGTATACACACGTGCCTGGAATAAGTTTCAAGCGACTGGGTCTGGGACTTGAACCATGGATGACCAAGTGGGAGTCCAGCACCTTAACTGCTACACCACCTGCTGGCCCAATAAGTTGTTTTTTTAAGAGAACAGGAGAATGAGGGACCAGCAGTTAGCGTAATGGCTATGTCGCTGGACTCCTATGTAGTTGACCGTGGTTCGAGGCCCAGACCTGGCGGCTTAAACTCACACCGGGTGCGTGTGCGTGTGCGTGTGTGTGTGTGCCTAAGATCCCAAGAGGAGAATGGAGGAGAAAGGATTGTGATGTGGTCATCCCCCCTGGGGGATGATTTCTTGCTTTCTGTCTCTCTGTCTCTGTCTTTCTGGCGAATGCACACGCCCTATAGCAAAAACATCTCAAAAAAAAGAGAACAGGAGAATGATATCATCATGTGGCTTTGGATGTGGACAGTGGAGAAGAAGTAACAAGGAGAAATGAAGTTGCTTCCACTGCATGGTCATTGCTAGCCCCTCACTGCCCACTCCTGGCTCTAGCCCACATACTGACAAAGGGATCATACCTATTTTATTTTATGAAACCCAGAGTGAAAGACAGATAATCTGCCATTTACAATGGTGACATAATCTAGTGCTGTTTGCATAATTGCTACTGATGTGAGAGACACACCATAGGATCTAGAAACCCGGGGGAGTCGTGTGGGAGTTAGTTGGCAATGGTCAGCAAGCTCGAGTGAGCAACCTGGGTCGTGCAGGGGCAGGAGCTGATCATGCTGGACAGTGCTCACTGAGTGTGCTGGCCTTGGGCTGCTCCTGCCTCTGCAGTTGGTCGCTGAGTGAGGTACTGTGTGTGTGGGGAGCAGAACATTTGTGCACAGGCCATCTGAGGCAGTGATGGACCTGCTGGGTCCCTGTGAGTTCACAGAGGAGCCTCATCTTGCTTGATCTGCTAAGGGACTGACCCTTTGCCATCCCACGTCAGGCTGTCCAGTCTTACCTATGTGTGGGCCAATTCACTTATCTTCACCTTAAAAATATGGTGTTCAGCCAGATCAACTCTTTCAAATCCAGCTTATTCTCACTCTTACCTGCTAGAACTAGGCTACATCCATGTGTCTGGGAAGGGAAGGTTTGGGGTGTGTTCATCCTTGAAGGAGGCTTGGAGGGCCCATGCCTGCAGCCAGAGCCCTTCTGAACTGCTATGCCCAAGGGAGGAGAGCCAAGGACAGGGTAGGGAGGCCATGGAGTCTTGGCACCTCATCTTGCACCTTCAGCTTCAAGCATTTTTCAGTTACTAACTTTTAGAATTGAACTCTGAACATAATTGTGTAGCTGTGGTACATTCATTTAGTCAATAATTCAGCAAATATGCTCTGAGCATCCACCAGGTACCTGAAGCTGGGCTCGGTTTCTGCCCCACAGCCTGGTCCTTCCAGCTGTGTGCAGAAGTGGGCGCAGTCTGGGAGGCCCGGAAGGCTTCAGGAGGTCTGGCCACTCTGGACGCCTGGGACCTGGGAATGAGCAGGAAGAGGGTAGGGAAGGAAAACCAGCCCCTCCCATGGCCCATTGCCTCCCCCCGGGTCCTGTGAGCCTGATGTCTACCTCTTTCCTAGGTATCTGTGAGAGGGCCTTTGGTCTGACCTTGGCCCGTGGCCCTGCCATGACATGCTGGATGCTGGCTGGCAACAGATGGGGCTTCCTTGGATGTACCTGGTGTTCTTTAGTATTTTTCTGCCTTTTTATTGTTGTTTGTTTGTTTTGGTTTTTTGGAGAGGTTTTTGCCATAGGGCGCATGCGCTCACCAGAAAGACAGAGAGACAGAAAGCGAGAAATCACCCCCCAGGGAGGATGGCCACGCTGCAATCCCTTCTCCATTCTCCTCTTGGGGTCTTGGGCACACACACACGTGCGCCTGGCATGAGTTTAAGCCAACGGGTCCGGGACTCGAACTGCGGTCGACTACATGGGAGTCCAGCAACATAGCCATCATGCCAACTGCTGGTCCCTCTGTGTGTTTTTTGAAGATTTTGCAGATGAAGGTTGTCAGGCTGGAGCATCTGGTAAAGCTGAAGGACCAGAAGATTGGCGAGCTGATGAGGAGATGTGGACAGGAACAGCGCCGGGGACCCCCTGGAGGAGCTACTCTTCCCAAGGCAGCTAAACCCTGAACTTGAACCCCACCTGAAACCTCCCCAAGACCAGAGGATTTTCCTGGGTGTGGCCATGTACTGTCCAGCAGGCCCAGAACAGGGACATCTATGTAAAAAATACAAGTGGTTGGGGGGAGGGACTCCCTCAGTGGCTAATCTTCCAGAAGTTTCCACTAAGTGTCATCCAAGGCTCTTGTCACTCCAGAAACAGATTTGGACAAAAAGACTTAGGTCTGATTCAAGTCTCTGAGATGTTTTATATGTTACATTAACTAGCACATGAAGTCCTAGTGTGTGTGTTCAGACCTCGGGGTCTTGTTACTAATGGTGGGATGGGGCCTGTGACCTGCGGTGTAGTCAACCTTGAGGCTCAAAATAACCCCACTACACTGGAGCACTGTAGAGACTCTGTAGAAATGGTATGTGTCCAGTCTTTCCGTGTTCTCTACTGAAGGAAGGACACAAAGCCTGGGCAGAGGCTCTCCAGAAAAGTGTGCTTGTCCCCAGTCTACAACAGTCTTCTCAGATGGGCTCATCCCTGCTAGATTTGGGGGGGGGTCAGATGGTTATGAGGACCTGGGCCCAGTTGGCTGCTCCAGAGCCTCACCCTTCCTTGGCTTCAAGAACCCCAACCTTGGGACCAGTAGTTAACGTAATGGCTATGTCGCTGGACTCCCACGTAGTCGACCATGGTTCGAGTCCTGGACCCGGTGGCTTAAACTCACACCGGGCACGTGTACGTGCGTGCCCAAGATCCCGAGAGGAGAATGGTGGAGAAGGGATTGTGGCATGGCCATCCCCACTGGGGGATGATTTCTCGCTTTCTGTCTCTGTCTGTCTCTGTCTGTCTGGTGAGTGCACGCGCCCTATAGCA
>NW_006159672.1:7256545-7264624 GCF_000334495.1 Tupaia belangeri chinensis | reverse complement strand
AAAAACCCCCAAAAAAAAAAAAAAAAAAAAAAAAAAGAACCCCCACCTTGTCTAGGCCCCATCTCGCTGCTCCCTTTTAGCCTTGGTGACAGACCCCACCAGATTTGCAAGAGACTATGTCTGGCCCTGGGATGGGACCTCAGCAGTGTGCTGGTGTGGCCAGGATGCCCCAGACTCTGAGGCTGGCTGGGGATAAGCAGGAGCAGGGGCTCTAGCCCACTGGCTTCTGAGGGGCACCCAGCTTACTGTTCCTGTGTCCAGAGAGTGAGGGGTGGGAACCGGAGATAGGAAGAGCCTTGCGTCTACCCCACACACACTGCCTCATCACCCACCTGCCCTCCCTCGGGCGTATGGCCTCCTCTGTGTTCTGGGCTAGGGCCCTAACCCCTGCAGGGTTTCGGGAAGTAAGAATCACAGATCTCTGTCAGGGTTTCAGAGCCACCTCCAGAGGCAGCCCATTTCCTCCCTGAGTCAGAGGGTGAGTCCTACAGCCACCGTCACACCAACCCCACATCCCCTCAACCACCCATCCCGTGCACAGCCAGGATTGCTGAGCTCAGACGACTGAGACAGTCTTCTCCCTGAGTCATCAGTCAAGAAGGCAGCTTTACGATAATAGCTCCGTCGGTGTGGTCAGCTGGCCAAGGCAGCCTGGTTCTTGGGGCCTGTGCCTGCAACCAGTACGGAGACTCCAGGAACAGCCCTCAGTGCGTTCCAGGCAGCTCCTAGCCAAGATGGGCCAGAGAGGAAGATGAGTAGGTGTCAGCCCCAGGGTCAGTCACTCTCCCCAGTGTGGGGGATGAGCGTGGCCAGTCCTGACCCTTACTCAGGAGTCCAGACCACACTGGGTTGTAGGAAATTGGGCTGCAAGTGTCATCTGCTGGTCCCTGGTGTCAGAAGTGGGGAGATCTTTTCCTGAATCACTGCAGTGACCTCTGAAAGGGGATCCTACAGCACCAGACGCACAGCTGTCCTTGCAGCTCTGGTTGAGGGAAAGCAGGAAATACTTTGGAAAGAGCTGGCCAAGAGGCCTGAGTCAGCACAGGCACAGGCCTTCAGACCCAGATCTGGCTGCCTGTGCAGGGCTGAGCCACGGTGGCCTGCAGAGCCACCCGACTCCCTCCTTATCCCCTCCCTACTCCCAGTGGTGACTGCACAGGGCTGCTCTGCTCCAGGTGCCCCGGGCACCCCAGACATGTGCACATACATATGCATGCACAAACACGTGTGCAACCCATGTACAAATATGAGAACTGGCCAGCTCCTCGGTGGGACAGGAGGGCTCAGCTCTGGCAGCATCGGACCTGAATGGGGAGCAGAGGCTGCTGTGTGTGTGCACAATCATGCACAAATGTTGGCCTCCAGAGGGGGCCTCCAGAAGTGGGTAGACGGAGAGGTAGAGTGGGCTGAAGGGCTGTGGGTGCCCTGAACTGGTCCTGCTCCCTCAGTCCAGCACCTGTGCTGGGCTCGGTGGGCTGGGCCTGTGGCAGGTGCCTTGGGGTAAGAGATAGGATGAAGCTTGAGAACTGGAAATGAGGCCTGGAGTGACCGTCCCACCCTGGAAGGGACCTGCTCCCCAAAGGGAGTAGGAGCAGGCAGCACTCCAAGAACGAGCAGGCATGAACAGGTCAGTGTCAGGTGCCTAGAGGCAGATGGCGCTGCCAGGTGAGGCCTGTGGCCGCACCCCAAACATAGGCCCTGGCTTGCTTGTACAAAGACAGGCCCTCAGGAACCCTCTACAGGGCCCACTCAGAGCCCCAGTTCCAGGGCTGACCTTCTAGAACCCAAGTGGCATGAGATAAGTAGAGGGTGTTGACACCGTGGGCCTGTGGGTGGGGGTAGAGTGGCTGGGGTGAGGATCCCCTTGAGTAGCTACTTGATTCCAGGGCCAGAGCCGGTCAGGCACATGGAGCCAAAGGGACACTCACTCCCCAGCAGTGACTGGGGAGAACCCCTAAGTCATAGGAGAGTAGGAGCCAGGACCTCACAGGGCTCCTGCCCTGACAGTGCTGAATCCTGGGCCACCACACATGGGTGGCCATGGACACAGCCAGGCCCCATCTTGGAGTAGGCTGGGGAGAGGCTGCTGCTTCCCAGTCATGCCTGGCCTTGCCCTTAGCTTGCAAAGACCTCAGGACTGATAATGTGGCTCTGGGGGACTCCTTGGCTCATGGTTCCCAAGGCCCCTCTGCCTATGGTCATGTGAGATTTGGCTGCCTTAACCACCAGGCCATGGAACCAGCCCTGGAGGCCTCCTCCTCTGCTGAGCTTGTAAGTGAACTGCAGAGACATGGCTGTGTAGCCCCAGCTCCACTTCCCTTTGTCCAGGGGCAATCTCATGATCAGGCCCAGCACAGTCTCAGAAGGCTTCTGGGGAGGGAGGACCCCCCACACAGCCTCACATGTTCCCTCTAAACCCCTTGGGGCACAGCCAGTGTAGTCCCGACCCCAGGCCCCAGAGTTTTTGCTCTTGGATATCTGACCTGATTTCAGGGACCACCTGACCCTAGGCTCTTGAAATGCCAGTGTTTTGGAGTCCCCAGGAATGTTTATTGTCTAGGGGCTTCTGGGCCCAGGTTAAAGGATCCTTGAAAGGCTGCCAGGGTTTGAGATGAGTGTCTGCCACTCTCCACGCCCAGGGCAGAGGCACCTGCTTCCCTCACAGATGCACAGGTTTAGTAGTGTGGAGGGAATGGGCTGTCCCATCCACGCGGAGCTTGGCTCGTGTTTGGGGCTTTGGCCCTGCCAGGAAGTGCAGACTGAAGCTCTGCTTTACCACAGTGCACACGTGGTCACTCATGGAAATATCCTGTTTCAGCCACAGTTCTAAGAAGTCATGGTGACATTCTGTTTGTGACTCCCTCATGAGGAAGTAACCAGACCTGGGCATTTAAGAAACCAACTGCTTATTCAAGAACCTCCCTGGCCAGGTATCACTTCTCTCTTACCGTTGAAAGCACTGAACGTTGAGGTTCAGGGTAAATGCAGAAGTGCAAAGTAGGACACGGAACTGCCAGATCTTCAGTGCACGGAGGGAGAGCGCAGGCCGGGCTGAGCAGCACTCGACGAGGCAACCCAGTCACCAAGATCATGGTTCTGCCCATCTGCCCTTTCCACGTTGGTAACGTGGCTGTAGCAGCAATCGCACATGTGTCGCCGGTGGTCGGTCAGTCTGCAAGTTTCCAGCTCCCAGCTTTTCTGCTTTGTGAGCTTTCTAGTTGGTTTTACTCCAAGTATTCCTGCTCTGTGATGTATGTAATATAGAAAATAATAGAACAAATGGAACTGCCCACAAAAGGGACCCATTATAGCAAAAGAAATACTTTATGTATGGAAATGATGGCGAAAGAGGCAAAAGGAAGAGGAAAAATTAATCCCAAACCAGAAAAAAAAAATCCATTTTCTCCCAATTGACCAAATTACTTTTTTCCTGTAATACTGTGGCTTCTTCCTAGGGAAGAAAACCAGACAATCCCAACAGGCTCTGGATGAACTTCAGATGGCTCCGATTCCAGGGCCAGGCCAGTCCTGCTGGTGTCACCTGGGCCACTCTGACTACCTCTCTTGCCCGGTGCTCATGGGGCACAGGCTGTGTGGAGTTAATAGTACCGAAATAGATAATTAGGTCTCTCCAGTTTGCTCCTGCTATGAACAATGCAGAGATAATCACCTTGGAATTGATTAGAAATGAGGGGCTGGCAGGTGGTGTGGTGGTTAAGGGCGCTGGACTCCCACATGGCTGACCATGGTTTGACTCCTGGACCTGGCAGCTTGCTTTCTCGCTTTCTTTCTCTCTCTGTGTCTCACTCTGGTCAAATTAAGACAATAACAATAATGATAAATAAATGAAATAATTATTAATAAAAAGAATTGATTAGAAATTAAGGGACCAGTAGTTGGCGTAATGGCTATGTCGCTGGACTCCCATGTAGTCGACCACGGTTCGCATCCCGGACCCGGTGGCTTAAAACTCACGCCAGGCATGTGTGCATGCATGCCCAAGATCCCGAGAGGAGAATGGAGGAGAAGGGATTGCAGCGTGACCAACCCCCTGGGGGGTGATTTCTCGCTTTCTGTCTCTCTGTCTCTCTCTCTCTGGCGAGCGCACGCGCCTGATAGCAAAAAAGCTTCTCCAAAGAAACAAAAAACAGGGAACCAGCAGTTGGCGTAATGGCTTTGTCGCTGGACTCCCATGTAGTCGACCATGGTTCACGTCCTGGACCCGGTAGCTTAAAACTCACGCCGGGCACGTGTGTGTGTATGCCCAAGATCCCGAGAGGAGAATGGAGGAGAAGGTATTGCGGCATGACCATCCCCCCTGGGGGGTGATTTCTCGCTTTCTGTCTCTCTGTCTCTCTCTGTCTGTCTGGCGAGCGCACGTACCCTATATTGAAAACCTCTCCAAAAAAAAAAAAAAAGAAAAAAGAAATGAAAAAGAAAAGGTGCTGTCTGCCCCCAGTCTGAAAAGCAGACATGAATGTCATTGTAGCCTCTCAGCTGGGAAGATGGGCACAGGGTGCTTGTTATGTCTTTTGGTGTATCTTTTTATGTGTGCTAAGTATTTTATAATTATTTTTCATTGGGATCAGCAGTTGGCATAATGGTTATGTTGCTGGACTCCCATGTAGTCAACCATACTTCGAGTCCCAGACCTGGTGGCTTAAACTCACACTGGGCTTGTGTGTGTGCGTGCATGCCCAAGATCTCGAGAAGAGAATGGAGGAGAAGGGATTGTGGTGTGGCCATCCCCCCTGGGGGGTGATTTCTCGTTTTCTGTTTCTCTGTCTCTCTCTGCCTTTCTGGTGAGCGCATGTGCGTCCTATAGCAAAAACTTCTCCAAAAAAAATTTTTTTTCATTGCCAGAGGGGCTCCTGTGCTTGCCAGAGAAAAAAGAGAGAGAGAGAAAACACCTCCAAATGGGGCAGGTCATGCTGTAACCCTCTCTAAACTCCTTTCATTCTGCGGTAGACACACACATGCACCTACTGTGCCCATCAAGTGACCAGGGCCAGGGCACCAACTGTGGTCTGCCATGCACAATATGGCCTTCCACGCACAGTTAGAAGGTTTTCTTAGCTTTTAAAAACTTTTTAAGGGTGAATGTACCAAGGTATGAAGCCGTGAACTGGTCATTTAAAACTCCTTGTGCTCAGTTGTGTTGGTGGAGACCTAGGAGAAGTCCAGGCTTCCCAGAATCTGCTCTGGGTGGGGGAGTTTACACTTTAAACTGCAATACACCCAGAGGCTATAGCACCACTGCCTGCCCTTCCAGTCTTTTTTTTTTTTTTTTCCCTTCCAGTCTTGCAAACTACAAACTGCAAAGCTGGCTGGCTCTTGGTTGTATGGCGACCCCATGTGGCCGATATAGTAATTGCATTTCCTTCTATAAAATTTAGCAACTGGGAGCTTAAGGGTTTTTTTTTATTTCCAGAGGTTTCTGCCTTAGGGCGTGTGTGCTTGTTGTTAGAGGGAGAAGAGAAAAGGGAGAGAGACAGAGGGAGAATGAGAAATCACCCCCCAGGGGGCGATGGCCACATACTAATCCCTTCTCCATTCTCCTGGGATCTTAGATACCCACACACAAGCGTCCTGCATGAGCTTCAAGGCACCAGGTCTGGACTCAAACCAGTCAGCCATGTGTGAGTCGTAACCACTACGCCCTCTACTGGCCCTAGGACCTTTAGTTATTTTTGTTTTTTTGTTTTAAAAGAATTATTGAACTATTTATTTATTTATTTATTTATTTATTTAAATTTGACCAGAGAGGGGCAGAGAGAGAGAGAGGGAAAGTGAGAGCACGTCACCAGGTCTGGACTTGAACTGTAATTGGCCATGTGGGACTCCAGCGCTCTTAATCACCATGCCACCTGCTGGCCCAGGAACTTTGGGTTTTAATGTTCAGTAGGCCTGGTTTTTCTCATTTTACTTTCTTTTTTCCCTTCCAGTTTTGCTATTGGGTACATGTGCTGGCCAGAGAGAAGGAAAGTGAAAAACCTCTCCCCAGGGGGGATGGACATTCTGCAATCCCTTCTCCAGTCCCCTATGGGGATTTTTGGGCACACACGCCCTGTGTGATTTTCAGGCTTCAGGATGTGGGACTTGAACCTTGCAGCCAGCCACGTGGGATCCAGCCATCTTAACCTCTGTGCCATCTGCTGGCCCCTTGTTTCACTCTTTAATCCCCCCCCCTTTTTCTCATCCAGTAGAGACTTGGCCGTGATGCAAACGGTAGCAAGAGATTGTAGCAGTCAGAGAATTGTAAGGCCCCCCAAGGAAAGTCCCAAGAATGCTGAGCCATTGGGACCAGCAGATGGTGTCATAGCTACATTGCTGGGCTCCCATGTAGTTGACTGTGGTTCAAGTCCTGGACCCGGTGGCTTAAACTCATGCTGGCCATGCGTGCCTAAGATCCTGAGAGGAGAATGGAGGAGAAGGCATTGTGGCATGGCCATCCCCCCTGTGGGGGGCGATTTCTTGCTTTATTTCTGGCTAGCGCATGCACCCTATAGCCAAAAAAAACTCTCAAAAAAAAAAAAAAAAAGAGAGAGAGAGAGAGAGAGAGAGAGAGAAAATAAGGCTGAGCCGCTCCAGTATGGGCAAAAATAAGCATCAAAACTTGGCCTTGGGGTCTCTTGCTGCACCTTTGCGAGTGGGAATATCAGGAGCCGGGCTTGGAGTGAGACGCTGTGGACAGTTTCAAGAAAATGGCAGACAAACTAGAAGTGGGGGAAGTCTCCAGCTTCGATAAGGCCAAGCTGAAGAAAACAGAGACACAGGAGAAGAACACTCTGCCGACCAAACAGACCACTGAGCAGGAGAAGCAGAGTGAAATTTCCTAAGCTCCTGGTGGATTCCCTGTGTGTCATCTTTGAGCCCCCAGTCATGATGTGGAGAAAGAGCCACCGGCAAGATGGACACGAGCCACAAGCTGCACTGTGAACCCCCCCGCCCTCCACACTCCACGGTCAGCCTGTGCGTCTTTGAGGGGACTCCCCCTCATCGGACTGCCAAATTCTCCCGTGTGCCCTGGAGTATTATAGAAAATTATTTGTATGATAAACGAAAATAAAACATGTCTCGTGGCATGGCAAAACAAAACAACAACAACAACAACAACAAACAAGCAAATAACTAACTTGGGCCTGGGTTTCCATGACCCACAACAAGTCGAAGGCCCTTCTCAAGGGACATCTTGCTGCCTGGACTCCCACAGGACCACACAGGATCTTATGGCTCAATGATGACAGAAAGTCATTTCAAATGGTGTTTGGCCAAAGTGATGGCCAAACACGAGAACATTACACTCCTGACAAACATGTGGGACCTCTCCCTGCCAGCATGAGGCCGACTGAGTGCAGGTCCTCAGCCTGGTGGCTCACGCCCTTTAGTGGGAGAGAGAGCAAAGAGCATGACGGGCCAAAGGGAACTTCAAAAAGGCTGTGGGAAAAAAATGGAAGCATGAGTTTATTTTGGTGTGAAGCAGTTTGAAACCCACAGCTTTTCATAATATGTATTTTTTAAAATTACATGCTATCTAGAAGGGAAGAGTTGAATAGCATTGGGATTTTTTTTTTTTTTTTAATTGGCAGAGGGTACAAGAAAGACCAAGAAACAGGAGAGGGAAGAGAAAGCACCCTCCAGGGAGGCATGGTCATGGCACAATCTCTTCTCCATTTCTTCATCCTATTGAGATGTGGGCACACATCCTTGCCTGGCTTATTTTCCAAGTCACTAGGGCCAGAATTTGGACTGTGGTCGGCCATGTGGGATCCAATTGCCTTACCCACTAGGCTATGGGGCTGGCCCATAATATGCATTTTCCATGAACTTTCTGCAGACCTCACGTAAACTAGGGATTAGGGTGTGCCAAGGGATCAAGCTGGGATGCCCCTGAGAATGACTTCTGAGTAAAGACAGGAAAAAAACTGAGGGCTGATGGTCCTGATGGAGGGGCCAGGTGCAAGGGCCCTGGGGCAGAAAGGCAGAGGGTCAAAGGGCTCACAACCTTTGGCCTGGGGCTAGTGGGTCAGAGGTGGGGGAGGTAAACTGGAGGGGGGGGGGGCAGACTCCGCATTTCCG
>NW_006159672.1:7253373-7256514 GCF_000334495.1 Tupaia belangeri chinensis | reverse complement strand
CACGGGGGGGGGGGGGGTCAGACTCAGCATTCCAGGAGGTCATTCTGGTCGCAGTGTGAAGGGCCCGGTGGCAGGAGAAGAGGTGAAGGAGCAGCAGAGGTGGTGAAAAGCTGAGGCGCCCTCAGAACTGGCTATGGAAGAAACCTGCACGTAGACATTCTAGACCTCACTGATGTCTGGAGTCCCAGGAAATGGGGCACAAACACTCCAAGACCAGGGGCATAACTGGGGGTGTGGTCAGGAGGCACTGGGGTTTCAAATGCTGAGTGCCTAGAGGCTGCATTTCTCAACATGGAAGGCAGTTGCATGAATCCATTTTATGTCACTTTTCATGTCTTTTTGCATGTGTTAAGTATATTGTAACCATTTTAGAAATTATATTTAAGAGACAAACCCGCTAGGATGCACAAAAGTTGTAAAATTGTGAGCTTGTGAGTAGAAACTCATTACTGAGCAATCTCCTGTCATAAATCTTACTTAAAAACCTTCACTTAATGGGGCCAGCAGGTGGCATGGAGGTTAAGGGTACTGGACTCCCATATGTCTGACCACAGTCGAGTCCCGGACCTGGCGGCTTGCTTTCTCACTTTCCTTCTCTCTCTCCCTCTCTGGTAAAATGTAAATAAATAAATAATTCTTAAAAACAAAACAAAACAAAAAAAAAACCCTTCACTTCAGGGGCCTGCCCCATGGCCTTGTGGTTAAAGGAGCTACATCCCATACGGCTGACCTCGTGGTTCAGATCTCATATCTGGCTTGAAAACTATGCCAGGCTTGTGCTCACGGATACCCCATATCCTGACAGGTTGCAGAGACGAAGGAGAAGAGATTGTGGTGTGACCATACCCACTTGGGGGAGGTGCTTACGCTCACTCACTCACTCTCTCTCTCTCCCTCTTTCTCTCTCTGATGAGCCCACCTGTCTTCTGACAAAAAAGAAGTAAAAAGATTTTTCTGCACTTGAATCAGGGATCAGATAGTACCGCAGCAGGAAACTATGAAGCTCTACAGTACAATCTCGCACAGGATCCTAGATCCAGCCAAGAGACCTCCCCAAGTATTCTGCCACAAGCTTGCCCATGATTTGGGGCTGGATGAAGGCAAGGGGTGGGTCCTGGCATTAGACCCTGCTGGAGGTGCTGTCTCTCTCTCTCTCATGGAGGAAAGAAATGATAAAATTTTTAAAATTCACTTAAATCAAAGATCAGGCTTTCACTCTAAATAGTAAATGTAGCAGAACATATACAGTTGATGAAATAAATTAGAAATGAGAACACTAAGAACTGAGTAAGGGTTTCCCTACTCAGGGAGCGAACAGCTGGTGGGGTAATGGTTATGTCATTGTACTCCCAAGTAATTGACCACGATGTGAGTTCCAGACCTGGCAGCTTAAACTCATGCTAGGTGTGTGTGTATGAGTGCCCAAGATCCCAAGAGGAGAATGAAGAAGGAATTGTGACATGACCATCCCCTCTGGGGGGTGATTCCTCACTTTCTATCTCTCTGTCTTTCTCTACCTCTCCAACATGCCCACGTACCGTACAGTAAAAATATCTCATTAAAAAAAAAAAGAAATGAATATGGAAAAAAACCCACTGAGCACATTTGGACATGAGCATTCAAGGTGGCCTCGGGGCGTGAGATGCCTGCGTTAGTGTCCACCTTAGAGCCCCTGGATGGGGCAGGGGAGCAGGTGCTCAGAGGACTCTGATGTTGGTGTGCCTGAGGCTCAGCGCACCTTGGGGGGCTGCTCACGGCCCCTCCTCACTCTTCTTCAGTTGCACTGCATCTTGGTAAACTTACAGACCTTGCCCCAGGTCTGCAGATCCTGCCAGGACTCACCCACATTGTGGGGTACCCCAGGGGCTAACATGGAAAGAGAAAGTGGGTACACACATACAGTAAATTGATGAATCTATGCTGGGAAAATAGGTTCGACAGAAAACAAACAGGATTAACAGTGATGGCCTTTGGTTGGCAAACTTATTTTTTGTATTGCTCACAGTTCTCTATAACAACAATGTATTGTTTTATAATGGAGAAAATATTAACATAATAGTTCTTAAAAGCCTGTCTGAACACAGAGTTCTGCTGTTGCTTTTCACACATATATCTACAATGTTTTCAGTGTTATCAGCCAACCCATATTAAACTGAAAAGAATACATGCTTTTTTTTTTTTTTTTTTTTTTTTTTTTTTGCCAAAGGGTACATGTGTTTGTTGAAGAGAAACAGAAAGATAGGAAAAGAGGTAAAAGGTGCCACCCACCCCATCACAGGGAATGGTGATGGTGCAGTCCCTTCTCCATTTCTCCATCCTATCAGGATTTGAGGCATGCATGGACATGTGCCAGCATGTTTTTCAAGTCACTGGACCCAGCCTGGTCCAACCAAAAAAAAAAAAAAAGGCCAAAAAAAAGTGGAGTAGGTGGGTAAAAAAAGTCATTTGAATTCAATCGCAAGACTTTATTTCAAGATTCTGTTCCAGATACCTTTCCATGGGATATGTCACATCATCGCATCTTCATACTTGAAGGGAAAAATCCTAACGAGGTCACCATATTTGGGGTTGCTATTTTAGCATAAGCTTTTGTTCTTCTATAAGAAGTACCACAATGGATTCAAAGTACAGAAATATCAATGTTATTTCCACTAAATAATAATTTAAGAGTCACCGATAAATCGAAATGTGACAGGACGCGTTGCTACTTTCGGATTGCTTTCCCCAACCCAGGTGCTTGTAGATGATGTCAAATATTTGGTACAGGTGACTTGACTTGAAGTAGTCCATGAAAACGGCATTTACTCTGGGATCATAAAATTACTTCTGGATAGTCATAAAGTCTGTTTTTAACTTTTGCCATCAAAAGCTACTTTCTTGTTCCCCTGACAAGTAACATTTTTCCGTTTAGCTTTAGCTTTTTCTAAGAAATATTTTGGAGTTGTACTAACGCTCTCTCTTTCCAATGGTTTCTTAATCATCCTTTTCTTTTCTTTGCTTAGTAGTTTTTGGAAGCCTTTGATATATTCTGGTACGGGACAACCGGCCTGCTGTATAACATTGGCAACACTTCTTAATAATGGTTTATCATCTTGGGTGAAAAATGTAACAGCTTTCCCCTTATGTCCTGCTCTTCCAGTT
>NW_006159672.1:7250610-7253171 GCF_000334495.1 Tupaia belangeri chinensis | reverse complement strand
TGACCATCCCCCCTGGGGGGTGATTTCTCGCTTTCTGTCTGTCTCTCTCTGTCTGTCTGGCGAGCGCACGCGCCCTATAGCAAAAACCTCTCAAAAAAACAAACAAACAAACAAAAAAAACCCTTCATTCTAACTTTAAAAAGTAAGTTTTTTATGAGTAAAACTCTCCCTTATTAGTCTCAGCCAAATAAACTGTCTTCTAGAGTCTAAAAGTAGTGACTATTATTAAAAGCAATAAAAAGAAAAATCGGTGTGATAGTGTAAAAGAATAATTACCTTGCTCCAATGGATACAGTAATGACATTGTCCTGGTTGAGCTTGCACCACTGTTCAACATCATATGCAAAAGTTGCACTGAACATAGCTCTTCTGACCTTGTGGGTGTGCAGGCTAGGAAAATGGAAGCCAGCTGGTCTCTGAAGCCAGTTTTGCCATCTTCAAACAGTTTGTCTGACTCATCTACCACCAGCCACTCAACACTCGTTAAGTCTATTCCTGGTGGATCCTGCTTTAATAAATAGATTAGTCGACTTGGAGTCGTCACAAGAATATCAAACTTCTTAGATGATTTAGGTCCAAATTTCTTGGCTGCTACTGCTGCTTTATGGATCATGTGTATTCTGAATCCTATTCCGTCAGAGATTTTTATTAACTCCCAGTGAATGTGGCTAGCAAGTTCTTGTGTTGGTGATATAATCAGGGCTCTGCAAACTTTGTTTGCAGGTTGTTTCAGCTGCATTAAAATAGGAATGCTAAAAGCCAAAGTTTTTCCAGATCCAGTAGGAGCAGAAGCCAGGAGTTCTCAACCATGTAGCGTAACTGGAATGGCCTGCATTTGGATGGGTGTCGGCATTAGGAAACCTGCATCTAGAATGTTCTGAAGCAGTTGAGAATTGATTTTATATTCTTGATCAAGTTGTTGAAACGTAGCAATTGGGTCAGGAAGATCAGTTCCTTGGACATGAATTTTGTGTTTATTCCGGATGAAGTTTATCTTTTCCTGTCTGAGATGTTCCAACTTTCCTGAGGTCAGTTTATGTTCTCCTTTAACTTTTTTATCTTCAATCTTTGCTTCCACAGATGACATCCACTGTATAGTAGTGCCTTCTTCTTCAACAGTAACTTCTAAAGTGCATTATAAAAAAGTAAAAAATGTTAGGGGCGATGGTCTTGGTATAGCAAATGGGTTACTCCTTCAAGGTGCTCTTCTTTTTCGTCTTCATTTTGGACCTCTTGATGTGTTCCTGGTGCTCCACTCTCAACTGGGACAGATTCCTTGTTTCCAAAAAAGTCTAATCCCTGCAGCCCCTCCGATGATTCAAAGTTATATTTCCTTTTTCCTACCTGGAATCGGGCTGTGTCTGCGGAGAAGCGTCTCACGTTAAACTTGGCCCCTGCGCCCAGCCGGCGAAACAGGTCGTGAGCGTCCATCTTTACCTTTAAAGAATACATGCATTTATAAAAATAAATAATACATAACTAAACCGCATGGGGACAATGACCTCCCTGCTCTGGGACCTCAACACCATCTAAATGACCCTTCACCAGGAAAAAGCAAATTACAAGGCCAGGAGGTGGCTGGGGGCTGCTATGAGGTCTCAGCTGCTGGCAGGGTGGCTTCCATGTCCCCACTCTTCTTGTTCTCAGGGGTTGTCTCCTCTCCCTCCCTGTCATTGCACCCCTAGAGCCAGCTCTGAGTGGTAGCAGCAGCCTGAGAGCGCGAGAATCCTGGGAGCAGGGACTGTAGGGTCAGGAGTTGGGGTAGGGACTGAGAACAGCAGGGTGTGGCAAGGCTATGCATCCCTGGACAACCCCAAAGTGACAGCCAGCTGGAGGTGCTGCCCTATCTCTAGGCCCTGGTCCTGGCTGGGCACTATGCCAGCTTACCCGCCCTGCACTTGAGTCTAGACCATGCCGGCAGCTGGCCTTGAGCGTGGAGTTGTGAGCAGAGTTCACTTTTGCCTTCTCTGGGCTCAGAGAGCAACACCCGAAGAATGCACCTGTGCAGGCCACTTCGATGACAGCTGGTCGCACCTGTGTCTGCCCCATGTGGGCCTAGGTCTCTGTGGACTCAGCTTGTCAGGGAATGTGGCCCTCCTCATGCCCTGCTATCCACTTTCTGATTCTCCCCTGCCCCTTTGTCCCATGTCCCTGGTGGTCCCCAGCCCTGAGCAGCTGCCTTGCTTGGTCCAGGACAGGTCCTGTTATGCCTTGCCCTGGCCTCACCCTTTATCCCTTTTGTCCCTGAGCCTGGGAAGAGGGGACTGGCACAGCCTTACCACCCTAGCCCCAATGTTAGGACCCAGCCCAAAGTCCACAGCTTCTGGCAGGCCCTTGGAATGTCCCAAATTCACAGTCTGAGCTCCCCTACTCATGTACACACACAGCCCCCAGAGGTGCACGTGTACAGACACACACATGCACACAGCACAGCCCCTGCATGGCTCCCTCCTTTATCCTGTCTGTTCTTGGCTCCTCACTCAGCCCTCCTCATTCCAGGCTGGATGCACAGTGGCCCTGGCCCCAGCCTCAAGCTAGAACCAGCCAGGGCTCAGCATTGC
>NW_006159672.1:7222630-7249517 GCF_000334495.1 Tupaia belangeri chinensis | reverse complement strand
AGGAATGCCAGGGGACTCCTTCCGTCGAGGTCCTCCACTGCCCTGGCTTTGTTTGGGGCAGCAACTCTGAGTGCACCAACAGCAAAGACCCAGATCAGGGTCCACTCAGCCTTCCCAGCCCACTGAGGAGCTCCCCAGTGACCAGGAGTGTGCTTGGGGGGTCTCCTGGAAGCCGGAGGGTCGAGCTAGAGCCCTGCAGATGCTTCTGATCTTGGCAGGCTCTTGTGCTTGGTCATCTAGGTCCACTGCTGGTGTCTCTGGGCCTCAGTTTCCTCAGCAAAATGGGTAGCTAGAACTGGGGCTCTGTAGGCCCGGCCAGTGTTGATGAAAGAAGGCCTGAGTTGGGCCTGAGGAAAGGTCAGCCCACTGTGCCATCCCAGTGCGCCCTCCCTGTCTAGTGGAACAAGGACCCAGGAGACCATGAGCATGAACTGCAGAGGCCTGAAGGTGACGCACCCTCCCAACTTGGGGGAGCAGCCCCCTTATTAGTGATCAGTGGGAAGGAGATCCCAGTTCCTGGGAGTAGATAGCAGTGGCCTTGCTGGAGCCTGGGACCCGGGGTCAGGGACCTGGCTGAGTCCTAGAGACCCAAGTGGATGAGGAAAGGGTAGGCCCAGCATGTGTGTGTGGTGTATATCTGTATTAGAGTGCGGTATGTGTGCTGTGTGGAGTGTGTGTGGGAGTGCAGGGTATGTGCCTGATATGTGTGGGGTGGTATGTATGTGTGTATTTGTGTGTGGTGTGTGTATATTTTTGTGTGTGCTGTGGATTTGTGTGTGATGTGTGTTATGTATGGCATATGTGCAATGTGGTGTTTATGCATGTGTGTTCTGTGCATTAGCGCATGTGTGTGGCATGCTTGTGGTGTGTACGTGTGTGAGGGGTGTGTGTGTGGTGACTGTGCCCTGTGTGGAAGGGAACCAGCCCAGCCAGGTGTTCTCAGGGGCTCTTGAGGGCCGCGGTGGGCTGCCAGGGCAGCAGGCAGGACAAAGGCACCGTTCTTCCACGGACTGGGGCTCCTGGGAAGGCCGTGTGCACCGTGGCCTTGGAGGGCAGATGAAAGTTCTCATGGCCCTGCAAATGTTCCTGATACTGCAGGGTGGGCACGGGAGAGGAGAAAGAAAATAACAAGAAGCCTGGATTATCTTCCCTGAGAGGGAGTTGCAGCCTTGAAAGGCAGGTCCTGACGCAGAGGCAGGGGCGCCTCCCAGTGCCCTGGGTTAACTCTTTGTCTCTCCATCACTACTGGAACTAGCAAGAGGGCGGGGGCTGGGTGGCCTGACCGGAGCCCATGGCCCACAGGGAGACCCTCCTAACCCTGAACAGGAATAGCGGCAGTCAGAGCCTCTGGGTGCAGTTACCAGCCAGGCCATCTCCCACACGGCAGGCCTGAACATAGGCCCCAGGGACCTGCTCCCACAGGGGCCTTCCCATGGGTGCCCAGGGCCACAGGAGCCACTGAGCTTGGTCACACTGGTACACTAGATATGCTCTGACCCCTCACTCCTGAAGCCCTCGCTTCAGCTGCTCCCTTTTCATTCTTAGTTGGCAGCAGAGGCCTGGGCCTGGTTCCTTGTGACCCACTTCTCCATACTTCTGTCTTCTCTGGAAGTTGGATGTAGGGCCACCAGATTTGGCGAGGAAAAACTCTGGACAGTCAGTTAAATTCAAATTTCAGATAATAGCAAATGATTTTTAGTGTAAGCCCAAATACTTCATGAGACATACTAATGCTAAGAAATTATCTGTGTTGGGGCCAGCAAGTGGCATGGTAGTTAAGGATACTGGACTCCCACGAAGCCGACCACAGTTCGAGTTCTGGACCTAGTGGCTTGCTTTCTCACTTTCCCTCTCTTTTGCTCTGCCCCTCTCTGGTCAAATTAAAATAAATCACTAAAGTTAAATAAAATAATTATTTTTTTCTCTTTTTTTGGGGGTGGGGGGAGAGATTTTCACTATAGGGCACGTGCGCTCAGCAGACAGACAGAGAGACATAGAGACAGAAAGCGAGAAATCACCCCCAGGGGTGATGGTCACGCCGCAATCCCTTCTCCTCCATTCTCCTCTCGGGATCTTGGGCACATACGCACACGCGCCCGGCATGAGTTTTAAGACACCGGGTCTGGGATGCGAACCGTGGTCGGCTACGTGGGAGTCCAGTGACATAGCCATTACGCTAACTGCTGGTTCCCAATAAAATAATTATTTTTTTAAAAAAGAAATTATCTGTGTTATTCTGAGGTTCAATCTATGTGTCCTGCATTTTTCTAGTGAGAGATTTATGAACTCAGTGGCTGCACTTCCTTGGAGCTGGACTGCACTGTGCTCTTCTGGGCAGCCTTGAGTCTTATTTATGTTTTTTTTTTTAATAATTTATTTGAGATCAGCAGATGGTATAATAGTTATATCACTGGACTCCCATGTACTAAGTCGACCACAGTTCGAGTCCCAAACCTGGCAGCTTAAAAGTCATGTTAGGCGCGTGTGCATGCATGCCCAAGATCCTAAGAGGAGAATGAAGAAAAAAGATTGCGGCGTGGCCATTCTCTCTGGGCAGGGGGTGATATCTCACTTTCGGTCTTTCTCTGTCTCTCCGGTAAGCACATGTGCCCTATAGCAAAAATCTCCCTGAAAAGAAAAAAAAAATATTTATTTAATTTTACTTATTATTGTTATTATTATTATAATTTGTCATAGGGCATGTAAGCTCACCAGAGAGAAACAGAGAGAGAGAAAGAGAGAGAGGAAAAGTGAGAAAGCAAGCCACCAGCTCCAGATCTCAAACCAGGTCCAGGTCTCGAACCACAGTTGGCCATGTGGGAGTCCAGAGCCTTAACCACCAAGCTACCTGCTGACCCTCTTATTTCTATTTTATTTTAGCTTCATTGGAGTCAGATTTGGAGACTGTGGAATGGACGGTCTTAAATGTACAATTTTGGGGTATTTTGGCAAACGCCCTCATGTAAACACCTCCTGCTCGGTACATTCCACGTGGCTGAACCTGCTCTGGAGCAGCCTGGGACTGCTCATGCCTGCTTCTTTTATGTATCATTTGTCACAAGCCCCTCTGTAGACACTTGCAGTTTGAGGATATTCTTGTTCAAGTCTTGTGGGCAATCAGTTCCATTCCTCTTGGTCACATACCTAGGAGTAGAAATGGCAGGTCATAGGGTGAAGGCAGGTTTAATTTATAAGACTGCCCGTTTCTGAGGGGTTGGCCATTTCCAGCACTTCCTTTGGTGGGCTGGGAATTGAGGCCAGAAGAGGTGGCCTCCCCAGCACACTTCTGGGGAGCTCAGCTCCAGGCTTTGGCTGCTTCTCTGTGGAGTAGTCCCTGGCCCTGCCTGGCCTGCCTCTTGTGGGGTGGAGGAAGCCAGTGCTGCCCCAGAGAGCTCAGGGCAGGCTGAGGGTAGGGTAGGATGGGGCCCAGCCCCTGACTGCCAGTGGGGCCCAGCCTCCCTCTGCAGCCTGTGTAGAGACCAAGGTCCCCATGCCTGGTGCAGAAGGGCTGGCCACCCTCTTTGGGACCTATAGCTGGGAGAACCCGCCAAGGGTTAATGGTGGGCTGTCTTCAGTTCTGACTCAAGACAGCTGCAGGGACACCCCCACTTGTG
The DNA here is from genome assembly GCF_000334495.1 of Tupaia belangeri chinensis. Taxonomy (NCBI): domain Eukaryota; kingdom Metazoa; phylum Chordata; class Mammalia; order Scandentia; family Tupaiidae; genus Tupaia; species Tupaia belangeri. The sequence goes on along the minus strand of NW_006159672.1, from coordinate 7,245,903 downwards.
CTGCTGCATGAACTAATGGAGGGAGCCAGCGAGCTGGCCTGAAGGCCAGCCCTTATCACCTGCTAACTCCGTGCCAAACACGTCTCCCAGGCCCACAAAGATACTTTCTGTCTCCTAGGCAGAGAGAGGGCAGCATGTTTGTCATTGTAGGAGCTCCTGTTTAGGGTCCATGGTGCCCAGGGTTTGGCTGGTCCCAGCATCAGGGTTCTCCTGAGCCCTAGCTAATGTGAGAGGGACCCGGACACAGTTCCTGCTGGCCAGAGTGCTGAGTCTCCCTGAGATGTGTGGTCTGGCTGGAGGCCTCAGGGACAATGGGAAGGACGCTGTGAAGGCCTCGCCACTTGGGGGATATCTGTGTCTGGAGTGCTCCCTCTGCTTTCAGGCCCTGACCTTCTGAAACTCCAGCCAGTGGCCCCCTGGACAGGTGCAAGGCAGGCTGTGTGGATGTTTAATGTGCGGGATGGGGGGGGGGGTCCCCAAGGCCCTGCTGCTCCTGCTCCCATATTTGAGTTTCACTCAAAGCACTGGGGAGCCATGGAGTAGCTTGGAGCAAGTACAGAAGTGTGCCTGCCAGGAGGCTGGTGGCCCCTCCTGGCCTCCGCCTTAGGAGCTGAGGTTTACCCTGAGTCTACTCCTTTACTGCACGGAACTCACAAAACAGGCATTGGGGACCCAAGGTGCTGCAAGACTCTCCGGGGTGATGCCCAGGGCAGCCAGGCTAGGATTAAACCTCCCTTTTCCCTCAGGCTCCTGGTCCTTCAGCCGCCCTGTCTCTGACTAGCGCCACATGGCAGTCTGAGGGAGGCTCCCGAAGCAGAGTTAATCGTGTCACCCCCTTGGCCCACAGCCTTCAGCCCCCTCCCACAGCAGGCTTCCCCCCCCTGCTCCCCCCCCAACACACACCGGCTTTATCTGGAGAGAGACAGCCCAAGCCACCAGAAAGACAAGCCCTTTGACTCCTCCAGCTTCAATGAGCAGGGGCGGGAGGGACAATAGTCCTCACACCTATGCCTGCAGCTCACCTCGCCACCTGCCCCCGGGGTGCCCTTGCTGTCTTCACACCTGCCTGGATTTGCAAGTGTTCTTTCTATAACTAATAGATGTTGGTTTTAAAATCCAGAAAAAGGTTTATAAAACCAAAGTGATGGGAGCCGGCAAGTGGCACGGTGGTTAAAGGTGCTGGATTCCCACATGGCTGACTGCGGTTTGAGTCCCAGACCTGGCAGCGTGCCTTCTCCCTTTCCCTTTCTATCTCTGTCTGTCTCTGGTCAAATGAAAGAAAGAATAATAACAAATGAAGTTAAAGAAATAAATTTTAAAAAAAGTAATGATCTTAATGGTGCTTTAGAATAGTCCAGGGCCCTCCTCACCCACTTCACTCTTTGTCTCTCCATGGTTTTCTGTTTCTATTTCTCTCTGTCTCTCTGACTCTATTTTTATGTCTTTGTTTCTGTCTCTCTTCCTTTCTCTTCCTTCCCACTTGCAGAACCACAGTGGGGAGGGGGGGAGGAGGCTGAGACCCCATCCTCAGGAGTGACACCTTAGTTGTATTTCCTAGAAGCTCCGGGAGGCATTTTCTTAAAGAGGAAGGGCTGATAACAGGTGGAAACGCAGGAGGATGGCAACTGTGGGCATGTTTTGGGGCCATGACTCCAGAAGTCTGATTCTGGGGTGCTCTCTTTAGGTTCAGGATGTCTGGAAGTGTGGGGCTCCTTCCCTCCAGTGTACTCAGAGATCCATCCTTGCATCTCTAGACTTGAGGAAAGCAGGTGTGAGTGTGTGTGCGAGAGAGAAAGGAGAGAGAACGCATAAGTATGAATGAGGGTGAGCATGAGTGAAGGTGCGTATGTGAGAGTGGGCATGCGTGTGGATAAGTGAGTGTGAATGCATGCGTGTAAGTGTGAGCAGGAACAGCTCTGTCCTGCAGCCCCACCAGGTTGCTCCATCCGTTCATCTCCATGGTCTGACCATGGATTACCAGTGGTGGCTGGTTTGGCCTAATGTTCAGGTCAAATGTTTGCATGAGGTGGGGACAACATTACTCCCAGAGGGGAGGGGTCTTCAGATAAGCAGTCAGTGTGAGGGCGGGGGTAGAGGTGGTGAGGAGTGCTGGGTCATTGTCCCGTTGTTCCCATAGTCCCAGCTGCTCCTCCTCTCAGGAACCCCTGCCCTGTCCTACCCCCTCTTGCCTTGAGAGGCTGAGGGAGGCGCTGAAGCCCGCCTGTGCAGAACCACAGTGGGGAGGGGGGGAGGAGGCTGAGACCCCATCCTCAGGAGTGACACCTTAGTTGTATTTCCTAGAAGCTCCGGGAGGCATTTTCTTAAAGAGGAAGGGCTGATAACAGGTGGAAACGCAGGAGGATGGCAACTGTGGGCATGTTTTGGGGCCATGACTCCAGAAGTCTGATTCTGGGGTGCTCTCTTTAGGTTCAGGATGTCTGGAAGTGTGGGGCTCCTTCCCTCCAGTGTACTCAGAGATCCATCCTTGCATCTCTAGAGACTTGAGGAACAGGTGTGAGTGTGTGTGTGCGAGAGAGAAAGGAGAGAGAACGCATAAGTATGAATGAGGGTGAGCATGAGTGAAGGTGCGTATGTGAGAGTGGGCATGCGTGTGGATAAGTGAGTGTGAATGCATGCGTGTAAGTGTGAGCAGGAACAGCTCTGTCCTGCAGCCCCACCAGGTTGCTCCATCCGTTCATCTCCATGGTCTGACCATGGATTACCAGTGGTGGCTGGTTTGGCCTAATGTTCAGGTCAAATGTTTGCATGAGGTGGGGACAACATTACTCCCAGAGGGGAGGGGTCTTCAGATAAGCAGTCAGTGTGAGGGCGGGGGTAGAGGTGGTGAGGAGTGCTGGGTCATTGTCCCGTTGTTCCCATAGTCCCAGCTGCTCCTCCTCTCAGGAACCCCTGCCCTGTCCTACCCCCTCTTGCCTTGAGAGGCTGAGGGAGGCGCTGAAGCCAGTCTGGTTCAGACAGCCTGGGGTTGGTCTGTGCTTCCTTCCCCAAACAGGGATCCAGGATCTCTGGGGGCTGTCCAGAGGACACCGAATGGTCCTTCTTACTCACCCAGATTCCCTCACACATCCGCCTCTATCCCGACCCCCAAGAAGGTCTTGTTTTGGCCTATCAGTGGGTGGCGAAGGCCCGCTGCTCTGGGGACATTCAGACACACAGTTGAGGAAGCCTTCTGCCCCCAGGCCCCAACAGTGGGGGTGCAAATCGCCCGAAGGCTGTAGTGAGACACAGACACACACAGACAGACTCGACATAGACTCAGACCCCAACAGTCAGAGCCGGCCTCAGCGCACGCTTAGCTCCTAGATGGCCGTTCAGTTTTGGAACTGAGCCTCCCACCCGGCTCCTTCGACACACACAGGGATTTCTGTGAGTGGAGGGATGGACACTGGCCTGTGTGGGCCTAGGTGTCCTCCAAGTCCTGCCGGCACTGACTAGGCACCTACCTTTACACACTACAGGAGCAGAGCTGCCTGCCTGGCACCCCTGAGCCTGGGCATATCTGCCCTGAGCAAGGAGAGGTGTGTGTGCCAGGGGGTCTGCACATGTCTATGACTGTGTGTCTGTGTGTGTTCATGTGTGTCTGTGCAGCACACAGCCCACCGTGTAGAGCTGGTACTGAGACCCTCATTCCATGTGTATCAGGCTTGAGAGGCTGAGGGAGGCACTGAAGCCAGTCTGGTTCAGACAGCCCGGGGCTGGCGTGTCTCCTCTCGGCCCTGCTTCCCAAGCTGCCTCCCCCTGCCCCAACGTCCTGGGGTAGATGCTACCAGCCAGGGTTAAGATGCCCTCCTTCCTCCTGGACTCTCACGGGCAGAGGGTTCTCTGGGCTTTTTCCTTATGTCCAGAGCCTGGGATACCGGGCAGTTTGGGGCTTGGGCAATGGGTGGTGTCTGCCTGTCTGTACGGCGGGTAGTTTGTGGTCTTTGGTTAGTTTGCTCTGAAGCGCCCTCTCCCATACTTGGCCTGGCATACTTGCCCCACACGGTTGCAGAACCATCTGCAGACACTCCTGGGGGCTCTGGGAGCAAAACTGAGGTGAGGCCATGACAGGTCTGTGGCCCGGGGACAGCTCTCTGGGTCGCCTGCTCTGAACCAGCATCTACCTTATCCTCTGGATTTCTGGACAGCCCCAGCCATGGAAGCTATTCCAGGTCCAGGCAGTCCAGCTGCTCCTGGGATTGGAGATTGAGGTTCAGTGCCCAGGACAGTGAAGGACTAGGGTGACAAGCTGGTTTAAGGGTTCGGTAGCCTCTGGGCCTGGCTTCTGGCAGAGCCTTGGCCTGGGTTGTGGGAGCAGCCGGAGGTGCTGGTATCTCTGAGCTGGCCGGGCCTGGGTGGGGAGAGATGTTCCCCTTCCCTAGACAAGTGATTCGCCCTGTGTGCATTTTCCGGGCCCTTGACGCAAGCAGAAACATCGGGAGATAAGGGTGGCTGGCCCAGGTTGTCCTAGTCCCAGCTCCTGGGCCAGCAGCCCCTGGTCCCTGTGGGCCTCACTGCCCACCCACCCGCCCTTCCTCTGGGCCTTGGCTCAGCATTCTGCTCAAGCAGGTCTTTGTGCCCTAATCTTGCAGGTGCGGGGGTGGGACGGGGTCCTTGGCTCAGAGCAGCCCTCTGACCACATGAGACAGCAGCTTGCCAAGGTCTCTGCTGCACATAAATGGGGAGCTCGCGCCGGCAGCAGCAGAACTCCACTGAGCAGCAGGCGAGTTCTCCACCGCTTCTCCCAGGCTCCACTGTGCTCTCACAGGCCACCAAGGACCCTGAGGCTCAGGAGGCTGGACACCAGGTAAGGTGGAGGCCAGGCATTTCCCCACCCTGGGACCCCAGGCTAGGCACTTGCCAGGCGGCACTTGATCCCTCCTCACACCCACAGGATTTCAGCAACCGCTGGGCGCCGGACCTTCCAGGGGACCCTCACCACGGACAGCTGCCTCCAGGGATGAAGATCCGGCAGCATCAGCTCATTGTTCCTTTTTCCTATGCATATACTTCTTTGAGGATCTGGCCTAAAGAGGTATAGGGCATGGGAAAATGGGGCGACGAGGTCCTCCCCCGAGCCGGCAATTGTGACTGCAGCACCTGCGTCCTGACCTAGGAATTCTCCGGTTTCGCTCTTGCCCCATCAGGAACTCAGGGCTTTGCTTCCCTCCTCTTGGGACAAAGATGAGTTATAGAACCATTTGTTTGTGCATGTGCCCTGGAAGGGCCCTGGTCTTTGCAGCCTGGGAGCTGGGGCAGGAGCTAAGGAGAGGAGGGCTAGTGTGGGAGCTGCGCTCAGGGATAAATCTGAGGGTGGGGGGAAACATTACAGAAAGTGCAGCAATAGGACCCGTGCTGGGGCAGGCCTGGGTTCTGGGGGCTGCCTGGTGGGGTAGGGCACGTTCTCATGAGCAGAGGAGGGCGCGTGCAGGGGGGAGGGGAGCAGGGCTGCCTGAGGCCTGGGCAGCAGCTGGGAGGACAATGTCCAAATTTCTTTGGAAATTTTCTTTACAGATCACAAGCCATATTTGGGTGTGCTTCCCCTCTTTTATACGAGTGGGTGACCATGGAGCAAGATGCATAGAAGAGTCACCCAGGACAGGGCTGAAATGTCACCAGAGGTTGTCTGGGCATTGGATGTGGGTGGCTTGTTTCTTAACACTCTATTGTACTTTTGTAATAATGCTCATGAGTTGATGTTTTTAATGAGAAATGTCATACATCTAGTATCATTCAAACTGGACAATAAATAAAGTTTCAAGATAAAGCTGCTCTGGTGTGCTGTTTTTCCCTTTTGTTCCCATTGATCCGGCTGCCACATTAGTGAAGAGTGGGGGAACTTCATTAGAAACACATAAACAGGGGCCAGCAGGTGGTGTAGTGGTTAAGGTCTTGGCCTCGCACATAGCCAACCCCAGTTGGAGTTCCAGACCTGGCAGCTTGCTTTCTCACTCTCCCTCTTTCTCTCTGGTCAAATTGAAGAATAGTAATAGTAAATAAAATTAAATAAATAACTAAAATAAAAACCCAAACAAATAAACACGAAGGGAAAAAAATGGTGCCCAGGTGCCTTGGCTGGGGCTGTGGGTGTTGGGGTTTAAGTGTGGCCCCACCTTTCCAGGGTCGCTGGGCAGTAGGAGGGTCCCTGGTAGAAGCCTAGGAGCTGATGGCTCAGCTGGGAGAGCCCAGGAGGAAGGTCGTGGGGGGCACTCATCTGTACTGGGGCGGCTGCACAGCTGTCTTTTGATCTTGTGGTCCCAACGTCTGGTGTAAAAAATGGACAGAGGGTGCCTCAGGAATCCAGCATGTAAACAATCTTGCTTGGGTGCGGTTATTTTTAGAGTCCAAACACAAAAGTCTAAAAATCCCACCCTCCAGCCAAGTCCCTAGGCCTCACAGACCTCCAAGCCTGCATCTGGGCCACCCAGTCTTTGAAGGCAAGGCTGTGAGCCTTTATCTTACTAATCGGCCCAGCAAATGGAGTCATTAGCTCGATTACTTAGTGGCCAACAGGCGCCCCTTTTATCAGGGGCTGGCCTGCTCCAGACTGGGCTGGATCTTGCTTCTTCCAGTCTCTTCCCTAATCTCATCTGATAGTCCTGGGCCCTCCCTCAATGGGCCACAGCCTCAAAGAGAGGAGAAAGGTCAGCTTGGATGCTTGGATAGTTGGGGTGGGGGTTGCTTCCAACTGGGAGGGGCTGTGGTCATTCAATCAGCCTCCAAGACATCCTCCTAGCCACACCCCACCGTCCCACCAGCAGGAGCCAGCTCCACAGAACCTCCAATGCCTGGTTTCAAATCAGCACAAACCCCAGCAGGTACCACGGCACTGCCCAATGTGAATGGGCACAGCTGTGCTGTTACCCAGTGTTCTCTAAGATGAGCAAAATGTGGACTCCTGACGTGACTGGATTCAGGGGACTGAAGGCTCTGCCTGGCTGCCCACTATTATCCTCCCTGGCTGTCTCCAATCGCAGCTGCACAGCACAGCTTCTGTGCTGAAGGAAAACTCCTCTCCAGCATCATGCAGTTCAGGGGACCATGCCCTGCCTGGGGCTCTTGGTGGCCTTGCTGTACTGCAGGCTGGGCATCTCCCCGTGCAAGAAGACAGACCCACAAGGAATACAGGCAGGGCCAATAACTGCCACGCCTGCACCATGATGGTGTGCAGCCTAGGTTCACCAAGCCAATGTGTCCGTATGTCAGCTCCAGCCCTCAAAGACCCAGCTGAGAAACACAGGGGTAGCACCCGGGTGGGGGACAAAGCCCCAGAAATGCAGGCGGAAATCCTGTCTGCAGGCTGCCAGGAATGGAAGGGATGAACCTGCCCCACAAATCTCATTGTGGCTTCCCTGGGGTGGGAGTTTCCATCTACCTATCGCCTTGCTATTTGCAAATATGCCACTCTGGGAGACTGGCCTAGGAGAAAGGGTGAAAGCGGGGAGACCTTGCCTCAGGAAGTACATGCTTCTCCAGCTCCCCCAGTCCTGCTCATGCCTTCTGGGCCTTCTGGATAGTGACTGAACGTTTCTGTGGTGAGGTTAGCTGGGCCTTTCCAGCCAGGTCGCAGATTAAATGGGTTATGTAGGGATCATCTTTAGAGCTGCACCTACAGAACAAGTTTATTTATTTATTTATTTATTTATTTGAGAGGAACTTTTGCTATAGGGTGAAGGTGCTCACCAGAGAGACAGAGACAGAAAGTGAGAAACCACCCCCCAGGGGGATGGCCACACTGCAATCCCTCCTCCACCATTCATTTTTGGGGATTTTGGGCACACACACTAGGCATGAGTTTTTGCTTTGTTTTAATTTAATTTATTCATTCATTTATTTTAATTTGACCAGAGAAAAACAAAAAGAGAGAGAGAGATAGAAAGTGAGAAAGCAAGCCACCAGGTCCAGGACTCAAACTGTGATTGACCACATGGGAGTGTCCAGCGCCTTAACCACCACATCACCTGCTGGTTCCCCAGCATGAGTTTTTTTAAGCCACTGGATCTAGGACTCAAACCATGTTAACTATGTGGTAGTCAAGCGATGTAACCATTATGCCATCTGCTGGTCCCCAGAGCAAGTGCTTTTTTTTTAAAGAATTATTTAATTTAATTAATTAAAATTTGACCAGAGAGGGACAGAGTGAAAGTGAGAAAGCAAGCCGCCAGGTCTGGAACTTGAATCAAATCAGTCAGCCTTGTGGGAGCCCAGTGCCCTTAACCACACACCACCTGCCAGCCCCAGCAAGTATTTTAGTGGGGTGTATGCAAAGCCCCTCTCAATGCCCTAAGGGAGGGGCCTGGGAGGCTGTATTTGTTCCGCAAGCCCACTATTTCCACTTTGCTTTCAGAGTTCATGGGGTGGCCTGGGAGGAGTCCCTCACCCATGACTGGAGCACTTATTTCTGCCCCCTACTCCCAGGGCTCATGGACTCCCAACACTCTGGGTGTGGGGGTACATGGTTGGCTGTAGGAAAGAAGCTGGGGCTGGCCAAGAGTTCGAGCTCACCTGGGCCCAAGATCCAAGCAGTCTCTTCCCCTATGATAATTTCAGATATGAAACTATAAAAAAGTGCAATTAACCCATAGACTCGCCACCTAACTTCAGCAGTAAATATTTGACAGTATTATTAGTTTCTACTCTAGGGAGCATACACTCGCCAGAGAGAGAAAAGTGCAAAATCACCCCTACCACGGGAATGGCGACGCCTGAATCCTCTCCTCTATTCTGTTCTCCAGATTTTGGACGTAAACATGCCTGGTGTGATCCTCAAGCTTAAACTCCACGCCACCAGCTGGCCTAACAGTATTCATTATATCAATTGCAGATACAAGAGCCTGTGACCCTAGCTCTTACTAAAACAGTGTCCTCCACAGCTGGGAAGGTGGGCCACTCCCCCAATGTCAGTTAAGAGAGCCCATTGGAATCTAACTGCCCCCATGTCTGCAAAGCTATTTTTTCATGTAGTGCCTAATCAAAGTTCACACAATAAATTTGTTATGTCTTCCTGGTCTCTTTGAACCAAAACCAGACTACAACTCTTCTCTTAATGGAGACTTCTGGAGGTGCCCCAAGCAAGTGTCCTCTGGAAGTTTCTCTGAAAACTAGAATTTAGATGAGAAGCCTTGATGAGATTTTTGGCAAGATTATTTCAGTGATTTCATGCCTATCCACCCCCGCCTAAAGGGATGAAAGTTGGTACAGTGTGCACATGTAGTTTTTATTTTTTTAAAGATTTTTTAAATTTAATTTTATTGTATTGTTAAAAAAAGAAAAATTAATTAATTAATTTAAAAAAAAAGAATTAAGAGGAAACTAAGAAAAAAATTTTATTTACTTACTTTAATTTGACCAGAGGGACAGAGTGGAAAAAGAAAGTGAGAAAGCAAGCCACCAAGTCCAGGATTTGAACTGCGGTCAGCCATGGGGGAGTCTAGCACCCTTAACCACTATGCCACCTGCCAGTCCTTTTTTTTTTTTTTTAACCCCCACCCCCCCTGCCAGTCCTTTTTTTTTTTTTTTTTTTTGAAACTTTTTTCCCCCCATAGGGAGTGTGTGCTTCCCGAAGACAGAGAGTGAGAGGGAAAGTGAGAAGTCACTGCCACCCTACTCTAGGTGGAAGGCCACACCACAGTCCCTTCTCCATTCTCTTCTCAAGTACATGCATGCACAAGTATTCGGTGTGATTTTCTGGTTGCCGAGTCTGGGACTTGAACCACAGCTGCCCATGTGGTAGTCCAGCATCTTAACCATCATACCACCTGCTGCTCCCTCCCAATGTACATGTAGTTTTATGACTAATAACAAGCCCTATCACCAACTCAAAGCTATAAATCAGTCCATCCAGGTCCACACCTAATCACTTACCTTGAAAGCCCTGTTCAGACTTAAGTCACAGCCAGCAGTAAGACTAGCTCATGTGGGGCCAGCAAGTGGTATGGTGATTAAGGCACTGGACTCCCACATGGCTGACTGCGGTTTGAGTCCTGGCTGGTGGCTTGCATTCTCACCCCCCACCCCATCTCTCCCTGGTGATCATGCTACGAGGTAGCAAATTAAAATAACAACAATAATAATAAAATTAAATTAAAAAATTTTAAAATAATTTTTTACTTTATTCATTTATTTTTTAGTTTGATCACAGAGACAGATGGTGAGAGTGAAAGAGAGAGGAAGTGAGAAAGCAAGCCACCAGATTCAGGACTCAAAATCTGGTTATGGGAGTGTCCAGTGCCTTAACCACCACGCCACCTGCTGGTCCCCTAAAAAAAATTTTTTTTTAAGAGTGGTTCGGGGTTGGCAAATGGCATGGTGGTTAAGGGTGCTGGACTCCCACATGGCCATCCACAGTTCGAGTTCTGGACCTGGTGGCTTATTTTCTCTTTTTCTCTCACTGTCTGATCAAATTAAAATAAAAATAAATAAAAAAATAAAGTCTTAAAAAAAGAGTGGCTCCGGGGGGGGCAGGTGGTTAAGGGTGCTGGACTCCCACATGGTCGACCATGGTTCAAGTCTTGTACCTGGAAGCTTGCTTTCTCACTTTCTCTCCGCTCCCCCGTCAAATTAAAATAAATTTTAAAATTCTTCAAAAAAAAAATGGCTCATGGATCCTTATTTAATATTTTATTATAAAACATATGCTCCTTATAAACATTTCCAACAATACAGAAATAAACAATGAGAAAGCAGAAGCCTTAGTACCCAAGACCAAAGTCTTAGTACCCAAGACCAGTAACGTCAGTTTGCTATATATTTCCATATAACCTTTAAAAAAGAACCACACCTTTGCTCTTGTTGGGACACCTCAGCCTGTTTACACAGATCGACCTCAGTCTTGTAGGCTGAGCCCCACCTGTTCTCTTGTGACTGAAACTCCCCTTTCACTGTGCGTATCCTGGGCATTCACTCCCAGCTCCCCACACAGATACCCTCAGTTAAACGTACACAAACGTGTGTCCCCTTAAAGTCTGGTGCACATTGTCAGAAGTTTGCATAAATAGTAGCTTCTATTAGCAGTGGGAGAACACTCCCAGAATCTTGCCTCCAGGGAAGGACTTCTATGTCCCATATTTATGGGCACTTGCAGACTTTCTGCAAGAAGCCTGTCTTTTGACCATTCTGTTTTATTGGGTATGGTTGCTACAAGGAGAAAGGTGTGTTAGCCTGGTGTCACAGACGAGGCCTCCCCTCAGCAGTGGAAGAATAGCCACGAGAAGGTACACAGCACACAATGCTCGCTCATGCACACCCTACAGTTCATGGTAAGGTCCCATCACCCTGTACTTTAATTTTTCAGTGAGCAAAATGCTCATCTTTGCTCCTCTCTGCTTTCCAACTTTGGAGCCACTGGAAACAGGGACTCTCACCCCTAGGCTATAAACACACCTTTATTTCCTTTTAGTCCTTTCATGGTTTTCCTTTTCACACACAAAGCTTGTAACCTTTTTTTTTTTTTTTTGCAAACTAGAAAACCAGTTTTTCTGATACTTTTTATTGAATAAATTATTCCCTGTATCATATACAAAAAGCCCTACACACAACCCACTTCTGGCTTTTGACTCTGTTCACCGACTCTTCAATTATTCCCCTGAACTAGTCCTTTCAGTAATTTTTAGTGAAGGGGTAGCTTTATAACTTCTCCAACTATGCATTTTTCAAGAATCTGAAGGTGGGTTAGGGTTAGATGTCCTAATGTTCAATGCCAGCTATTAGACATGGCCACAACAACAAAATAAACAAGGACTGGTCTCCAGGTGGGTGTCAGGCCCCATCTGCACATACCACTGTGTGTGGGATGGCATGGAGTTGGACTTCTTCAAAAGGCATCCCCGGTCTCTGGCAGAGGGCACAGGCTCCAGGGACCTGCGGACAAGGTTGATCCCAGTGTGTGCATGCGGCTGCCAGGATCTGGGTGATATGTCAGAGGCTGTCTGTGGAACAAAGACCACGCAGAAGCCAGGGGGCCTTGTTCCACTTGGCAGACACTCCAGAAAGAGCCAGGAGGCAGCATCAGACCCTGGGGCCCAGGCAGGGGTGCCCAAGGGTACAGCAGCTGCAGGCCATTGCCCAGGGCAGAAGATGGTGGGCAGAAAGCCAGGGGTGTGTGATGAGGCCCGGAGAAGGGGACGTTCAGCTGAGAGTCCTGCATTTGTCGTTTGTGTTTCATTCGGCGATTCTGAAACCAGGTTTTTATCTGTGGGAAGAAATAAAAAGATCAGAGCAGGGGTCAGAAGAGGACCCCAGCCCAGTTCAGCCTCGCCCTGGCCCACCTCACCTGCACCTCTGAGAGCTGCATCTCCTTGGCCAGTTTCTTCCGCTCCAGGGGGCCTAGGTACTGGTGGTGCTGGAAGGCACCCTCCAAGGCACTGACCTGCTCCACAGTGAAAGCTGTGCGGACGCGGGGTGCCCGGGAGGGGTCTGGCTCCATACTCAACCCTGAGGAGAGAAGAAGAACGAAGGGGAGCTGAGTCCATTTGTCTAAAAGTGCCCTGCACATGGGGCATGCTCCTTATCGCTCAAGAGGCACCATGAAGCTCTGTAGCCACCAAAGTGGCAACCACAATGACAATAGACATGACTGGAGGGCCTAGCAGGCTGAGCAGATGTAGATGTGTCTTTTCACCTGGCTCTGGTCAGCAGCCCTTCACCCCTTCACCATTCCGTGTCTCACCCCATCCAGGCAGAACAGTGAATCAAGGTGAGAGCCCCTGCCTCCCTCCCAGGGTCCAGAGAGTGCCTCAGGTGACAAAGGAATGTTCACAGTAGTTTGGGCAAGGGCTTTCCTCTCTGCTCTGGCTCACTAGGTCCCTTTCAATCTTTTCCATCCTTCCAGAAATCTGACTTCTGAATACCCTGTCCCATATTGTATATAGACAAGGAACTTCAATTTACCAGGTGAGAAGTGGAGGGTGATGGAAAGGGCTTTCAGTAGAAAAGCCTGGGGGCAGCCAGCTTCCGCTGAGATTCATTCAACTCAGCATTTTAGCTGTTTTAGCCAGAGGGGTCCAGAGAAGCCCAGCTAGGTAGGTCACTTCCCAGCTATGTGTCTTTTAATTTTTTTGGCAAGTCTGCATTTTCTTTTCTTTTCTTTTTTTGAGAGATTTGTGCTATAGGTCCGGAGAGACAGAGACAGAAAGGGAGAACTTACAACCCCTCCCCCAGGGGGGATGGCCACGCTTCAATCCTTTCTCCTCCATTCTTCTCTCGGGATCTTGGGCATGCACGTGCGACGCGAGCCTGTGTGAGTTTTAAGCCCCTGGGTCTGGGACCTGAACTGCAGAAGATTATATGGGAGTCCAGCGACAAAACCATTACGCCATCTGATGGTCCCAAGTCTGCATTTTCTAATGTGTAAATTAGGAGATGGGGAATGGTACTAAACAATCCCTGCAATGAGTCCCAGGGAGGAAACTGATATTATTTACATGATGAATACTAATTGCAAGTCTGACTAAAATGATATTTTATTTTTTAAAGAATTATTTTATTGGGACCAGCAGTTGGCGTGATGGCCATGTCGCTGGACTCCCATGTGGTTGACTACAGTTCGAGTCCTGGACCCGGTGGCTTAAACTCACGCTGGGCGCATGTGTGTGCGTGCCCAAGATCCCAAGAGGAGAATGGAGCTTCGAGAAGGGATTATGGTGTGGCCATATCCCTGGGGGGTGATTTCTTGCTTTCTGTCTCTCTCTTTCTGGTGAGCACATGCACCCTATAATAAAAAATCTCTCCCCTAAAAAAAGAAAAAATAAGAATTATTTTCTTTAACTTTATTTATTCATTTATTTTATTGTAATTTGACTAGAGAGGGACAGAGTGAGAAAGAGGGAGAGAGAGAAAGCCAGAAAGTAAGCCTTCAGATATGGAAATCAAACCACGGTTGGTCATGTGGGAGTCCTGTGCCCTTAGCTACCCCGCCACCTGCCAGTCCCTAACATGACATTTTTTTAAGGGGGGGATTTTACAAAACTTGAACCACATTCACCTGAGAGCACACTGCAGATTAAAAGAGCAAATCACTTCAGAGAATGATCAGGTGAGAGGCTGGATGGTAACTGGGCAGCATGAAGGATTTTGGAGGAATGAATGATTGGCTTTTTGGGCTGGGGAGTTATCGATTGGGTAGAGTAAAATTTCACCTTATTAAAGCATAAAATTATTCCATAAGAATTACTCAAAAACATGTTTTTAATTTTAGATTTTTGCTGTAGGGCATGTGTGCTCACCAGAAAGAGAGAAACAGGGAGAAAATGAAAAGCCACCATCCAGGGGGACCACCATGCTGAAATCCCTTCTCCATTCTCCTCTCTGTATCTTAAGCATGCACGCATGCGTTCGTGCATGCATGCACACGCACCCAGCCTGTTTTCCAGGCCGCTGCCTTCTGGACTTGAACCACACAGTTGGCTATGTGGGATCCAACCACCTTAACCACTGTGCACCAGCTGGTCCCTCAAAAATTCTTTCAATGAAAATTTAGAGATAATATCATCCCCACTTTTGACCAAATAATACTTCAAGCCAAAAAGCCACAATTAAATCACAAAGACTAAAAGATAAACTGAGAAAATCACATCAGAAGACAACAAAGGGCTAAAGTTTATGGAAGATCAAGCCCGCCAGTAACGCCCCAGGGCAGAAATGGACTGCATTTTCACAGGCATCTGCCTCTGGGTTGATCCTTTAAACCAAACCTATGGAGTCTTTCTTTTTTTAAAGGAAAGTCCCATGAGGGTTGTGAGTGTGCTAAAATTCAGATGTTGAACTAGACGCTTTGCTGGGAGGGGTGTCAACAACCCTCCAGAACAGTCCCAAAGACTGTGGAACCTGGGAAGCAATGGACAGACATGCTCATAACGCCAGCGTCCTGCTGTATAGTGAGAACCTGCAGTCTGCCCTACCTCCTTGAACCCAGGCCAGGGGTGAGGGACTCTGGACAGTCCACGGGCTGCTGCCCGGGGCGGAGGATGAGGACGCAGCTGAGTGACAGATGCAAAGAAGAGCAGAGAAGAGGACCCAGTCAGGGACTGAGGAGGCAAAATCCCCATCATGACTTTTGTTCCCAAGAGGAGACAGGCAAGACCTCAAATGCCAGCCCTGGGAAGAAAGTCCCCAACCCCCACTTGTACAAAAGAGCATGTGTGCACGCAGCCATCCTGGCTCCAGGACTCTTCCCAACTTCCAGACCTATCTAGGAAGAAAGGCAACCTCCTTCGCCACATCCAGACCTACCAGCCACCGGCGTCTCTTGTACAGACAGATCTGAGGACGTAACCTCATCCACGCTGCGGATCATCGGAGACTTCCGGATGCCAGACACCTGGCTAGGGCCAGGGAGGTTCCTGCAGGAGACTTCAGATCTGAAGGTGTGGGCCGGTTCTGAGCAGCTGCTCTGGGAGAGCCAGTCCACTGAGCCAAAGCTGGAGGGAGGCTTGCGGACACCTGGCAGGATGGAGGAGGGAGGCATAGTGGGGTGGTGGGGACCACACAGGATTAACCAAGGGTGGAGGGCCAGTCCAAGCTGTGCCACGCGGTGGACAGTGGGAGACACCCACGGGGTCCCTAGAGTGAGGAACGAACTCGGAGTCCACTCTGGGCTAGTAGGAAGAGTTGCATTTATAAGTTCAGGACTGAGCAGGAGGTGGGAGCCGAGTTTGCATAGAGGGCTGCAAATTCCCTCAGATAAGTAGCACCTAATTGCCTTCAATTCAGAGGCACAAAGGAGGCGGTTCACACCTCCCCGGCTCCAAGATGTCTGGGGGAGGGTGGAGCTGCAGTCACGGCTAATTGAGACGTGATGGCTCAGAGATTTGTTACCTCCTTTCATCTCCACCCAGTCCCCGCCCTGCAGGGAGAGGCTGCGAGAGGTCAGGAGTGCCCCCTACAATTCCAGACCGGCCCTAGGACTTGTCCTGAGGGGTATCAGGAGAGCCCTTCTGGAGGTGAGGTACCCAGCCTGGAGGTAACAGGTGTGCACACTCCAGGAAGAGCAAGCTGTTCGCTAGGCGAGACAGAGGGCAGACATTCCAGGAAGGGAACCCGGACAAACCAGAAGGCGGGGAGGATCTCCAAAGAAGTACCCCCTTGCTTCCGTCGGCCCTTCTCTGGGTAGACTCAACCTTCTCCAGCTCTGGCCCATCCCCTCGTAGGGACTCAATGCGGTGCCACAGGGGAGCCGCCGAGGACTGTGGAGCCGTGCCTGGCGGAGACCCGGGTTCTGAGCGTTTGCCCTCCGCATAGTCACCGAGACCTCCGCGCTGCTGTTCTCGTCGCGTCTGCACCCCGGGTTCCACGCTGGCCTTGAGGAACGCAGGCGGCTAAGTCATGGGGTGCCTGAGCCCAGGGAGAGGGAGCCACAGCTGAGTGGGCCCATCGCCCCCATGGTTCCCAGCACTCCGTCCGAGTCTTTGGCCGGACTGTCTGCTGCTTCCTGCGCAGCCTGGCCAGACGGCATGTGCTGTGGCCACCGCGAAGGTAGAGTGATGTTGGCGGAACCGACCCGGCAGGACCGGGGCGTCCCTCTGAGGACGCGGGCTCGAGGACTGCACTGCGCACCCTTCGGTCAGAGTCAGACCGCTTCAGATCCAGCCCCCAAGACCTAGAGAGGCTTCTATGCAGACTAGCAGCCCGGACTCCTGGGGGCGCTGGCGCCAGCCAGGGCCAAGTACCGACCACCATCTTCGCGCCCACCAAGCCCCGCGGAGATCAAAGTCCCCGCGGGCGGCGCCCTAGGATTAACACCTCCAACCTGGCCTTCCTAGCCTCAGGGGCTGGGAAAGGGGAGGGAGGAGGAGACTGGGAGGTGAGAGCCAGTCAGACCCGCACCCGCCCAGCGGGAAACCGGCCGCAGCCAACCCAGGATTCTAGGTGAAGGGTCGGGAAGTGGACTGGACCACCGCTGACCAGGGTCTTCCTCAAACCCCACACTGGCTCAATTAGGTCACCTGGCCCTGCAGAGTGAGGCTGGGGGGCTTTGGGGTGTCCTCTGGGAGGAAGGCAAGAAGAGGTGCGGAGGGGGGCGCTGGGAGACTGTAAGAGGCACCTCTCGCCTTCACCCCCGCAGGCTCAGCCACCTTCTAGAGCTGGTCATCTTGGTTCGTCCAGAAAGGGGATTTGAATCACAGCTGCATGGCCCATGGGGCATCATCTCCTAGGAGCGCGCAGACTGTCCTGGATTGTCGGCTGGCGTCCCACTCACATTGGGACTGTCTATGCTATCTGGGAACTGAGACCTCGAGGGTAGGGGGGTGTCCCCTGGGGTAGTGCCTCACAGCAGGGCACGGGTAAATCATCCTTCCTGAAGGCTTTACCTGCAGGGAAAAGGCCTGAGAAACATCTCTCAAGTAAAAACACTTGAGGAATTATTATCCTTTTGTACTCCAAAGGCTTTAATTTATGAAATGTAACCCATTAACACACCGCTTTTTGGAAACCAGTTACAGCACTCCTTCATAGGAGTCTTTCCAGTCCTGGGCCTCCTGGTCTCTCAGCTCCCCACCGGCACCTCCCTCAGTGTTGTCCTCTGCCTTCAGGTTCTCCTCCCTCATCCAGGACCCTCCAGCCTTCCCTGTCCCAGCTCCCTTGCCAACACCCTTCTCTACCTGAATTCCCTCCTGCCTCACCAGAATCCAAATGGGATCTCATCTCCACTCCGTTGGGCAGATAGCTCTACTCCTAAACCCCCTCCCAGCACCTTGCTGCTGCAGGGGAGGCCCCCTTTTCTCCACCCACCCCGCTTTCATTCCCATTAGCATTGCCTGGCTCTGGCCTGCTCTCCTCCTCCCTCCCCCTTGCGGTCTGGGTCCTTTTCTCCACCTCAGTGAGGCTGCTCAACCCCATGGCTGTGGTCACCAATGCCCCTGCTTGGGCTTCCTGGCCAGGCTTCCGCAGCGTCTGTGGCTGACTCCGCCCAGCCTCTCCGTGGGCTCTGGACCTCGTGCTGGTAATCCCTTCATTTCCTGAGACCGGATGACTAGACGCTGGCCTCTATGTCCAGGCCGACAGCCCAGTCCTTCCTAGCATTGCACACCAGAATGTGTGTCCCCTGGGGTGAGGCCCACCCCACCCCACCTGCTGGGACTCGAGTTTGGCAAAAGGGAACAGGGAAGAGGCTCCCACGTTTTCAAGGTCTCGGAGGCCGCGGCAGCCCTCTCCCCGTACACGTCCAAAGCCCAGCTTCCCCTGAAATGGGTTCTTCCCGTAGCCTCAGCCCTCAGTCCAGGCACCAGGTCCTGCGCATCCTGCCACCTGACCGCCCAGTTTTGGCCAGCACGGCCTTGGTTTGTCCCAGCCAACGAAGGGTGGAGAACAGCCTAGAGGGAGGCTCCATTAAATAGGGAAAGCCAGTTCGGTGCGCGGCAGTACTGCTAGTCTCCAGGTCCCGTCTCAAGCAAAACCCGCGTGGTTTCCTGACTCTTAGGAGAACCCAAAGCAGCAGCCACGTGGCCACGCCAGCCCAGCCCCCATCACTCCCGCGGTCAGCTCTGCTCCTTCCTTCGTCGCCACGCCCCCGGCCCTCCATTCCAACGCACTCAGCCCTCACTCTCCTTTGCTCTCCAGCCGCCCCCTCTGTGTCCACCCCCTGCTCTCCACACCCTTCTCTTTCGTGGGAGACCCCAGCTGCTGGTCCGTGCCGCTGGTGGGCAGAAGGGAGGGTGTGAGAGTGTGGGTCAACAAGGGCAAGACGCGACCCCAGCTGGACAAGTCTGGCAACAGACTACCCAGTGGGCGAAGAGGTGGGAAGCTCAGAATCCATTCCTAGGCTAAGGATGCGATGGGACAGAGCCCCCTAGCGGCTCATCAGAGAGCTCCCTCGCTGCTCGGAAGTTCGGGCTGCCTTGTTTGCCTGGGTCTCCTGATTGTCTCAACTTCCTTGGGGTCCTGCTCCTAGACCATAGTTGCCACCTGCTGCTACCCTTCCCACCAGGAAATGAGGAGAGGAGCAGCAGCAGGGTGCACCTGGCCTATGTGGTCCGGGAAATCTCTTGGACCCTCCCTTGTGCTCATGGCTCTGAGGCTAACACTGCAGGGTCCAAGTGTGTGCTACCCCCATACTTAGCAGTGTGGTTTGCATGTTATAACTTGGTGACCTTTCTGCTTGTGACCTCTGGGATGATGCCCACCAGTGCATCTCCCATTGCATACTCAAAGCTCTTCTGTCCTTTTGTTGTGTGATGGCCTCTGGCCAGAGACTGGGCTTTTCTCTTACGTGGGCCTGGTACAGGTGCAGGCCACAGAGTGGTGATGGAGTCACTATCTGGGGTCCCGTGGTCTTATAAGCCTCTCAAGGAGATGTGGGGTGCTAGAAGTGGATACTGAAGGCAAGGTCTCCTTTAGGTGGGCTGGGTAATTAATGCTGCGTTCAGTGAGGACCCAGTAAGGGGCCTTGAAAAGGCACCTTCTGGGGCCAGCAAGTGGTGTGGTGGTTGGGGTACTGGACTCCCACATGGCTGACAATGGTTCGAGTCTTAGACTTGGCAGCTTGCTTTCTCTCTCTTATTTTCCCTCTCTCTTTCTCTCTCTCTGGTGACTATAGAAAATTTAAAAATAATAACAATAAAGAAATAAAATTAAACAATTCTTTTAAAAAAAGAATGAAAAGAAAAGGCACCTTCCAGGGCCAATTCTGTAGGCTAGTGATTAAGGGAGCTGAAGCCCACAGCCTCAGTGGCTTGAAAAATACAGCAGATGGGTCCATTATGTGGCGTAGTGGTTAAAGCACTGGGTCTCACATGGCCAACTCCTTGGTTCAAGTCCTAGACCTGGTGGCTTGAAAAACACCAAACATGTGTGTATGAGTACATGCCCAAAATCCCAAGAGAAAGGAGGAGAAAGGATTGTGGCATGGCCATCCTCCCTAGGGGGTGATTTCTCACTTTCCCTCTCTCTGTCTCTCTGGAGAGACAAATAAATTAATAAAAAAAGAAAGGCGTAGGAACCTGCAAGTACTGTGGTGGTTAAGGTGCTGGATTCCCACATGGCTGACCATGGTTCAAGTCCTGGACCTGGCAGCTTGCTTTCTCGCTCTCCCTTTCTCTCTTTTTTCTCTCTCTGGTCAAATTAAATAAATAATAATAACAAATGGAATTAAAGAAAGAAAGGCATCCTCCAGTTTCTTCACCACCAGGTCACTGGAGGGAACCTTGACCAGGTCTCGGATCCCAAGCCTTTTACATTTGGTGAAAATAATGAGATTGTTAAAAATAATTAATTTTTTAAAGTTTATTTCTTTCTTCTGAGCATGAGAGACAGAAGGCAGATGAGAGAGAGACAGAAACAGAGAGGGTGCATTTCCAAGAGGGTCTTAACGTGATGATCTCCCCCAGCCTTTGCCAGCCCTGACTCATGGGCACACACATGCCTGGCGTACTCAGGGATGTCTCCGGACACAAACCTGACCCCCATGGATCGGCCTCATAGAGTGTCACATGTTACTCCTGTGCCACATCTGACCTCCTAAATGAACCAAATCTATTTATTGTTAAGATTTTTGCCATAGGGAGTATGTGCTCGCAGGAGAGAGACAGTGAGAAGGAAAGTGAGAAATCACTCATGAGGGGGATGCCATGTTACAGTCCCTTCTCCATTCTCCTGGGGTTTTGGGCATGCACGCACACATGCCTGGCATGATTTTCAGGTTGCTGGGTCTGGGACTTGAACTGTGGTCAGCCATGTGGGAATCCAGCACCTTAACTACCATGCCACCTACTGGTTCCCTTGAATCAGTATTATTGGTTAATAAGAATAATATGAATAATCATAATATAAATATTGTTTATAAGCATTATTTATTTATAATATTTAATTTAATTTATTATTTTTAAAAGTTTCTATACAGCACATTCACTCGCCAGAGAGAAAGAGAGAGAGAGAGAGAGAGAGAAGTCAAGTAGCTAGGTCTGGGACTTGAACCACTGTTGGCCATGTGGGAGTCCAGCACTTTCAACCACCATGCCACCTGCTGGCCCCCAAACTTAAATTTACACTAAAAAATTTGAATTTTATATAAAAGGATTGAATGTCCAATATGGCGCTCTGAGGCATATGTGGTGATTTTATTATTTAAATTAAGTAAATAATTCTGTTCCCCACTCATGGTGGCCATGTTTCAAGGGCTCAGTGAGGTCACACATGGCATGTGGCTGTCATACTTGTCCAAATGCAGTTCTAGACCATCGCCGTCATCCCAGAGAGGTCTGCACGGCACTGCTCCAGATAGGAAAGGGTGTGCAGTGTGCCATGAGAAACCACCGTGAGCCCAGACACGTCAGAAAACACGAGACACAGCCGCTCCTCGTGTAAGTATGATGAGGACAATGACCCTGGAGTAATAAGGGACCCCCTTCTGCAAGACTCTGGTAACAGAGGTGATAGGATTTGCAGATGGCAGCCAGTCATGATGTCCAAAGAGGTCTGAGAATGAGAAAGGAAATGAGAGGCTCAGCCGCAGACCAAGGAGAGTGAACTAGGACAGAGCTACCCCGCGGGCAGAAGGAAAGCAGGCAGAAGAGGGGGCATCAGAATTCAGTGCTCACAGGTAGAGGTGACTGTGAGGCTGGGAAACCAGCGCTGCCAGCCATGGATGCTGACATCAGAAGTACTGCAGGGACCAGCAGTTAGCGTAATGGCTATGTCGCTGGACTCCCATATGGGCGACCGCGGTTCGAGGCCCAGACCCGGTGGCTTAAACTCACGCCAGGCGTGTGTGCATGCGTACCCAAGATCCTGAGAGGAGAATGGAGGAGAAGGGACTGCGGTGTGGCCATCCCCCCTGGGGGGTGATTTCTTGTTTTCTGTCTCTCTGTCGGTCTGGCGAGCGCACATGCCCTATAGCAAAAACCTCTAAAAAAAAAAAAGAAAAGAAAAAAAGAAAGAAAGGAAAGTTAAAAAAAAAAAAGTGAGCCCATTTAGTGAAAAAGCTCTGGTATAAGACATAGTGAGAATATACAGGGGGCCTAGTGGGTAAGAGAACTTGGACCTCTATGCCCCAGTGGCTTGAAAAACATGCTAGTCATGTGTGTGCATGTGCCCAAAATCGCAATAGGATGGAGAAATGGAGGAAAAGAGACTGTAACATGACCATGCCCTGCTGGGGGGTGCTTTCTCTGTCTTGTTCTGTCTCTCTGGTGAGACCAGAGAGACAAAAAAAAAAAAAAAAAAAAGAATTCACAGGTGGGATGAAGCGTATCCTAGCTGAACTAGTAACGAGTAAAAGCCTACTGTTAGACTGTTCAAGGGACCTTAAAGAGACCTTAAAGAAATATATTGGGGCCAGCCAGTGTGAGGCGGTAAGGCAGGTGGATCCTACAAGGCTGTGTGCTTTGAGTCCCAGCCTGGGTAGCTAAAAAAAATTATGCCAGACACATAGGCATGTATGCTTATAATACCAAAAGGAGAGAGAAGTGAAAGAGAAGGGATTGTGGCATGACCATGGGTGGTGGTGGTGGAGGGTGCTTTCTCATTTCCTTTCTCTCTCTGGTGAATGTGTGCCTCCTGGAAAAATTACAAATAAATAAATAAATAAATAGATCAGGGCTCAGCTGCAGTGGCATAGTGGTGGTACAATGGCCTGCAGTGCTGGAAACCATATGGAAGTTCTGGGTTAGATTCTCAGGTAGACTTGTGCACAATGGACATACATAAGTAGCCTATGATCATGGTTGGCAGGAAATGCTGGGGGAGGATCGTGGTGTGACACCTTATTGAGGGTGTTGGTCTCTTTCTCTCTCTCAAAAAGAAATAAACAAACTTAAAAAAAAAAAAGGAAAAGAATAAATCAATAACAATTAGACCCATTGTATGAATAGAAAAGCTCTATCAGAAAGAATAAGCCATACATGGATACATAGCTAACAGACAGGCCCCAAACGAGAGAACCTCTACCTACCAATTTTGGGGTAAAGGAAAGGACTGTATCGAATAATAAGATCTGGGGATGGGGGTGTGAACTTCTATTTTAGAAAATAATTATTTTATTTATTCACTTACTGTTTTTTTTTAGAGGTTTTTGCTTTAGGGCGCATGCACTCACCAGAAAGACAGAGAGAGACAGAGAGATAAAAAGTGAGAAATCACCCCCTGGGGGAATGGCAATACCACAATCCCTTCTCCTCCAGTCTCCTCTTAGGATCTTGGGCATGCACGCACATGCGCCCTGAATGAGTTTAAGCCACCAGGTCTGGGACTCGAACTGCTTTCGAGTGCATGGGAGTCCAGCAACATAGCCATTACACCAACTGCTGGTCCCTTCCCTTACTTATTTTAATTTGGCAAGAGAG
>NW_006159672.1:7218186-7222616 GCF_000334495.1 Tupaia belangeri chinensis | reverse complement strand
AGAGAGACACACACACACACACACACACACACACACACACACACAGAAATATATATAGAAAGAAAGCAAGCCACCAGGTCCGGGACTCAAACCATGGTTGGCCATGTGGGTGTCCAGCACCCTTAATCACTATGCCACCTGCTGGCCCCTAGGATAGGGAATTTACACAAGGAATTCAGTGGCACTAGATCTTGGGCAGGTGAGGGGAAGAAAAGCTTGTACTGGCATAGCTACTTTTTTTTTTTTTGAGAGAGAGAATTTTTAAATATAGGTCACTTGCATTTGCTGGAGAGACCAAGGCAGGGAGACAGAAAGTGAGAAATCACCTCTCGGGAGATGGCCATGCCCAAGCTGCAATTTCTTCTTCATTTTCCTCTCAGGATTTTGGGCACATACACACGTGCATGCCCAGAGTGAGTTTCAAGCCTATGGGTCCAGGACTCAAACTTTAGTCAGCTATGTGGGAGAGTTCAGTGCCTTAAACACTAAGCAACCCGCT
The DNA here is from genome assembly GCF_000334495.1 of Tupaia belangeri chinensis. Classification (NCBI taxonomy): domain Eukaryota; kingdom Metazoa; phylum Chordata; class Mammalia; order Scandentia; family Tupaiidae; genus Tupaia; species Tupaia belangeri. The sequence continues at coordinate 7,222,117 of NW_006159672.1, read as the reverse complement.
GGCCTCGCCCCTATCTATTAAAAATTGTTAGAATAAAATGTTAGGATTTTAGTAGGTGCATATCCCAAATGATGACAGTTTTGGGAAATATCAGCACAGGATGGGAATAAATGAGTCCTTCTGTGGGTTCCATGGTAAACAGAACAGACTTTTGGGACCTCGGAATAGATTTAGTATCAATATCTGAATGTACACTGTGACAGATTTAAGGACACAAATAAATTTAGCCTTAGATGAAGAGAAGGAGGCAGAGTAGGCTCCAGTGATATTGTCTCAACTAGCAAAGTGGTCAGCTCTCATGGCAAAAACAAGTGGGGAACAAATGCGGCATTACTGACGTATTAGAAAAGAAGGCGTCCAGCCTGTGATGTGGATGAGGCAGCCGGGCCGACCACATAGTTAGAGACCCGGACCTAGCGGCTACAAAAACACACTATGCACTTGTTTGTGCGTGCCCAAAAACCCCCAGAGGAGAAGAGATTAAGGCATGGCCATCCTTCCCGTGGGGTGCTTTCTCACATCCTCTCTTCCTCTCTCTGTTTCTCTCTAGTGAGCATACATGCCATACAACAAAAATTTTTAAATAAATTAACAAACAAATAATTAAGAAAGGAAGGAAGGAAGGGAGTAATTAGATGGAACACATGGATCTCTGGTGAAAACAGGGTCGGCCCATGATGTGGAGATTAAGGTGGCTGGATTCCACAGGGCTGACTGCGCGGTTCTAACCCTGGACTTGGTTGCGTAAGGAAAACGGGGCACACGTGTGCCTGTATGCCCCAAATCCCAAAAGGACAGTGAGATGAAAGAGAAGGAATTACAGCATGACCATTCCCCATTCCTCCTCAGTTCTTGTCTACCCCTTGCATGCATGTGCCCTCTGACAAAATTGAAAAAAAAAAATTGGAGAAAATAGAGGGAGTCTTTCTTTTCTCATTGTAAGTCATACAAAAGATGAACACACTTTTACCAAAGTCTTCGGGAAATGTGTGCTGGAAATGATAGATCACAGCACCATTACCGAGCCCAGTTTGCATTCACCTGACAAAGAAAATTAATACTGACTTCAAAGCCTGCCCTAGGAGAATACGGATTGGCTCCAAGAGACTCACTGGACTGCAGCGGAGACATGAAAATGTTAAAAATACCCGAACATTTATTGGTGGGACAGTAAACAGATGATAGAATTAGAGGAGCAAGTATAGGATTGCCAATAGTATGGACAAATGAGAACTGAGAAGATGGGCAATCATGCAACATGAAATTATAAAGAAAATTAACTTTGGTTACATTTTTAGGTGGCAGAATTAATGAAAGATAGAATAGCCCTCTCCAGAGATAAAAAACAAAACCATACAAAACCCCCTCAAATCAATAAAGTTACTTAACTACTTAGGAAAAAAATTTAGGTATTTTCTTTCTTATTTTTGGAGAGGTTTTTGCTATAGGGCGTGTGTGCTCATCAGAAAGACAGACAGAGAGACAGAAAGTGAGAAATCACCCCCCAGGGGGGATGGCCACACCGCAATCCCTTCTCCTCCATTCTCCTCTTAGGGTCTTTGGCACGCACACGCGCCCGGCATGAGTTTAAGCCACTGGGTCTGGGACGTGAACTGTGGTTGACTACATGGGAATCCAGCGACACAGCCATTACACCAACTGCTGTTCTCAGGTATTTTCTTTTTAATCTGCCAGGGCGCATATGTGCTTGCTGTGGAGAGATAGTTTGGGGGTTGGGAAAGCACACCTCCTCCCCATAATCATGCCAAAATCTTTTGGCTGTGCTTCTCCCTCTTTTCTGGATTTTGAGTACACATGTACATATTCCTGGAATGTTTTTCAAGCCACTATTGTCCAAGACTTGAACAGTGTGGTTAGCCAAATAGGATCCAGCTGCCTTAACCACCAGCTATGGGTTGGCTCAATATTTCCTTATAACCAATATACTGAATCACTAAGAAAAAAAAGCAGATTTTACAAGGTCCTAGACAGTAATGATCCTGCATTGGATTAAACAAGAAATGGAACACTGTGACTCTGAATCAATGCTCCTCCCTCACTTCCTCCCGAGGGAATTGAACCTGGGTGGGAGACCAAAGGCCTAGGACTCTGGTGAGGCAGGCAGCTGGATTCCAGTTCATTGGCTGCCCAAATGGAAACAAACAGGGTCCCCAAGGAACATGTCACTGTAATAACACTGACCTAACGACCCTGGGGCCAGATGGGGGCCAACAGCTAACAAGGACCAAGTTACAAGTCCTGGCAGGGGCCTGACTCAGTCCTGAACTAACAATGGAGTGGCACTAGAGGAACGGGTATAAAAGTGAAACGGTTGGGCTAGCCAGGTGGTGTGGAGGTGGTGATCCCATGTGGCCGAATGAGCAGCTCAAGTCCCAAACCTTGTGGCTTGAAACACATGCCAGGGGGGCCAGCATGTGGCATGGCAGTTGAAGGGCATTGGACTCCCACATGGCTGACCAAGGTTCGAGTCCCAGACCTGGCAGCTTGCTTTCTCACTTTCCATCTCTTTCATTCTCATTCTATCTCTTTCTCGTGAAATTGAAATAAATAAATAAAGTTAAAATAATTATTAAAAAAAAATGTCAGGTGCATGTGTATGTGTGCCCAAAGCCCTGAGAAGAGAATGGAGAAGAAGTTGCAGTGTGGCCTTCCCCAAGGGGTGCTTTCTCATTTTCCCTCCCTCTCTATGCCTCTCTCAGGCAAGCCCTGTGACCTATTTCAAAAAAAGAAAAAAACAAAAACAAAAAAGAAAAGAAAAAGAAAGGGCAGAGCCAGCCCCAAATTCCTGAGCTATAGTCACAGGCAGGACCTCAGGGCAGGGAGGGGAGGTGACAGCAGTTCTTCTTGGTCTGAGCTGGTGCAGGGACACAGGTGATATGCACAGTTCATGAACGGGACGCCTTACTGCACAAAGGCCACACGGAACCAGTCTGCTGGGGTAACCGCTGTAGGGGAGGGTACAGGCCAGACAACCCAACAGGCTGCATTTAAAATGAATCCAACATCTCTTATAGGGAGGGTACCCGGAGCCCCTCTGTACCCCAATGGGCAGCAGCTGGACAATTAGTTCCTGAAAGTGAAAACAACTATTTGGCAGAAAAATGAAGAGCCAATACAGGGAAAGCAGCGTGAGAGCAGGTAAGGGCTATATTCCATTCCAGGGGGACTGTCTACCCTGCCACACCCCAGAATAAGACTGGACAACAGTCTTGTGGCTGGGGACAGGCATCACTGCTCGGAAAACTCGGCAGATCAGCAAGAAGGGATCTTAAAAATTTATTTATTTTAATTATTTTATTTAACTTTATTTATTCATTCATTTATTTCAATGTGACCAAAGAGGGATAGAGAGAGAGAGAGAGCAAGCTGCCAGTTCCAGGACTCAAACCAGAGTCAGCCATGTGGGAGTCCAGCACCCTTAACCACCAAGCTACCTGCCAGCCCCAGAATTTTATTTATTTAAAAAATTTATTTATTTATTGTTGCTATAGAACGTGGGCACTTGCCGTAAGGAGAGAGACAGCGAGACAAAGTGAGAAATCAACCCCCGGGGGGATGGCCACACTGTAATCCCTTCTCCTCCATTCTCCTCTCGGGATCTTGGGCACACATGCCCGGCGTGAGTTTAAGCCACCAAGTCTGGGACTCGAACCATGGTCCACTACATGAGAGTCCAGCAACATAGTCATTACACCAACTGTTGGTCCTGGGATCTTAGGAATGAGCTAAGCCAAGGGTATTCATTCTGACAAATACAGGCCATATTAAACAACACGCAAAAGGCTAACCTGGCCCTATTCTTGAGGTTTTTTTTTTGGAGAGGTTTTTTTTACTATAGGGCGCGTGAGCTCACCAGACAGAGAGAGACAGAGAGACAGAAAGCGAGAAATCACCCCCCAGGGGGGATGGC
>NW_006159672.1:7214699-7218127 GCF_000334495.1 Tupaia belangeri chinensis | reverse complement strand
CGTGAGTTTAAGCAACCAGGTCCAGGACTCGAACTGCGGTCAACTACGTGGGAGTCCAGCAACATAGCCATTACGCTAACTGCTGGTCCTGAGGATTTTTTTTTTCTTAAGAGAGATTTTTGGTATAGGGCATGTGTGCTTGCCAGAGATAGAAAGAAACAAGACAGAAAATGAGAAATCACCCTCGGGGGCGGGGGATGGTCATGGCGCAATCCCTTCTCCTCCATTCTCCTTTCATGATTTTGTGTACACACGCACACATGCTCGGCGTGAGTTTTAAGCCTCTGGGTCTGGTACTCGAACCAGGGTTAACTATGTGGAGTCCAGTGACATAGCATTACGCCATCTTCTGGTCCCTCCACCATCTGCTGGTTCTTCTGCCATCTGCTGGTCTCTCTGCCATCTGCTGGTTCCTTCCTAGAGCAATTTAAACAGCCAAAATACACTCCCCTCCCCAGATGAGAAGACTTATCTAAGTACGGGAACCAGCAGTTAGCGTAATGGCTATGTTGCTGGACTCCCACGTAGTCGACCACGGTTCAAGTCCCAGACCCGGTGGCTTAAAACTCACGCCGGGCGCATGTGCGTACGTGCCCAAGATCCCGAGAGAATGGAGAAGGGATTGCGGCGTGACCATCCCCCCTGGGGGGTGATTTCTCGCTTTCTATGTCTCTCTCTGTCTGGCGAGCGCACACGCCCTATAGCAAAAAACCTCCCTCCCCCCCAAAAAAAGACTTATCTAAGGGGAAGCACAGACTCATTGATCCAATATGAGGCCCATGAGGAAGCCATGGCACATGGCCCCCAAACATAATGTGGATAAGGCAGATGAAGTCTCCCTGGTGCCCCCAAATAAGTCAAGTTAATCTCTCTCTTTTTTTTTAAGAGAAATTTTTGTTGTGGGGTGCATGCACTTGCCAGAGAGATGGAGACAATGAGAGGCAAAGAGAAATCATTCCCCAGGGGAGATGGCCATACCACACCTTCTCCTCGGGCATGTACGCATTATGGGCCCAGTGTGAGTTTCAAGCTGCCAGGTCCGGGATTTGAAAGTCAGTCATGTGGTAGTCCAGCACCTTAACCACTATGCCACCTGCAGGCCCCACTCTCTCTCTAATTTGCCAGAGGGCACGTATTATTGCTAGAGAGAGAGAGATGAAGAGACACGAGAAAGCACTCTGGGGGGGATGGTCACACTGCAATTCTTTCTCCTCCATTTCTCCTTTTGGGATTTTCGGCATGTATGCACACACACCCAGCAAGTTTCTCAAGCTACTAAGTTTGGGACCCAAACCATGTAGTCAGCCATGTGGGATCCAGTTGCCTCACTCACCACACCACCAGTTGGCCCGACTTACCTAGATTTCTTCCAGGTCCAAAGAACAGGTCAGAGGGTCAGGCCCCCTCGCTTGGGTGTTGGTGTATTCGTTTAGGATGTGCTTATCTGGACCCCGGCTTGCTGTGGTGCATTATTCTCTATAGACAGGGATGTGGTGGAGGCACTTGGGCTATTTCTGATTTCCCTATTGTGTCTCTAGTCAGTGACCCTGACCTTTCAGGTGAGCGTATGTGGGGGGAGGGAGGCTTATGTTTGCCAGCTTAGCTTATCCTTTTTTTTTTTCTTGAGAGGTTTTTGCTATAGGGCACTTATGCTCGCCAGAAAGACAGAAAGAGACAGAGATAGAAAGCAGCAAATCACTCCCCGGGGGAGATGGCCACACTGCTCTCCTTTCTCCTCCATTCTCCTCTTGAGATTTTGGCGTGAGTTTAAACCACCGGGTCTGGGACTTGAACTGCATTTAACTACATGGGAATCCAGTGACATAACCACTACACCAGCTGCTGGTCCCCCTCAACTGGTTTTTGACAGCTTGAGATTCTCAAGAACCAAGGCCTGGTGGAGTGGAGGCCAGCGAGTTTTAAATGAGTCACCTGGCCTTTCCATCATCTTTCATCTAGTGACCTGAGGCAAATCACTAGTCTCTGCAAGGGCCCCCTGATTTGCAAAATGGTGGCCCATCCTTCTACTTGAGCACCTATTGTCATGCTAGTAAGTTCCTCAGGGCTACATCCTTATCTCCGCCTCCGCCCTCCCCCACCACCACCCTGACCCGCCAATCCTGGGTGACGCCCTTGAAGGCCTATTTTGAAAACACTTTTGGGCAGCTTTATTAGATTATCTTAGAACTGCAGGGACCCTGCCCTCCAATCTCCAGCTAAAGGCTCGGTCTCCAGCCTGGGGGACCCAGTGCTTCCCAGACCCAAGTTTCCTCTCTGGGGACAAATGGGTACTTTTCCTGGAGTTGCACTCCTAGTCCCTCTTCTTTGGTGTTTCCAAGGACCTCTGAAGAGTGTTTGTTTCCCACCCTGAGTTCAGCTCAGGACTGGCTAATATAGACCTTAAAAACACCCGACCCAAGGCCTGAATCAAAGGGGCTGGGCAGGACGGATGGAGCTGCGCTCATCTTCCCTTGCCCTTAGCTAACAACCACAGGTTCTCCAGAGCCCTGCCTCCCTCTTGCTGAGCCCAGCAGGGTTGTAGCGAAAGCCAGGACAAACCGGTCGGCTAGCTGGTCTTTGTCGAGGCCCCAGTATCAGGTGCCCAGAGCCCCTTTGTGGACACATCTGGGTGCACCCCAGAGCGCTCAGTTGACACCTTAGACATTTTAACCTTGCCCTGCCCTTTGCAGCCTCTACTCAGCAGGTCATTCCTACCCAGCCTCCGGACTCGCACCCATTCACAGGAATAAACCGGAAAAAAAAATCTTTATTGAACGCACCTAGGTTTGGGATCGGGACAGGCGGGTTAAGGCAGAGGGAGGCTCCGTTTCAGAGCGCGACTGACAGTAGGCCGGGTTTCACTCGCGAGGATCCCCTAGGACACCCCGTTCGGCGGCCGCACTGCCCAAAATGAAGCCCACCGCCAGGGACACGGTCTGATCGAATGAGCCACGCAGCTGCTCCACGTGCTGGTTCAGGGTCAGCAGCTGGTCGCGCAGCGGACCCAGTATGGACACGATGTCGCCCAGGTGCCCCAGGGTCTGCAGCAGGGCGGCGTTCAGCGTCGAAGGCGCAGCTTGCGGAGGTGCACGGTCTTCCGCGCGGCGGGGCGGCGAGGACGGGTCTTCCTGGACTGGGTCGCGGGCAGGTGATGCCGCAGAGCCTAGGGCGCGGGAGGGAGCGTGGTCCTCGGGGCGGCCGGGCTCGGGAGGAAAGGTGGAGAGGGACGTCGGGGTAGGGGCTCGCGGGGAGCCGGGTACACGGGAGGCATCCGCAGACTTTGGTGGGGACGGGCTGAATCTGAGCGTCCAGGCGGGGTCTGCTTCGGGGTCGCGAGCGGTGGGCAACGGCGTGGAGTCTGGGAATGGGGGCGGGGTGGGGCACGGTCTGGTTGAGCACTTCGGCGGCGCGCCTGCCCCTCCCCCACT
>NW_006159672.1:7210887-7214403 GCF_000334495.1 Tupaia belangeri chinensis | reverse complement strand
CCAGTAGCAGCTCCGTCTCCCGGGCGCTCCAGGGCGTGCGCTGCGCCGAGCGTGGGGACACCGGCTTCACGAGCTCCGTGGGGTCTGCCAGTGCGCTGGGTGAGGAGGGCCTCCTTGGAGGAGTCTCCGGGGTGCCCCCAGACGACTCAACCTCGGAGTCAAGGCTGGTCGGCGACGGCAGCTCGGGGGCTGCAGGCGGGGGCGGCCTCCTGGGCCGGAGCAACATCCCGGGGCCGAGTTGGTGTACCGGCGGGAGAGAGGAGGTGGGCGCCACCCGGGCCGCCCACACGCGCTCTGAGGACCCTGCGCCGCCCTCCGCCGTCGGAGCTGAGTTTACGCGACCCTCCCACCGCCTGGTCAGTCCCGCCCCCTCCGCCCCTCCCTCTCGGCCTTCCAAGTTCAACTTGATCTATTACTGAGCCTTAGTTTTTTTTATCCATCTTTTGGGCCCTTAGGATTGTGAGTGTACAAAGCAAAGTCCTGCCTCCCGTCGGGTGAGGTAGAACCTACAAAACTTAGTGATTGTCTGCAATCCTTTCTCCTCCTGTCTTCCCTGAGGATCTTGAGCTCACATACAGGCGCCAGAGTAAGTTTTAAGCCTCTGGGTCCAAGACTTGAACCAAGGTCTACTACGTGAGAGTCCAGCGATGTAACCATTACGCCATCTGCCGTTTCCAGTGACTGTGATTTTTAAAATAATAATAATTATTTAATTTAATTTATTCATTCATTTAATTTGACAACACACACACACACACACACACACACACACACACACACACACACACACACAGAGAGAGAGAGAGAGAGAAAGCGAGCCACCAGATCCAGGACTCAAACCATGTTCAACCATGTGGGAGCGTCCAGCGCCTTAACCACCATGACACATGCCACCTGCTGGTCCCCGTGACTGTGATTTTAAAACCATCTGAGGTTTGATTAATGTAGTGACATGGGTGCTGTGCCTGCTGTGCATAGTTACGTATGTGCCATGTCCTTTAAGCACTGCACATGTCAACCTATGGAACACCTCCAGCACCAGAAAGCCCTCTTGGGCCCCTTCCTTTTTGTCTTTAGTGTACCATAGTACATTTTCTCTAGGTGTGATTAGTGTACATACTGGCTACTAATCCCAATGCCAATATGGTTGTGGGTTTTCACATGCACATGAGGCATATACCTAACTTATTAATGCACCTATTAACAATAGGTATATGTTACTACAGGCAGGCAGTTTTAAGGCTGGATCTGATAAAGGGCTATGACCATCTGTCAGACTTAGTGCCCTAATTCACAAACTCTAGAAAATAACTTATTTATTCTAATAAAGTGCATCTACAGTTGACGTTATAGGTAATATAAAACATAGGACATCTCCCCCAGGGATTAGGAATAACACAAGGATGCACAACATCACTTTTATTAAATATTATTCTAGATGTCCTAGCCAGTGCAATAAGACAAGAAAGAGGAATAAGTTGTATAAAGATTGGAAAGGAATGGGCTGACCTTATAGTCTAGTGGGTAAGGGAACCAGATCCCACATGGCCAGCCACCATTTTAACCCTGGCCCTGGCAGCTTGAAAACTCACGCCCGGCGCATGTGCATGCGTGTTCAACAGAATAGAGAAATGGAGAAGGGATTGCAGTGTGACCATGCTCCACTGGCGAATGTGTTCTACCTCCCCACCCTCACCCCTGGTGAGTTCATGTGTCTCCTAGGGATAATAATAAATAAAGACAACCAGAAATGCCTCTAGACATTGGCAGATGTCCTGTAGGTAGAATCTCCTCTCATAGAACCACTGGCCTAGAAGCAGTGACATTCAAGGAGCACTGGGCACACCTTCCACCCAGCTCTTGGGTCCAGATAACATTCTCTAAAAAAGAGAACCAGAGTTGTTCTTTTTTTTTTTTTTTTTGAGAGATTTTTCACTGTAGGGCGCGTGCGCTCGCCAGACAGAGAGAGACATTAGAGACAGAAAGCGAGAAATCACCCCCCAGGGGGGATGGTCACGCCGCAATCCCTTCTCCTCCATTCTCTCGGGATCTTGGGCACGCATGCACACGCACCTGGCGTGAGTTTTAAGCCACCAGGTCCAGGACGTGAACCGCGGTCGACTACGTAGGAGTCCAGCGACATAGCCATTACGCTAACTGCTGGTTCCTGAGAACCAGAGTTTTTGAGAAAAGGTTAAACAGGTGATTCTGTGGCTGGAGTTGACAAAGTATCAGATGAGTTGGAATTATCCTGTAGTGCCAGAAAGCCAGAGCATGCTTAAAAGGTGCAAAGTGGACAAAGCATGTTGATAGGACATAGGAAAAAAGGAACAGAGCAGGGAAAGATCCCATTAGGCAAAGCTGTAACAATCAGCAAAAAACCCCCTAAAAGGTAGAGTAAATATCCACAAGCCCACGCCCATGGAATGAATGAGTAACTAGGTACAAGAAAATGTCAATAGATAAAAGAAGAAGAGACAGGGACCAGCAGTTGGCGTAATGGCTATGTAGCTGGACTCCCATATAGTCAACTGTGGTTCAAGTTCCGGACTTGAATTTACGCCGGGCGTGTGTGTGTGTGTGTGTGTGTGTGTGTGTGTGTGTGTGCGTGCGTGTGCACGCGCGCGCCCGCGCTCAAGATCTGAGAGGAGAATGGAGGAGAAGGGATTAAGGCGTGGCCATTCCCCGGGGGTGGTGGTGGTGATTTCTCCCTTTCTGTTTCTCTGTCTCTGTCTTTCTGGTGAGCGCACACGCCCTATAGCAAACACCTCTCAAGAAAAAAAAAAAAAAGAAGAAAAGACAAAATCTTCCTTACAGAGGAATTCTAAATATTGCACAGATACCCCTTTCAGGAGTACTACCCTCTCCATGAGTTGGGATAGACTTAGTAACCTTAGTGACTGGTTTCCAGTGACCAGAGTAAGGGACAGGGGAGATGGTAACTAGAAAGTGGAGAGACAGGCGGCTGCACCCTAACCAAACAATAGGCGTTGACATCACCAGTGTTGTGTGATCAGGTGCTCTCATGGATGGAATGGGATGAACCCCTTATCTCTGAGGTCTTCTTCCCTAAAACACAGAACCCTAAGGTAATCATGGAAAAACACCAGGCAAATCCAAATTGAGGACAAAGTGCCATGTTTTCAAGGCATGTTTTTCAGGCCGCTGGGGCTGTGATTCAAATCATGGGCAGCCATGTGGTATCTGTCTCCGTTAACCATTAGGCTATGGTGATGGCCCTCTGGTTGTTTTAACTGAGGGTTGGAAGGTACTTCTGGTAGGTAGTGGGTGGAGACCAGAGATGTTTTAAACAACCTGGAGGACACAGAGAATCATCCCAAAACATCAGTAAGGCTGTAGTCCAGAAGTCCTGTTCTAAGCCATTTCAGTGGATAGAGCTGGGATGTCTACTATGTCTCTACACATCTCTGTGTTTCCTTCTGTATCTGACTATCTCGGAGTAAATACGAGCTCACTTGAGATCTCTGCCTCTTATCTAACACCTCTGCTTTATTC
>NW_006159672.1:7185690-7210580 GCF_000334495.1 Tupaia belangeri chinensis | reverse complement strand
TATATATATAGTTTGTTTGTTTTGTTTGTTTGTTTTTCCCTCCAAATTTCTGGTTTAATAAAGACTCCTTTATTTTGAGGGAAAAAGGTCCCAAACATCAGGCTGTTCACAAAAATAACCCACAGTATCAACTTTAGTAAACAAATCTTAAGACTATTACACTATTTTCTAGAAGATGCATTTGACATGCCAACTCCCATTCACAAAAATACACTGTTACATTTGTGTTGAACAGCCCCACACAGTAAAACTTACACTTCTAACTGAAAGCTGCTCTCAGGTGCTACCCAACCAAATGATACTGCCTTTGCAGTTAGGGAAGCAACTATTGAACTCATCAATGAATGAAAAGAATTGTACTTCCCGCATAACAAGAGATTATTTTTTGGAGACAGTTGATAAAAATCATACATCTGTTTTATTGTTAAGTCATAAAGAGGTATCAAAATTAAAAGCAAAATTACAGGGTAAGACTTAACAAAACCACTAGGAGCATCAGAAGAAGTGAAATGGGCCCAGGCGCAGGGCAGTATGAATTAATGAACATGGGAAGGACAAAGATGGGGAGAACAGTGAGCATGTGCTGAAGATATTAGGGGAGAGGATCTGGTGAAAATTTTGATATTAGACAAGCGCCTAGGTAAAGAAATAATGGATGAGATTTTTAAACCCCACTATATACTTAAGAGTCAGCCTCACCATTGGCACTGTCTCTGTCGTCCTCTCCTTCCTCAGCCTCTTTTTCATCATCCCTGTTCCACTCCAGCTGTTTCCTCTGTTCCTTTTTTATTTTTTCCAGGTTTTCCAGAAGAGAATCCACTTTTTGTTTTACCTGGATCACCTCCTTCTTAATGGCCTGAATGTCTCCTTTCAACTTTCCAGACTTGGAAGACGATCCTCATTGTCCACTCTTAGAACTGAAGCTTTTGCCCCTCCGTGAAGTGTTTCCTGATACATGTTGGTGTTTCGAGGGCACTATAGCATGAACAATAGTAGGTGGTGGTGGAACATATGCTGGGTAACTGTACATCCTGTCATAATAATTGTGCTGAAAGTCATAGTCCAGGGACCAGCAGGTGGCATAATGGCTATGTTGCTGGACTCCCATGTAGTTGACCGTGGTTCAAGTTTCGGACCTGGTAGCTTAAACTCAAGCCGAGCACGTGTGCGTGCATGCCCAAAATCCTGAGAGGAGAATGGAGGAGAAGGGATTGCTGCATGGCCATCCCCACTGGGGGATAATTTCTCGCTTTCTGTCTCCCTCTGTCTTCCTGGCGAGCGCACACCCCCTATAGCAAAAACCTCTCAAAAAAAAAAAAAAAAAAGTCATAGTCCAAGTCAAAAGAGGAGTTGAGTAGAGGGGATAGAGAAGGGTGTTCTGGTACTGACCCCCATACATTTCTACTGCAGATCATTTCACACTTGCTTTTCCTTGGTTCACGTTTGGCTCTGCAGCCAGATTAATATCTAAAACCTGGCTGGCAACCATCCCGCTATCCTCTCCTGCTACAGCAGCCTGGGCATTCCTCTCATTAACATACCGAATGAAGGCAAAGCCCTTATGAACAGAGCAACCCACAATTTTGCCATACTTCGAGAAGATTACTCTACAGATTTTTTTTGGAGAGGTTTTTGCTATAGGGCACGTGCACTCTCCAGAAAGACAGAGACAGACAGAGAGACAGAAAGCGAGAAATCACATCCTGGGGGGCGGGGATGGCCATGCTGCAATCCCTTCTCCTTCATTCTGTTCTTGGGATCTTGGGCTCACACGCATGCTTGACCAGCATGAATTTTTAAGCCACGGGGTCTGGGAATTGAACCGTGGTCAACTACATGGGAGTCCAGCGACATAGCCATTGCTCCAACTGCTGGTCCCACAATATATGTTTTATTCACCCATAGTGTGTATGTTTTAGGATTTGGCTTCAGAACTTCAGAAGTGGCTGACCTGAGCCCCTCTGAGGAACAGGATTGCCAGCTCGGGAACAGTGTTTATGTGCAGTTCTGTTTTTCTTTGGGCCTTACATTTTCCCACAGTTACTCAGGTCAGCCCCTTTCTCCACTCTCTCCAGCAGGGTGATGCTACCCACTTGTGGTTACAGTTAGTTACAGTCACAGTCTGCATCTTTTTTTTGTGTGTGTGAGATTTTTACTATAGGGAATGTGTGCTTGCTGGAGAGACAGAGACAAAGAGACAGAAAGCAAGAAATTGCCCCCCAGGGAGGATGTCCATGCTGCAATCCCTTCTCTTCTCTTTTCCCTTTGGGATTTTAGGCATGTATACACATATACCTGGTGTGAGTCTTAAGCTGCTGAGTCCAGGACTTGAACTGCAGTCGACTATGTGTGAGTCCAGCAATGCAACCACTCTGCTGGTCCCAAGTCTGCATCATTTTATCCTGGATCCTCAACATTCTGCTTTCAGTAAAGGTGATCTTTGTGGTGGATAGTTCTAGGTTTTTTATAAAATTTTTTATTAACTTGGGACCAGCAGTTAGTGTAATGGCTATGTCACTGGACTCCCATGTAGTCGATGGCGGTTCGAGTCCCGGACCCCGTGGCTTAAACTCACACCGGGCGCGTGTGCGTGCGTGTCCAAGATCCCGAGAGGAGAATGGAGAAGAAGGGATTGCGGCGTGGCCATTCCCCGTGGGGGGTGATTTCTCGCTTTCTATCTCTCTGTCTCTCTCTGTCTGTCTAGCGAGCGCACGCGCCCTGTAGGAAAAACCTCTCCAAAAAAACCAAAAATTTGTTATTAACTTATTGCCTATAAAGGTGTAGAATTCTTGGGGTGCCTTTCCAGCTCATGAAGATTCTTGTTTCTGAAAATGACCAGAATTTGGGAGAGAGACCCAGTTGATGGCTGCCCTTAGTCACCTTGTTCCCAGTCACTGCTGACTGACAGGTCTAGGGGCAAACATCTGACCCAAGCTCAACTAATCAGAGTACTTCTTGAAGGTTTTTCAAATTGAAACCTAAGGAAGACCATTCAGACTCTATGGTGTTTTTGTTTTTGTTTTTTAATGTTTATTTATTCCAAGAGCAAGAGAGCGAGAGAGAGAGAGATAGTAAGACAGTACTCCCAACAGCCTTGTCACCGCAGTCTGTGCCTCCAGTGTCAGCCAGCCCTGGATCATGGTTATGTGAGTACGTGACCTACACAAGAGGTCTCCTAAAGCAAACCCAGAACCTTCCCATGTGGGGCTAGCCCCACAGAGCATCACATTTTCTCTGCTGTCGAAGCATCTGCTCCCTCTATGGTTTCATTTTTCTTTTTTTTTTCCCTAAGAGAGATTTTTGCTATAGGGCGTGTGTGCTTGTGGGAGAGATAGAGAGACAGAAAGCGAGAAATGACCCCCTGGGGTGAATGGCCACGCCACAATTCCTTCTCCTCCCTTCTCCTCTTGGGATCTTGGGCATGCACACAAACGCACCCGGAGTGAGTTTTTTAAGTCACCAGGTCTGGGATTCAAACCATGGTTGACTACGTGGGAGTCCAGTGACATAACCATTATGCCATCTGCTGGTCCCAAATAAATAAATCTTAATAAAATGAAACCATGGAGGGGACCAGCAGATGACAGAATGCTTATATCACTGGACTCGCATGTTGTCAACCGTGGCTTGAGTCCCAGACCTGGTGACTTAAAAAACTCACACCAGGTGCGTGTGCATGCCTGCTCAAGATCCCACGAGGAGAAGGGAGGAGAACAGATTGCAGTGTGGCCATTCCCCCCCTCAAGGGTGATTTCTCGCTTTCTCTGTCTCTTCGGCAAGCGCATGTGCCCTGTAGCAAAAATCTCTCAACAACAACAGAAAAAGATCTATTTATTTATTCCATGAGTGAGAAAGGGAGAGATACATAGAGAAGTACAGAAATACAGCATCCCTGACAGTATTTTGATATCACAACCCATCCCCCAGACTCAGCCAACCTTGATCATGGGCACATGTGTCTGGTGTACTGAGGGACGTCTCCAGCTGTGAAACAGCAACTTTGTCATATAGATGCTTTTTACCACTGTGCCATTTCCGTGGGTTTTGGGCAAATGCACAGACTATGTATCTGCCCCTCTCTACCACGCAGGATAACCCTATAAAAGTGGAGTAAAGATCTGGCCTTTGCCAGAGAAAATATATAAATGCCAAATAGAGATATGAACTTATTTGTCATTTGGGGGACTGCAAAGTAAAACCACAGTGAGATACCACTAGACACCTATCAGAATGGCCAAAATCCAAAACAGTGACACCACCAAGTGCTGACGAGGATATGGAGGAACAAGTGCTCTCATCATTGCTGGTGGGAATGCAAAATGGTGCAGCCCTTTTGGGAGATGGTCTGCTGATTTCTTGTAATACTAAACATTCTTAGGGTCAGTCAGTGGTGTAGTGGTAAAACACTATGCTCTGTGAGACAGTCCCACATGGGAAGGTTCCTAGTTCAAGTCCAAAGATCTTCCTGGGTACCAGGCACATACATGCCTATGATCTGGGGTTGGCTAGAAGCTGGGGTGGATCACTATGTCAAGACCCTATTGAGAATTTATTCTCTCTTGCTCATAGAAGAAAAAATAAACTTAAGACACACACACACGCAGAAACACCAAATGTACTTTTACCATATGATCCAGCAGTCACGGTCTTTGGTGTTTACCCAAAGAAGTTAAAAGACATGTCAAGACAAAAACAATCCCACATAGTTCATAGCAGGTTTATTAATAACTGCCCAAATCTGGACATAACCAAGATGTCCTTTCAACAGGTAGTGGATGAATACACTGTAGGCATCAAACCATACAATACTCCTTGACTAGATTCATGCAATGATAGGGATAAATCTTAAATACGTTTTGCTAAGAGACCAGGTGGTGTGTGGTGGTTAAGGTGGCTAGATCCCACATGGCTGACTGTGCAATTTGAGTCCCATTTTTGGCAGCTTGAAAAACACTCTGAGCATTTGTGCCCAGGATCCTGAACGGAGAAGGAATTGCAGCATGGCTATCTCCCCTGGGGTGGGGGTGGGGGTGCTTTCTCATTTTCTCTCAGGCAAGCACATGCACACCATAGCAAAAAAATTTTAAAAAGTCTTGCTAAGTCAAAGAAGTCAGAGGCCCAAGGTCACATATGGCCCCATTCATAGAACATTCTGGAAAAGGCCAAACTGTAGGGCTAGAGACCATATCAGTCATTGCCAGGGGCTGGGAGAAGGGGTGAGTGGCCAAGGGATGTTTTTGTTAATGGAGTCATGGTGATTTTTAAGGACAGACCCACCCTAGGACACAGGATGGGGAAAGGGGGTCTGATGGTGTGGATCCATGCCTTGGAAAACTGCAGTGGACAGGCATGACCTGGCCCAAACTGGGACCCTCCGGTGTGTTTTAAAATTTTGTGAAAGGGTCAGAGAGGCTGGAGTGGCAGGGAGAGAGGAGTGGAGAGTGGAACAGCTCAAACCCAGCACAGCCAGCGAGAGTGCCCACTGTGTCTGTAGCATGCTTTAAATATCAGCAGCGGTAGCGGGGGACAACTAAACTCGCCCTACTCAGTGGGCTAGCTGATGTAAACCTGTGTTTACAGGCAGGAAGCTGATTTCCAGAGGGGAGCTAATCACCTTACCATTATATGACTAGCATTCTAGTAATCTCTTATGATCCGATGAACCAAAACAATGGCAAAAGGCCATCACCATTTTATTGTGTGGGAGATTCTATGGGTCAGGATCCTAATAGGAACGATTCATCTGTATCCCTCATGATTGGGACAGGTAAGGGTGGCCCTTGGCTGGAGATGCCAGGGTGGGCTTGCCTGGGTCACTGTTTCTGGAGCTACAGCTTGGCTGTTTTCAGAGTCCCTCAGGGGACCAGCAGTTAGCGTAATGGCTATGTTGCTGGACCCCCATGTAGTTGACTACGGTTTGCATCCCGGACCCGGTGGCTTAAAACTCATGCCGGGCGCGTGTGTGTGCGTGCCCGAGATCCCGAGAGGAGAACGGAGGAGAAGGGATTGCGGTGTGGCCATCCCCCCGGGGAGGTGATTTGTTTTCTGTTTTCTGTCTCTCTGTCTCTCTCTGTCTGTCTGGCGAGCTCATGCACCCTGTAGCAAAAACTTCTCAAAAAAAAAAAAAAAAAAGTCCCTCAGGCCTTCTCTGACTGGCATTTGAGGGTACTCGGATGGCTGAGGCTGGTTGGGTAGCTCTCACTCCATGCAGCCCTGTGTGGTGACCTTGGGCTTGCTCCCATGGGGATGGTCTCAGGATAGCTGAACCTTCTGTGTGGTGGCAGCCTCCTTCAAGCACAGTACACAGAGCCAGGCTCCAGTCAGCAAAGGAGTGGATTGCATAGGGGTAGGAACCTGGGAAACAGAACTTACTGGGGAGCTCAAGGGATTGTTGGCTGTCCATTCTCTAGAAGAAAAGTCCATTGGTCAGCAGAGCTAAGTTTGTTAGATCCCTGACTGCATAGTGTCTTACTAAGGTCTCAGTAGGGGGGAAGCTATGGAAAGGACTAGGGTTTCAGCAGTTTTAAGATAGGTCAGGACCGGGGCCAGCAGGTGGCGTGGTGGTTGAGGGCACTGGACTCCCACATGACCGTGGTTCGAGTCCTGGACTTGGTGGCTTGCTTTCTCACTTTCCCTCTGTCTCTCTCTCTGTCCCTCTCTGGCCAAATTAAAAATAAATAAATAAATAAAATAATTCTTAAAAAAAATTATAGGTCAGGATCAAAACCACTACATATCCCCACTTCCCCCAAGACCTAGACACCAAAACCACCTACCAGTAGCAGCTTTCCACCACATTAACATAACTTTGCCATTTCATTGTCTTCATTAGCATAACTTTACTCTTCCAGGGCCTGCCCAACCAGGCAGATAACAGTATTGTTCATTACAGGAACTTCCAAGAACACCCATCAACTCTTCTATAAAAAGCATCAATAGTCGATACTCCCAAAGTCTCTGAATCCCTGCCTTTGAACTCCTTCCTCTGCTGTAATCAAAGCTATTACAGCAGGCTTTTTTCCCAGGGGTCACCACCAAGCTACCATGAGTGTCCCCATCCAGTCTCCCTCTCAGATTCGGTCAAAGCTCTGGCAAGGACATACCATGGCGAGCAAGGGACCAGCTCTGTCTTGTTCACAGGCTGCCTGTGATATTTGGGCTGCCAGGTAGGAACTGCTTCAGATGGGCCGAACTTTTGGTAGAACAGCCTTGGGTCAGGAGTGGTGGTCTCACAGTCCCAGTGAGTCAGCTCTTTTCGGCAGTTTGCAGTCTTCACCAGAAGCACGTGTTTTCTTCAGCAGCCAGATAGGTGTGCTTATGCACTGACCTGGGGGTTTGGGGGCTTCTGTTTTCCTGGTGTGACCATGGCCCTACTCTGGATGCCGCTGAGGCCGTGAGTGTAACCAAGGACGTTCTGGTCCAGCAGTTCGTTTTCAGTGCTGGGCTGACCATATTTGGTCTCATACCTTGAGACTTTCTGAGCACCTGTAAAGTGGATGTCATCTGGCTACGGAAGAGACCTCCTTACTCTACAAAGCAGGCATCACTTTGGAGACTCACGGGGCCACACAGAAGCGGCTTGGTAGAAATGATTTTATTTAGAAATTGGTACCACGTGACATTAGGGTGCCATGCAAACAGTCGTGCTGAAGCCAAAAGCCCGGTCATTTCCCCACAAAATAAGTTGTCACCATTGAAATGTTGATTTGCGCCTGGCACTATCTTCGTTAGATATAAAATCTGATATGTAAGAGTTGATAAGCAAAACATAATCCTCATATAAAAGCCTAAAAAAAAAAGAAACGCATTTCACGGCTAGGCTACTGTGTTTGTATATTACATTTAAGCAGGCCCTGGATGTCGCCGATGAATTTATGTGGGAAAACACATCTTGACATTAAAATTCAGCGTTTTGTCACAAGTAACAGCTTTCCTAGAAATACCACTAGCTGGTTGCTCTAAAGAATCACTAATTCTATAGCTCAAAAGAACAATCTTGGGTCTTGTGTAATTTGTAGTCTGCAGTGTGAGAATGAACAGCTGATGCTTGGGATGACGCCAAGAGGTGTGGCCTCCCTGTTGTCAGGAGAGGCCAGTGGGGAACTGACCAGGCAAGTCTCCCTGCTGCTAAAAGTCCCATTCTGTTCCTCCCCTGACCAGAGGGGCTTCCTACATTCATTGAACAAATGCTCTGTCCTAGCTGTTTAGAGACTAGGAACCTTGGGGAAGGGCTTGGCACCATCGAGGCAGCAAATTTCATGTCCTTTTCTGACAAAGCACTAGTGATGGTGTCGAGTTGCAGGAACACAGTGGGTGTGCAAGTAGGGGCACAGATGTGCACATGCAGGGCTGCTGAAGGCGGGTGGGCAGCCCTGCGGCCCCCTGGGGCCATGAGCTGCATTGAGGGGATGCCCTCAGGGCCCCACTGAGATGGCATCTTTGCTTTGGAGTCGCTACTGGTGACCTCTGTCCTTTCCCTGGGAAGCAGAGCCTTTGCATGGTGGATCTGCCTCACCAGGAGCTGTTCAAAGCGGAGGGGTGGTGGTGTACCAGGCCACGGGGAGAGGAGGCTACCGGCATGGAGCTGGAACTGTGAGGCTGGGCTGGGACTGGGGTGGTGCTGGGAGGCTTGGGCACTGAGGCGGCTGCATCCCCTACTCGGCTGAGATGGCTGAGCTGTGCTGGGCACCTATGGGACTGAGTTGGGGGTGGGGTGTGGGAGTGAACGGAAGTTTGAACCCAGGCAGGGGCTCAGATCATTGAGAAGCCTCAGAGGCTATGGAAAGTTTTGGAACCTCTTGAAGCCCATGGTTGGCATGTGGGGTTAGAGGAGAGCTTTGGTCCTTCGTTGCTGAGTGGACATAGACCAGACTCATAAAAATACTGCTCAATGAGCAACTAAGTTTAAAATCTGTTGAGTCAGGTGGGCGGGTATTGAGTATTTTTTTGGGGGTGGATAGAGGAAGGTCATTGGAGAACTAGGTGAGAGTCATTGATCTGAGAGGTATAGATATGTTTGAAACTCTTAGGAAATTTACTTATTCTATTTTCATTATAATTTTTAAATTTAATTTTTAAATTCTAGCAGGGACACATCAACCTCTAAGGCTCCTGTGCCCATCCTGGCTCTGTCTACTGAGAAGAGGTCAATTCAGCTTCTCCCAGTGGAGTGGCCTAGAGTGCGTCCCTGTGAGCCTCCACCTCCTGATCTGAAAATGGCAAAATCTCAAAAATTGCTCAGGGCTCCTAATGAGGAGCCAACAACACGTGTAGCCAAGTTGTTGGGGGACGTTTGGGCCCCGCGCAGCAGGCAGGTGGCCCTGGGGTGAGGCTCCTTTCTACCCCAAGTTGCCACCTCTCAGGTCTGGTCCATATTTGGAATTCCACACCCAGGCCCATGTCCTCAGCTACTGGAATGTGGCTTTCATTCTTCGTAACTTGTCCTGTATCTTCCGGGAATGCTTCTCGCTGGACATCTGGTGGAAGTTGGCCCTGTTGTCTGCTGCTAAAATGGAGATATCGGCTCCGCTAAAACGGGCGATTCTTTGCTTGAGGTATGACTGGAGCTTGGGGTCGGGGCTGAAGGTGTAGGGGTTCTCCTGGAATGCGTGGACCTGGCTCACCACCTTGGCTATGTTTCTTTTGTTGGAGGAAAGAAAAATGTTAGGTTGCACGAGTCACAGGGAACAGCATTCTATGGATAGTGAGTCCCTAGTGTTTTCAGCACTTGCTTAAACCAAACCTTTTTAAAGTACGAAAACTGAAGAGTGGGTTATCTGTATTTATATACAAGGTCAAACCTCATTTCATTACTCGGCCCTGTCCATCTGCCCATTCAGTCACTACTTTTGAGTCCATAAATATTTATTGAAAATCAACTGCGTCAGGCTTTGGTTGGTGCTAAGGATTCTAACATGGTTACGACCCAGCATTAGCTATTGGGGCTCACAGCTTAGAAGAGGAGAAAGACAAAGTAGACAAGGATCCTTTTTTTTTTTTTCTGAGCGGTTTTTGCTATAGTGCTATAGGGCACGTGCGCTCACTGGGAACACAGAGAGAGACAGAGAGACAGAAAGTGAGAAATCAACCCCCAGGGGGTTGGCCACACCGCAATCCCTTCTCCATTCTTCTCTTGGAATCTTGGGCACTCACACACACGCACCTGGTGTGAGTTTAAGCCACCGGGTCCAGGACTTGAACCGTGGTGAGCTACAAGGGAGTCCAGCCACATAGCCATTACACCAACTGCTGGTCCTGACAAAGATTCTTTAAGTGGCACATTCAATGACATGTTAGGCTTGAATGTGGCCATGGTGAGAGAATTTACACCCTCGGAAAGGGACCAGGGAGTGTTTCTCTGAAGAACTAGCTGTCATCGAACACTACCCAGCACACCCCTGGGTGTAATCCAAGAAGAAGGGGAACAGAAGATGTACTTAATTTTGCCTGGGGAAGGCCAAAGACTCCACAGCCTGAGACTCCTGTCCCTGATTTGGGAGGGAGAAACAGTCCGTCCATATGAATGATACCACATTTTTTTTGGTTGTTAATTAAATGACAAATATGTATACATACGTGTGCATACACAACAACATTAAGAGTAAACGCCAATGCTTAGCCCATGTTCTTCCTACGATAGATGGTGGCATTATCGTTTTTTTTTTTTTTTTTTTTTTTTTTTTTTTTTTTTTTTTGTAGTTTTGCTAGAGGGCGCTCGCCAGAGACAGAGAGAGAGTGAGAAATCACCTCTCTTCACCCCAGGGATTGCCATGCCACAATCTGTTCTCCATTCTTCTCCTAGGAGTTTGGCCTCACATACACATGTGCCTGAAGTGATTTTTCAAGCTGCCATGTCTGGGAGTAAAACCACTCAGGGGAACCAGCAGTTAGCGTAATGGCTATGTCGCTGGACTCCCACGTAGTCGACCGCGGTTCACGTCCCGGACCCGGTGGCTTAAAACTCACGCGGGGTGCATGTGCGTGCGTGCCCAAGATCCCGAGAGGAGAATGGAGAAGGGATTGCGGCGCGACCATCCCCCCGGGGGGTGATTTCTCGCTTTCTGTCTCTATGTCTCTCTCTGTCTGTCTGGCGAGCGCACGCGCCCTATAGCGAAAAAAACCTCTCAAAACAAAACAAAACAAAACACTCAGTCATGTGGGCTCCAACTGCCTTAACCTCTGGCACCCACTGGTTTGATTGTGGTGTTATCTTATTTCTTAAAAAAAATTATTTAAGGGCCGGCAGGTGGCATGATGGTTAAAGATACTGGACTCCCACATGGCTGACCAAGGTTCGAGTCCCAGACCTGGCAGCTTGCTTTCTCATGTTCCCTCTCTCTCTCTCTTGCTCTGTCCCTCTCTGGTAAAATTAAAAACAAATAAATAATACATAAATTTAAATAATTCTTAAATTATCTATTTAATTTTATTTATTACTATTATTAAAATTTGCTATAGGGCACATGTGCTCACCAGAGAGAGACAGAGAGGAGTGGGAAAGTGAGAAAGCAAGCTATCAGGTTCAGGACTTGAACCGTGGTCGGCTGTGTGAGAGTTCAGCATCTTAACCATCACACCACCTGCTTGCCCCTATGGTGTTAAGTTTTTATTTATTTTTTGCTAACGTGGGTTTTCTGATTTTTCAAAATGTGTGGGTCTGTGGTATAACATCAATGTTTTTTAACTCGGTGATTACCTAAAATGGGGATCTTGCATGTAGCAGGTTGGAAACCACTGTGCCTCATTTACCAAGCGACCTAGCGAGTTGTAGTTGGGCCATGACCTAACCATCCTCCACCTGATGACTGGTGTGGACAATGGAGAGGAACGAAGAGAAAATTCAACGGGAAGGGTGAGAGGTTGTAACGGTGAGGAAGAAAGCAAGGCTTGGCCAGGAGGCCTGGGCAGTGTCTGTGGGTTTTGGGTACCTGCGGGGCACTCTGGACATGGCCCAGGTGTCTGAGGAGAGATTGGCATGGGGTGGACCTTCTGAGGCAGAAACGAGAGCTGTGATCCTCCATGGTCTGAGGCATGTGAGACTCTGGAGGATGAGTGGCAGGTTTTACAACCAGCCTTCCAGTGTGTCTCCCAGGCAGTGTATGGAGTGGCCAGGTCCCCAGGTGTGCTGGCCAGGTATGGTGGCGCCACAGAAACAGACTGAGGAATAACTTAGGCCCTGCATAGCTGACTCTTAGGAGAGGGGCCTAAGGGGGAACAGGCAAAGGCAAAGAGAGCAGGGATGACGTGGCATCCGAGGTCTGAGTGGTGAGTTGTGATCTGGGCAGCCTTGGTGCTGCAGAAACCGAAGAGAGGGAGTGAAAGGTGAGCCTGCATCTCAATGCAGGGAGATCCAGGGGAGATCCCACCTCAGGGGAGCACTTTGGAACCATGGATACCTGAAGTGTGGGAAATGCTTGCAGTGTGGGGAAAAGGAGGTGGCTAGAGGTCATCCAGGGTAGAGGGAATGCTGAGGCCTTGGGGCGGAATGAGGGCTCAGTAGTGGCAGATGCCCAGGCCTCTGAGGAACAAGTGGGACAGGAGGAGGTGTATCACTGGAATCTGTTGCACCCATGCCATGTTGAATCCCCTTCCTCACCTGAGCTTGCTCCACCTGTGGGCCCCATTGGTCATGGTGAAGCCCCCTGTCTCCAGCTGCTGGATGTGCATGGCCAGGAGGCGGGCTGAGGGCAGGGTGGGCTGGGCCCGGAAGCGCCGCCCTTCCATCAGACACAGGCTGTCGCTCTTCAGGAAGACCTGGCAGCCCAGTTGGGCACAGATAGGAGAGACAGGGCCGTGGTTAGTTCAGGAGGCTCAGGCAGGGGCCAGCTTCAGTCCAGCCAATTCCAGTTGGTGCCTGTGTTCTCCATGCATGATGGCTATACAGCCCTCTGAGTTAGCATCCAATCTACAATGTACCTTGGATTATTGGATGGTGGGCCAAAAGTTCAGATTTCTTAAGCTTGCTTTGACACTGACAGCTGTCAGAGAGCTTTATGCTTCTTGCTACTGAAATGGCAAATTCATTTCCTTATTTTCTGCTGGGCTCCAGAAAAGAACTGTGTAGTCCAAATTTACCAAAAGAGATCTGGGCTGGCTGGCTGGCTGGCAGCAGCGGCCCTGTGTCTGTATGCCCAGTGTCCTTACCCCCTAGTCCTCCCACCTGTGGAGAGCTGTGTCTAGGGCATGAGGCCAGCTCTGAGCTCCAGAGATGGGAGCCTCCAGAAAAGGCCTGGACAGCCAAACTCAGGCTCTGTCTGCAGACCTCAATCTTGGCCCCTGGGCACCTGTAGCCTGTTCTGGGAAGTCAGACCAGGCAGGTGGCAGAGGCTCCACTAAGGGATGGCTGGCCCGGATTCTCAGTGTGACAGGCTGCACAGCACAACTCCATAGACACAGGTGTGCCACTATGCTGGTGTGCGAATGTCCCCCGGAGGTATGCAGAGCAAGATGTCAGGGGAAGCTCGTGTACAGCGCTAGTACCTCCACGGCTTTCAGCTCCTCCATGACCTCTGCTATCTTTGCAGGTAGAATTCTCCAGGCCTGAAATAGAAGTACCGGTGAGACCCCTGTGGCTATGCCAATACCCGCATGTGCCAGCCCACATCCACAGCCCTTGGCCCCCAAGGTGACGCACAGGGGACTGCCTCACGGCCAGGTGCTCCAGCCCGCCCAGGATCTGCATGGCCGTTGCAAAGTTCCTCTGCTCGTAGCAAGATTTCGCAATCAGCAAAAACTTGGACAGCAAGTTCACCTGCAGCTGAAATGAGAAAACAACGCAGTGTCTTCTGGTCTAAGATGAATAAATAAGAGAACATTTGAGAACCTGTTAAAATAACCCAGTTTCGAGGCACAGAACAGTGTGTGCCATATTCATTTGTACAAAAAGGAGGGGGGTGGGTGGACACAGGTCTCGGAGTAGTGGTTGTGGAGGGGGCAGGGACTGGCAGGTTGAGATGAGCATTACTTTAAACAAAAAGGTAATGCTCATAAGTGAAAAGATTTGAAAAGAAGTTTGGCCTCACTTTCCAGAAGTCTCCACAGGCTCCCATCTGTTCTACTAGTGGGACAAATGGGGTGTGAGCGCAGTTTCAGGACCAGGAAAGGTGTCCCCACCTGGGGAAGACAGGTGACAATTCCAGAGGCAAATGAGAGACAATGGGCAGCTTTTTGTCCATTCGCCAAGTCCAATGTGAGAGGTTTTTGGTGCAGTCCAGGATGTGGTCCCATTGTTTCCTCTGTGGCTCTTTGGCTGGCAGTGACAAAATTGTTGGATTTGATGGGCACACCCATCGGCGGCATATGCTGCACCTATTCTTACTTCAATGGGCTGCAGTCATGGACTCACTTCTAGAGACTTCTGGAAGATTGTGGAGAATTCAGCTGACCCCTCATTTTAGGGCATCCTTGCCCTGAGGACTGTCACCATGGCCTGGGCCATCCTTCAGGAAGGGATGGGTGATCGTGGGCTGGAGTGGATGGATGCCCTCCCACTGAGCTTGATCTTTGTTTGCCATAATTCCGAAGTCGTTGAAAGTCACACCGATGGGCCCTGGAGGTCATTCATGACTGTGGACTCTGAGTTGTCCATTTTGAGTGCTTCTTAGAAGATCTTGAAAAACATTTACCTCTCACACTTTTTAGGTTGACATCTCAATTCTTTCTTCACAGGTTTAATAGATGCAAAGTATATAATTTCCAGCACTTTCAGATAAAACTTCCATCACAGTTTTTTTAATTGCTAAAGGGTGATGCCCCATTTTTTTTTTAAAAAAGAATTATTTTATTTAACATTATCTATCTATTTATTTTTATTTTACGAGAGGGGGATAGAGTGAGACAGAGAGAAAGTGAGAAAGCAAGGCACCAGGTCCAGGATTTGAACTGTGGTCGGCCATATGGGAGTCCAGCGCTCTTAACCATCATGCCAACTACCGGCCCCAATGGCCCCCTTCTTAACCAATTTTAAGTGTACAGTTGAGTAGTGTTAACTATATTCACACTGTTGTGCACAACCAATCTCTGAAACACTTTCATTTTGCAAAACTGAAATCTTGTCCCAATTAAACAACTCTCCCATCCCCCTCTGCCAACCCTTGGCATCCACCATTCTACTGTCTCTATGAATTCGACCACTCTAGGAACCTCACATAGAGGGAATCATGAGGTATTTATCTTTTTGTGACTAGCTTATTTCACTTAGTACGATGTCTTTGAAATTCATCCACACTGTTTCATGTGTCGGAATTCCCTTTTGAAGGCTAAATATTTTAAGGAATGTACCTACCACATTTTTTATCTCTACACCTGGCCATGGACATTTAGGTGCATCTAGACTGTTGTGTCCTATCTTCCTTTTTTTTTTTTTTTTTAATTGGAGAGGTGAGCTCTCCTTTTATTTTTTTTTGAGAGATTTTCACTGTAGGGCGCGTGCGCTCGCCAGACAGACAGAGAGAGACATAGAGACAGAAAACGAGAAATCACCCCCCAGGGGGGATGGTCACGCCGCAATCCCTTCTCCTCCATTCTCCTCTCGGGATCTTGGGCACGCACGCACACGCGCCCGGCGTGAGTTTTAAGCCACCGGGTCCGGGACAAGAACCGCGGTCGACTACGTGGGAGTCCAGTGACATAGCCATTACGCCAACTGCTGGTTCCCTGTCCTATCACTTTTAAATATATGTAATGAAATCAAAATCCAATTTTTCTTTCAAACCAACCATTATTCATTTAAGAAAAGGTATCATATTTTCCTTTAAGGTGAGAAATTTTATGCTATTTCTACTTGACCTCATATGTCTGTTATGCAATTGAGGGTACTGTTATTACTGAGAGTTTTTATTGTCCATCCCCTCACACTTGGCTCGATTCCTGTATTTTAGCAATTTTCTGGGGCTAGCAGGTGGCATGGTGGTTAAGGCAGCTGGATTCCCACGTAGCTGACGGTGGTTCGAATCCCAGATCTGGTGGCTCGCTTTCTCACTTTCCTTCTCTCTCTGTCGGTCTCTCAGGTAAACTTAAAAACAAACAAAAAACAAAACAAAACAAAACAAAACATAATGACAATGAATAAACTTAAATAAAAAGGGGATGGCAGGTGGTGCGGTGGTTGAGGGTGTTGGACTCCCATGTGGCCAACCGTGGTTCGAGTCCTGGACCGGGTGGCTTGCTTTCTCACTTTCCCTTTCTTACTCTGTCCCTTTCTGGTCAAATTAAAATGAATAAATGAATAAATAAATAAATAAAATAATTTTAAAAAATTCTTGAAAAAAAATTTCTGGGACCAGGGATTTACAATATATATGTGAATTCTAAATTGTTCTCAGACCACACTAAATAATGTGGGAAATGTCAAAAAAGCATGGATTTCAGAATGCGATAAACATACTTGTTAAACAGACATGTGGTTTTGTTAAAATTGTGTCTTCTAGTGAAATTTCATTGGTTCCCTGTGTTGTGGGCGAATATTTCTTATTGGAAATAATTCTGTTTTAGCCTTTTGCTTACAGGGATGTAGGAGCAATGGGAAGAACCTTGTCCCAGTGACTCCCTTTCAAGCTGGGTATGAGTCTGAAGGTCTCCTCTATCCTGCTGACCAAACAGTCCTGGAAATAAGTCACACAAACCAGGACGAACAACCTTCCTGTTGATCCTGCTGACCTTCAGGCAGGGTGCCTGCAGACTCAAGGAGGGATGGGGAGTGAAATCCACCCTGTGTCTCAGTCTTGGAGGAGCCTGTCCTCTGCCTTCTCTGTGAGATGGTGCGTGTGTTATGTTTGTGTAAGGGACAGTGTGCATGAGAGGCACTTTGTGGGAGTGTGAAGAGCTGTGCGTGTGATGGACTATGTGTGTGTGTGAGGGACTGTATGAGGGAATGTGTGTGTGTGAGTGTGAGGGACAGTATGTGCATGAGCACATGAGGGACTATGCGTGAGGGGCTGTCTGTGTGAGCAAGTGTGTGTGGGTGTGAGCACAGGCTAATGTGGTGGCTCTGTAGGGTGTGAGCCAGGCGGTTCAAGTCGGAGGAGGAGCATCCCCACTAGAGGGAACAGCCCCTTCCAGGCCAGGGACTTGACAGGCCATGCCTGTGGGAAAGCGGATGGTGTTTCCCTTTTTGCCTTGGCTCGAATGTGGCTAACGAGGACATGAACCTGGGTTCTCTGGCCCTAGAGAAGATCTCACTATGGTCACAGGGGTGCTGCCCAGCCCTGGGGAGCGGACCCCACACCCACTCTAAGCTGAGCAGCAGAAGTGCCAACCTTGGAGGTGTGGCTGGTCACAATCTCCGCAGCCACCCAGTTGCTGACGTCATCTGCGTTTCTTAGCAGCTGTAGCAGGTACTTGTCCTGGACATAATTGGGCAGAAATAAGCTGCAGGTTTTGGCTGACAGAGACTCAGAAGAGCTGGTTCTGAAAGAGAAACATGGTGTGTGTCACCTCAGGCACCTGCTAAGGGGGCCCTGCCCGTGCCTGGGCTACAGGGGGCTCTGGAGCATGTGAGGGGTTCTGGTAGACATGGTGCCCTGGGGTCCTGGGAGACCCAGGCATCTATCCACCTCAGCCCAAGATCGTTTATGAGACCCTTAGAGGAGGCCCCCCAAGACCACCCCCACCCGTCCCCTAGGCCAGACTCCACGCACAGTCACGAGGGTGGACACTCACTTGGGGATGGCTGCACTTTTGTCCATGACGCCCAGGGCTCGTGAGTTTAGGAAGTGGACAGGGTGGCACTTTTGAAACAATTCCTGGGCAAGACATGGAAACAGGTATTCAGGTCTCTGGGCCCTGTGGCCAAGGCAGTGCCCCAAGAAGGGTTGGAGCTTTATGGGGCGATTTTTTTTTTTTAAAGAGATTCTTCGCTATAGGGCGCATGCACTTGCTGGAGAGACAGAGGCAGAGAGACAGAAAGCGAGAAATCACCCCTGAGGGAGAATGGCCACATTGCAATCCCTTTTCCTCCATTCTCTTGGGATTTTAGGCACGCATACACACGTGCCCAGTGTGAGTTTTAAGCCACTGGGTGTGGAACTTGAACTGGAGTAGATTACATGGGAGTCTAATGACATAACCATCACGCCACCTGCTGGTCCCTTTTTTTTTTTTTCAAAGAGAGATTTTTGCTATAGGGTATGTGCACTTGCCAGAGAGACAGAGAGGGACAGAGACAGAAAGGAAGAAATCACCCCTTAGAGGGGATGGCCATGCTGCAATCCCTTCTCCAGTCTCCTCTCAGGATTTTGGGCACACACACACATGCACCTGATGTGAGTTTTAGGCCGCCAGGTCTGGGACTCAAACTGGTGGGCTAGGGGAGTCCAGTGACATAACCATTATGCCATCTGCTGGTCCCTTTAGGGACCATTTCTGCAACCCCAGGTTCAATGCCCACCCTTTGTGTCACAGGGCTGTACCAGCAGAGCTCCCCAAGTGTTCAGCAGCCCTGATGACAGCAGGTGAAATCACTGGGTCACCATCACTGCTGCCACCTATTGCAAGACAGAGGACTCAAGGGCCTGTTTTGGAGGTGGGAGCAGAGGAAGGCGTGGGGAAGGAGCATGAGGAGATATGGATTAGCTCTGCTCTAGGAGGAGGTCTAGGGGCCCAAAGAGTGCCCTCTAGTGCTCATAAGGTAGAAGTGCTGGGACCAAGGGAAGTTGCAGGGTTGTGAGGCAGGTTGGGGGGACCAAGCCCAGTCAGAGGCAGGTTGCAAGCCCAGTGCCAGCTTGAGAGAACTGCTTCTCAGTTTTGCCAGGAGACCCAAGCCCCTTCACCAAATGATTCCCCATTTTAGGCAGTTGCTCTCCTGGACCTGCACACTTGGCCCCATTCTCTGAGTGTTCACTGAGGGTCCTGTGAGCTCCAGGGCAACCTGATGCCCTCCGCGTGATGCCTGCTGCTGACCCCTCACCTGCTGCAGCAATGTCAGCTGACTGAAGAGCTGGTGGGTGCTGTACTCAGTTAGGAAGTAGGGCCCCTTCTCGCTGGCCTTGGCATAGGGGCCGTAGAAGTCCTCGAAGAAGCAGGGCTTGGGCAGGGCAGACGCGATGGTGTACTGGCGCTCCTTGTGGTGTGGCAGTGTCAGCCCGTTGCCCCGGGGCAGCCTCCAGGGGAAGCTCTGGAGGGCAAGTCAGGCCAAGTTAAGAGACATCCCTCCAGGTCGGGGAGCCAGGCAGGAGTCAGGTGGAGGGAGGACCAGATCAAGGCCAGACTCTTCAGACTGGCTCATTACAGCCAAGGAGCAAATTCCTCCTGCCCACAGCTGTGTGGGCTGTATAATGTCCATCCATCATTTCAGTGGGTCTGGTGAAATTTGGGGATGTTCCCATGTGTCAATGGGAAGGCTATTCATTTCCCCACGGAGGTTTCTTTCACCCAGGTCTCTAGCCCGAGGGTCAGGAAGGTGAGGTCAGTGAGACAGCAGGACTTGTCTCATCTTGTAGGCCCTCAGCTGTCCCTTCCCAGGCCAGGGCAGGAAATGCTAGCCTCACAGATTAGTGCCTGGGACTGGAAACACGAGCTGTGTGTTTTCATGTGTGTGCATGCACGCTTATGTGCTTACACTGTGCACACATGCATGTATACAGGTCGGGGCACATGCATATGTACATGGGAGCACATATTTATGCATGTGATATGTATATATGCATGTGTGTGAGTGTGCACATGCCCATAAGTGTATGTGTGTGAACATGCAAGTACATGCCATGTCCTTAAGGCTGGGCTCAGAAGGCCACACCTGCCTGTCCAGAGAGGCTATCCCCTGGGAAAAGCCCCCACCTTCCGTGAGATGCCGTCCTCAGAGAGCCTCTTACAGAGGGCATTGAAGGGTCTGGCTTCCTCTTCAGCCTCCTTGGGGTCCTCCAGGTCTGTACCTCGAGGAGTGCCCTCAGCCCTCCGGTCTGTGCCCACCTCGAGGAGGCCGAGCAGGTGCTCGGCAGAGCCGTCCAGGGGCAGAATCTAGGTAGAAGCACATGGAGGTCACTGCTGCCTCCCATTGAGGGAGCCCAAAGTGCCAGCCTGGTGCTGGCTTGGTGAGGTGGTTACCTTGGAAGAGATGAAGTCCTCCAGCTGCCCCAGTAGCCCCGTGTTCCTTGTAAAGTCGACAGTGTAGCAGTCTTCCACCCAGGCCTGCAGGACGCAGAGGCTCCGCTTGTAGATCTTGGTGAAGGTCGAGGTGGGGTCCTGGTGGGCCCTGGAGGCAGATGGGAGCAGGCCTGAGCTGCTTAGGATGCGTGGAGGGGGAGGAGCAGGGTGGTGAGGAGGGGTGAGAGGACTGGCAGTGGGCTGGGTGCAGCATGTGGGCTCTCCCCCTGAGTCAGACTCCATATGTGAAGGGAATTGGAGGGCTGAGAGTTCCCCTTGGGGAGCTCTCTGGGATATACTGAGTCTGGGTTTGTGGGGGTAGGCCTGGGAGGGGGGTGCACAGAGGAGTCCTGGGGTTGACAACAGGCCAGAGTACCTCCACCAGTGACCTCCTGCAGGTTCTCCTGACCTTAGTCCATAGGCTGTGGGTGCCCTGCAGAGGGAGTGTCCTCTCTACCACTCTCCAAGTCAGGAGGGCTGAGGGGAGGGGCAGAAGCTAGGAGAGGACCTGGTCAGGTCCAAGCCCAGGACTCTTCAGACTGGCTCAGGTCTCACCAATCTCTCCACCTGTACCTACAGCTATGGCTGGGTGGTACCAGGGGCCCACACCAAGAAGCACTCTCTGCCTTTCACCTGTGTGAGAAGGTAAGCCCCCTCTGGTTACTAGATCATTCCAGAGCTCACCGATACATGGGCCATTGTTCCCTACTGCCCCTGTTCCTTTCTCTGCATCTCTGTGTCCCCCTCCACTCTCCTGTCCTCACCTTGACCTCCTATAGCCCCCTACCCAAGCTCCTGCACCCTCTTTGTTATCAGGGGAGAAATCTTGTCCTTCACGGCAGTTAAACATGGCATTTGGGAGCCCCTCCATCCCTGAGTTGGAAGCTCCTACCACCCAGGGAGCCAAGACGCCAGGGCAATACCTGGACAGGGTGCTGTTGATGCGGTCGAGGAGGAAGTGCAGGAAGTCGTGCGGTGTGCAGAAGTACCGGAAGGTGTAAAGGAACTGCTGGACGTAGCCCTCCAGGAAGGCGTCGCTGCAGGTAGGGCTGTCGTGAGAACACGGACCCACATCCCCACCCAATCACACCTGCTTATGGCTCCCTGGGCTTTGCCAGTGTTCTGTGGTGGACGTATGTGTGTGGATGTGAATATGTGAGAGTTCTGTGTAGGGGTGTGAATGTGTGAGTTCTGTGTGAGTGTGAATGTGTGTGAGTTCTGAGTGTGAATATGAATGTGTGTGACTTTTCTGTGTGTAATTGTGTGTGGGTGTGTTTGTGTACATGGATGCTCCTGGCCAGGAGAGTCACAGGTAGGGGACCACCCAGAGAAATAAGAGGGGAGGTACTGACAGCACTGAAAATTCCCCACTGCTCTGAGCACGAGGCCTTCTGCCCCTCAGTGTTGGTGTCACCACTTTCAGATCAGCTTGGAGAGCTCCTGAGCGAGGGAGGAATTCCAGGGTGTATTTCTTTTAGGAAGCCCATCAGAAGTTGATAAAGCAGGGCCGCGTTCTCCAGCTCTTCTCCAAATGTCCGCCCTGAGTGCCTTAGGCTATCAGGTGGGTACCCTCAAAACCTGTGGCTCAGAGGCCACTCTAGCCAGGAGCTTACAAAGCAATAGGTGGCAGCTAATACAGTCAATTTAAAAGATAAAATATTTTTCTAGTTTTAAAAAAAAGTTAACCAGGACCAGCAGCTAGAGTAATGGCTATGTTGCTGGACCCCAATGTAGTCGACCGTGGTTTGTGTCCGGACCCGGTGGCTTAAACTCATGCCGGGCGCATGTACGTGCGTGCCCAAGATCCTGAGAGGAGAATGGAGAAGAAGGGATTGCGGCGTGGCCATCCCCCTGGGGGGTGATTTCTAGCTTTCTATCTCTCTTTCTCTCCCTGTCTTTCTGGCAAGTGCACATGCCCTCTAGCAAAAACCTCTCAAAAAAAAGAAGTTAACCTGGACCTGGCAGGTGGTGTGGTGGCTAAGGGTGCTGGACTTCCACAGGGCCAACTGTGGTTTGAGTCCCAGACCTGGTGGGTTGCTTTCTTGTTTTTTTTTCTCTCTCTCTCACTTTGTCCCTGTGTGGTCAAATTAAAATAAATAAAATTAAATAAAATAATTATTTTTTTTAAAAAAGTTCAAACTTATTCTCGATTTTGGGGAAGAGTGTCTTCCCACTTGTTTCCACCTCTGCAGGGATTCTTTTTTTTCATGAATAAGCTTTTTTCCCTTTGCTCTCAAAAGACTAATGACCTGTGGGGGACAAGGGAGCCTCCCTGGGGTACCCTGCACACCTGGAGTAGAGGTAGGCCATGAGCCCTAGTGGGGTACCAGCTTGTAGGATCCGTGCCTTCTTCTGCCGGCTGCCGCATGGGTGCTTGTTGACATTGTAGAAGATGAGGGAGGAGGACTCGTCCAGGGGGCTGAAGTCCAAGGTGTCGCAGTGAGCTGCTGCGATGTTCACGATCACTGGCAGGGCGCAGGGCTCCAGGCCCCAGCGCTCCGCATACATGACCTGGCGAGGGAGGGAGGGAGTCATCACGGCCTGCTGCTCATCCCACCTCTGACTCCTGGGATGGCAGGCCCTCTTGGTGCTGTGGGCCCCTCACACCAGAGCCCATTTCTTTACTGAACATGGACTGATTTCCAGAGTCAGACAGTAAGACCCCCTCACTCCCATATAGCATGTCTCCTGTGTCTTCAGACCTGCCTGAATGTGAGGCCTTGCTAAGGGGGAGCAGAAACATGGGGCCACTTACCTGCAAGTACTTTTTGACTAAGCCGAGGAACTGCACCTTTGATTTCATTTCTTCCAGCTGCCCTTTCAGCTTGGACAGCATGGTCTTCACCTCAGAGCCTGCAGGGCAGAGCAGAGTTGGCAGAGAGTGCTCCCACTGACCCACAGAAACCCTCCGTCAGTGCGTGTTACTGTGGCATGTATCCGTGTGGGTATTACTTTTTCTTTTTTTTTTTTAAAGAGAGATTTTTGCTATATGGTGCATGCGCTCTCTGGAGAGACAGGGAGACAGAAAGTAAGAAATCACTTCCCAGAGGGGATGGCCATACATAATTCCTTCTCCTCCACTCTCCTCTCGGGATTTTCGGCAGGCACACACATGAGCCTGACGTGAGTTTTAAGCCTTCGGGTCTGGGACTTGAACTGTGGTCGACTATGTGGGAGTCCAGCAATGCAACCATTATGCTAACTGCTGACCCACCCCCTCCCCCAAAGATGTTTTTTCCTTAGGTGCGTAAGTTCCCCAGAGAACAGGACAGAGAAAGTGAGAAGGGAAAGTCAGAAATCACCCCCTCCCCCCTATGGGGATGGCCATGCCGCAATTCCTTCTCCATTCTCCTCCTGGGATCTTGGACACACATGCACATCACCTGGCATGATTTTCAAGCCACCAGGTCGAGGACTCAAACTGTTGTTGGCCATGTGGGAGTCCAGTGACGTAACTGCTACGCCATCTGCTGCCATCAGTGGAGGTTACCTTTATTCCGCTTTTCCTTCTGTAGGAGTTTTTGGTAGAACTTCAGAGTCTTCCGGTAGTTTCTTTTCTCTATCATGAGCTGCTGCTCCAGCTCCTGGCAAAAAAAACCGAGCATGTCAGCTCAGGCATAATTCAGAACATGAATTCACATGTCAACTGTGTCCACGTGCAATGAAGACACCAAAAACATGTTAGCATGCAGGATATACAGGTCGAATGAAGTTCTTCGGAAGAAAACTACTGTGCAGCCACAGCAAGAACATCCTCGTGTGCATTGGAATTAGAAGTCCTGTCTGGTTGATCCAAAGGGAAAAGGAACAGAAGGACAGATAAGCAGGTAAACATCTCAGTAAGTCAGCATGTGGAAGGAAGTGGATGCCATGGACCCACTTGAAAAAGTGAGGCACCTGGTAGAATACTGTCCTTTACTAAACATGCCCCCAAGAACATCAGGCCCCAGAAGCTTCCCTTTGTGGACTGAGTGGGGTGGGTACTGCATCCTTGGGCTCTCATCTGGCTCTGCTCCTGGGACCCTCAGGTCTGGCCTCGCCCTTGAGACCTGTCCAAGCCTCTGACGTCTGGCTCTCTCCTTCCCCGGTCTGGCAGTCTACAGGAAAACCTGCCTTTCTGGACTGTTCTCTATACACCAAGTCTAATCCAGAAGGATCAGAGACCAGGACGAGATTCACTCTTCTTTGAGGCCTCTCTGACCTTTGGGATCAGCTGCAAGGGCAGCGTCTGGTGGAGACAGAGGCCCACTCAGCAAGGAGGCCAGACCCTCCATGTGCGTGGTCTAGAGACCCGTTCAATGTCCCCAGTCTCACCAGGCAGTGCTGGGCTTGGGGCAGGCTGCCTCCTCCCTTGCCTCTATCCCAGGCCGTAGGAGTGCCCACCTGGGCCTTTCACCCAGACTCAGGTCCTTAAGGGGGCACCCATGGGACAGCACTTCTACATGGAGAATGGTTATGCTTGCCCATCCCTGCACCTCAGGCCCTTGTGGGAACCAAACCTTGACCCAAGTCTGCACTAGGCCCTCCTACCTGAACTTTTGGCTGCAGTACCTCCAGGCCCCTGTGTAACCTAGTGTACACTGAGGGCTCTGCTGAGGGCCGGTGATCCCTCCACCCCCTACGGCATGTCCCCTGGGCCTTAAGGTCACCACTTTTCTTTTTTTTTAATTTTTTTTTTTTTGGAGAGGTTTTTCGCTATAGGGCGTGTGCGCTCGCCAGACAGACAGAGAGACAGAGAGACAGAAAGCGAGAAATCACCCCCCAGGGGGGATGGTCATGCTGCAATCCCTTCTCCTTCATTCTCCTCTCGG
>NW_006159672.1:7168409-7185333 GCF_000334495.1 Tupaia belangeri chinensis | reverse complement strand
AAGAGAGAGAGAGAGAGAGAGAGAGAGCGAGAGAGCGTGCGCACACGCAAGCAAGCCTTCAGGTCTGGGATTCAAACTGCAGTCAGCCATGTGGGAGTCCAGCAACCTCAACCACCATGCCAGCCCACATTTCTTTTTAAGTTAAGCTTAAAGAAGCTCAGCGATACAGACTCTGGCTAATCCGTGTGGATAAGCCCTCCCCAGCCCCCACCAAAATCAGCTTCCCTGGAATCATCATGATGTGCTCGATTCAGCTAATATACAGTGTATTCTGGATGGAAAAATCTCATTTTGTATGCTGTAATGATGTATAGTGAATGAATGTGAATAAATAACTCCAAATTTTAAACAAATAAATTTAATTTAATTTTTTTAAAAAAAGGCAGCTGCCCAGAGCATTGAACCCTCACCTTGACAACTTCTGAGCATATAGGGCTGGCCCCCACATGACTACACTGACTTCATGTCCCTAGGGGCAGTCCTGCTCTTCCTCATCTCAGATGTACAAGACAGAACCTCTGACCTAAAAAAATTCACCAAAAAGACTGAGAAAAGCACCAAAAAAAAGAGAAAGTAACATATGAGTTATACTAGATACCATTAACTGCCCGAACATCTGGAGAATCGGTATTCCCTAAGGTGAAGAAACTAATAAGGGCTGAGATAATCTATTCCATGAAACCCTGGAAGAAAACTTTCCACACCTAGAGAGGCACTCAAATATCCAGACCCAAGAAATACAAAGGATCCCACATAGAATCAACCCAAGAAGATCTTCCACGTAGAATCAACCCAAGCAGATCTTCCCCAAGGTCCATCATAGCCAGACTGACCAAAACCACAGACAGAGACAAGATACTAAAATTGGCAAGAGAGAAATGATACTATTGGCAAGAGAGAAATGTCAAGTTACTTTCAAAGGATATTCCATAAGGCTAACGTTGGACTTCTCATCAGAAACAATGCAAGCAAGGAAAGAATGGGAAAATATATTCAAAGTGTTAAGTGTAAAACAATTTCAACCAAGAATACTATACTCAGCAAGATTATTGTTTATATGGGAAAAAAAGACAAAAACATTCTCAGATAAATAAAACCTTAAAGAATTTATCAACACCATACCAGCTCTCCAAAAAGTACTAAAGAGAGTGCTATAACAGGAAAATTAAAATCAGACACACAGAAATAAGAGTATGAGAAACAACAAAAAGAATGTCCACCCAAACGGTAGGGACAAGTCGAGTTGAATGTTAACTTCCAGAGTTTAAGTGGAAAGATCAGACCACTGTAACACAACAGAAGAGAGATTAATTACTGAGTCTGAGCTAGTGAAATAGAATTTTTTGACTAAAACATTTCTGATCTTCAATACTCTGATTTCCATATTTAAGGATTTTTGTCTTCTCTTGAACTGTTGATAAATTCATCTTACCTACTATTTGAACTGAATACTAACCTTTTTCCTGGCTTTAAGTTTTAAGCAAAATTTTCTTAACTTTTTTTTTTTCTTTTTTGGAGAGGTTTTTTGCTATAGGGCGCGTGCGCTCGCCAGACAGATGGAGAGAGACAGAGAGTCAGAAAGTGAGAAATCACCCCCCAGAGGGGGTGGCCATGCCGCAATCCCTTCTCCTCCGTTAGCTCCTCTCGGGATCTTGGGCACGCACGCGCATGCGCCCAGCGTGAGTTTTAAGCCACCGGGTCTGGGACGTGAACCGCGGTCGACTACGTGAGAGTCCACAGCAACATAGCCATTACGCTAACTGCTGGTCCCCAACATTTTTTGATTTTGATCTATTAAAACTAAAATTTTTAAAATTAAAAATGCGTTAAGAATACCCATTAATACCTAATGACTACAGTAAGCTACATAGCCTCACTTTGCTCACTGAGGTTTATACCTGAAGTTAGACATGTGTTCTTAAATATGTATATATAAACTGTGCTTGATATTGAACGTTTTTAAGATCTTTAGTGATATAATAAAATGTGAAAAAAAAAAAAGAAAAAAAAATATTCACATCCTTTCTGTCTCACAGTTTCAAGGAAAATAAGGTCCCCGTGGCAGATTCTGCCATGCATGGGTATTTAGCAGTCAGGGTAGCGGACAGCCCTGTGGGTGGCCTGAACCTGCCACTGTGGGAGGGGCCAGCTGCTGGGCAGGGGCTGGATCCAGTGTGGGAGGTAGCCCAGACAGAAAAAACTGGACCCTCGCCAAATTGGTTTATAACTCAGATTCCCAAGACCTCTGGATCCTACTTCGGTGGCCCATATGTGAACTGCTTTGGGGGGAGAGGGGCTGTCATAACAGTGGGCAGAGTCTACCCCCACAGACACAAACCTGGAGAAATTGGACTTAGCAGGGGCTGGATCCAGTGTGGGAGGTAGCCCAGACAGAAAAAACTGGACCCTCGCCAAATTGGTTTATAACTCAGATTCCCAAGACCTCTGGATCCTACTTCGGTGGCCCATATGTGAACTGCTTTGGGGGGAGAGGGGCTGTCATAACAGTGGGCAGAGTCTACCCCCACAGACACAAACCTGGAGAAATTGGACTTAAGCCATGATAAGATTTCTATGTGAGGTGGATGCTTCCAGAGAAGCCTGCTAAAATTGCTACGAGCGCCCCAAACTTTTGAGACATCATTTTCCTGGGATAGTGTTTGGAGAAGAGCTTAAGCTCTGATATCAGACAACCTAGCTTCAAGTCAAGCTCCTGCACTCAACAGATAGCCAACACCAGCAACTTGTGTGGTCTGAGGCTCAGTACCCTCTTGCTGGACCAGGGAGAAGCACTCCCTGCTGCTGGGAATGGAATGTGCTGGAGACCCTGGTCACGTGTGCTATCTAGATTATTAAAAGGAGATAAAATTATAGTGTCAATTCCTCAGTCGTGGGAGCCACATTTCAAGTACTCCATGGTCACGCATGGCTGGTGGTTACCCTGTGAAGTGTGCAGATCTAGAATATTCTATCATCAAGGAAAGTCCTACTGGATGGTGCAAGTAGAGATCAGTACGTGCAGGTGTCCGCACAGAGCTGTTCACAGGCTGTGTTCTGCTGTCCGGGTGTCCATTTGAGCAAGACCTGAGGGTCTCTGCAGTCTGTCTATCTTGTTTCTTTGAGGTCCTGGTTCTATGGATGGTAACAGTGGCCATGTCCCTCTGGCCTGCACTGCAGTGCTTTCATCCTGCACCTGGAGGTCATCCTGTATCAATCTCTGTCCAGCCCAACACCCTTGTCCACTGTGGAGACACTGATGTTGGGGAGGTTTGTGGACATTGATTAGCTCCCTAGGATTAGCTCCCTAAGTAGTCAGGATGTACCCACATCTCTTAGAACGCGGCCCATGCAAATGCTTTCTGAGCTAGCATCTTTCCAACCCTGGCTTATAGAGTCAGGGTCAACACTTGTTAGTGACATTCCTCACAATTCTGAACTACAGACGGAGTCTCTGAAAAGGGCTTTTTTGATTGCTTTTAGATAAATCTACATGGACTAAAGTTTATAAAACATATGGGACAATAGAGAAGACATGAGACCTGGGGGTGTCCCTCACAGACATACTCTGGTAGAAGCACAAACAAATAAGGATTACAGACCAACCTGGACGGGTCATATCTAAAGAAAACACTTAGGAATGTTTTGAGTTTAGTTGCTTTTCGCCTGCCTTAACCTTACCAAGGGTTTTTGTTTGTTTGTTTGTTTTTTTTTTAATTGACAGATTTTTTTGCTATAGGGCATGTATAGTTACTGGAGAGACAGAGACAGAAAGCAAGAAATCACCCTCCCCCCCAGCCCCAGGTAATGGTCATGTCGCTATCCCTTCTCCATTCTCCTCTCAGGATTTTGGGCATGCATACATACACACATGCCCAGAATGAGTTTCAAGCTACCAGGTCTGGGACTTGAACTGCAGTTGGCTACATGGGAGTCCTGTGCTTAACCACTATGCCACCTGCTGGCCCCAACCAATGATTTTTCATAAGTTGGGAAGCGTGTTGATTTGTTAGAGAAATAAATGTGAGCAACTTGAACAACTTGCTCATTGGGCACAATAGCTACTGGATTTAATTGGATGAATGGCTGACAAATATCAGGGAGCAGACAATAGTAAGCAGCAGGAAGCTGGGACAATGAGAAATTGTAGTAAAGGAAGGAAAGAGGGATGGACGGAAACCACTGCCATTCACTCAAACACCGAGTGAAGCCTGTTGTAACAGCAGGAGAAGCAAAATGCAGCACTGGGGTATCTGGGGTTTGCAGGGGCTCCTACTCCCACGGGCCCAGAGAGGCTTATGGGCCGGGCATGCCATACACGGCCTGTGGTAGGCGCTCTGGTGCTCAGTGAGTAGGCACTGCATGGGAGTTCAGCACTGAATGGAGAACAGGCCTACCCTCCAGCTGCTGCGTGCACCCCAGGATCCAGCCTGCCCGCACACGTTCTTTCTTTTCCGGTTGCAATGTGAAAATCTGTCTAGCTGTTTTATGCCTTTCCTATTTTTCCTTGGTTCCTGCTTTGAAACAGACTGAATGGGTCCTCAAAGAGAAATGTGTAACTATAGCTGTGGCTGGTCTCAGTCAACCCACTTGTTAAGCAATCAAGGGCACAGTAAACTCACCTGACTGCACTCGAGCTCCAGGAGCGACTTCTTCCCCAGGTGTGCAGCATAAAGGGAAAAACAAGGTCACTCCTCATCATTCCTCCAAGCTAGCCACCCTTCCTCTAGATCAGTCATTTGGATAAGTCAGCTCCCAAGCAGGCACTACCCCGCAGAGTGGCAATGGGATCCCAGGGTTGGCTTGTCCAAGATAAGTGCCCACCTGAGTCCTCCGCTATCACAGGACAAGAGTTAGCATGTCAGGAAACCTTGTTCCAGCCATAGGATTATAGCCAAATAGAAACAAGAACTGACTCTCAACAGGATCATCTCACCCAAGCTGGTCTCAGAGCCCATTTCCAGGCCTTATCGGGACAGAGCCCACTGTTCCTTTAGGAACAACCTCACAGCAAACATTCACTGTTCATGGTGGACCCACCTGAGCTACAGAAGACCCTGAGACTCCTCATGATCCTGCAGACTCAGTGCAGCCTGGTTTGGTAGGGGGCCCTGGCCAACACTTAGTTACAAGGCAGTGCTCAACCTGGGTTGCCATGATGGTGTTCCATCACTGGTGGCTGTGGATGTCCTGTGGGTGGCTGGAGCCCAGCAGCCCTGGTGCCCAGCCCCACTCTGGCCTCTCACTGGTTACACTAGCCCCTTATCCTCCCTGAGCCTGTTTCCTATGACAGCAGGAGGACGATGTGGCATGTGGTCAGGCTGGCACTTTGTGCCGGAGTTGGTTTGTTTTCTGCTCCCTGGAAAGGCTGGTTGGTGGAGAGCCGAGTGTTGCTTGGACAACCTTTACCAGCTCCACTGGTCTGCACAGTATGCAAATGTGCATTAAGGAAGGGGAAGTTGGACAGGCCCCAGGCCCCATGGAGTGGAAGGAATAAGATCCAGGGAACATGCAGGGCCCACCAGGAGCTGGGAGTCTCTGTCTTTCTTGTCAGAGGCCCAGACTTTAATACAGTGTTACTGAGAGGTGGGAGGAGATTTGTGCTCTCATGTTGGACACTGCACATCATGGGCTGGGCAGGATGGTGGTCTGCTATGCAGTCTGCCCTCCCCTCATGAGGGCCTGAGTCCTGGAAGACCCCAGTGTATGATGCCAGGCCCTGTGATGGCAGGCGGACAGGTCCATGATGACATATGAGGCAGGGGGCAGGCCACAGCATAATACCCTAGTCTTCAGCATTGCTCTGAGGAAGTGGTGTGATTCCAAACAGAAACAAGTGTTTTAAAGAGCACAACCCCCATTCTCATGCTTCCTACTGAGATGTTGATGGCTTTCTAGACCAGGTAATGAAGCGAACCTGAATATAAGAAGGAACCACCCTGGAAAGGCTTAGGGGATGCTCAAACAGGGAGATACTGCCTCAGCTTGGAGGTAGGAGGGGTGTGTGAAACCTCCGGAACTCAGCAGGGAGGGGTGTTGGGGGCTAATCTGTGGGTGGTTTCCCTCCTATTGGTTACTCAGAGGGCCCAGACATGGGCAGTGTGGCCCAGGCTGTGACTCCTGGTCACAGGCTGGGAGTAGGGGAGAGAAGTGGGTTCCCAAGGTGCAGGCAGTAGCAGGGCTGGTCAGGCCTGGATGCTCAATCACAGCCTCCTCTCGCTTGTTGACCAATGAGGGGCCTGGGTTGCTCCTGACGCAGAGATGCTTAGGCCAGGCTGCATAGCTTTCAGGTCCAGCCTGAATTTGCCACAGGCCAATTGCTTCTGGTGTTTTCTTTTATCTCACAGTGATGCCATCCAAGGACCAGGAGACTAGAGGGCTGCTAGGAGGAGAGAGGGCTGCACCTGCCTGCCCCAGCAGTGGTCTGAACCTGACCAGGGGGATGAAGACCAGGTGAACCTCCTAATGACTCAACACCTAGTGACTATGTGGCCAACTGATAGGAGAAAAGCCATTCTTTCTCTCAAAATGTAGAGAACATGATCAGAGAAGCATACTACCATCTTAGGATGCAGGGGGAGGGGCCGCAGACCATCACTGTGGGGTTACTGGGGGCAGGTGGGGTACCAGAAGTGGAAGACACCCTGGACAGAGGCTCTGCACACACATTGCCTTTTGTCACTTGGATGCTTGACATGAATAAGAGTCTCGCTGCCTGAGGTGCTCCTGAGGCCCTGGTGACCGCCCCCATCTCATTGCCAGGGACTCACCGGGCTCTGAGCATCGGGTTCTGGTGACCCGCTGGCCTTCTGCCTGCCCAGATCCTTCACATAGTTGTGGACTTCTGTCCCGAAGCAGTCAGCCTCATAGAAGGCGCTAGACCAGCCGGGGCTGCAGCTCCGGAACTCGGCTGGGCCAGGGGATATGACTGGGCTACTCTCGTCGGGCCTGGCCAGTCGGGCCACTATGTCCACGTCCGAAGCTCCACTGGCTGGCTCAGGGCCCCCACCTTGCTGCTCGTCCTCTCCAGCTGTGGGCTGCTGCTCTCTTGTAGACTTTACTGACTTCTGAGGCCGAAATCCCACCTCAAAGTTCCCCTGGGAGAGCTCATCTGAGTCCATGTCTGACAGTGAGGTGGGTGAGCAGGGGCCTCTGCTGGTCCTGGCCATGGCCGGCTTCTCTTTTCCTTGAAAGAGAGAGGTGAGGGTTAAGATGTGACACAGCAGCTCCATTTCTGCTCATTATGTGCAGAGGCCACTCAGGCCGAGTTGGGGACCCAGACGCCTCTTCTGCTTGAGAGGCCCCTGAAGGCCC
This sequence comes from Tupaia belangeri chinensis, assembly GCF_000334495.1. Taxonomy (NCBI): domain Eukaryota; kingdom Metazoa; phylum Chordata; class Mammalia; order Scandentia; family Tupaiidae; genus Tupaia; species Tupaia belangeri. The sequence continues at coordinate 7,178,022 of NW_006159672.1, read as the reverse complement.
CTCCAACCATGGCTGTCATGTGTGTATGGAGTTCAGAGTAGAGCTCTGTGGGATGATGAACCATCTGTGAAGAGATGGGTGACAACTAGGAGTGGGGTTTTTTTGGACTAGCTTCCTCTGGGCATTTTCACTGCTTTAGGGGAGGTGGTCAAGGACCTGGGCCTCCCTACTGGCCATAACTCCCATTATACAGGACTGGGCCCCCCCATTTCCTCCATCTTTTCTTTTGACATATTTAAAAACAAATCCTAATCTCTACAGTTTCACACACAAACCTTTCAGCAGTCCTCTGAGCTCAATACTGAGAGCTTCCGTCAGAGTTAGGTGGTTTCTCCTGGGCTCACCTGGCTATCCAGGACCCCAGCTAGGTCTGCACGACTGTCCCTGACTTCCTTAAACATACCCTAGTTACCAGCCAGTGGGCAAATCTGAGGGTGATCACAGTTACAGCACCTCATCCCTAAAGTGCTGTCCCCTCAGCCAGCTTGCTTTGATTTCCTCAGTCAGACTGGATTTGGGGTAATTACAAAGTTTTCAGATGATTTGGAGTGTTGGGCTAACAATTCAGAAAAACTTGTCTCTGGGGCTTTAAATGGCATATGCTTCCAGGGAAGATGCAAAGAGCCTCCCTCCCCACCTTGGGGTCCCTGTGGTGATGGTGAAGGGAAGGATCCTCCCTTCACTGACAGCCCCCCTATCCCATGGCCCTGGATTCCTGTATTCTACCCAGAGCTGGTGGTGGAGGGGGAGAAAACCTTTCCTTTCCAGGATAGATCTACGAGGAGAGGACAGGACAAGTCCTGGGAGCCTGTGACCCTCAGGCAAAGAAACGGACAAAGTTGGAGAAGCACAGCCAAAGGCTGCCCTTGACACTGGAAGCCCTTTCTGCAGCCACCCTCCGTGCCAAGAGTGAGGCGAGGAATCCCACTGTGCATGTGCAAGGCGTGCTTCTCTTACCCAGCCGGTGCAGTGAGGGCCTTTTGCTGGAGGGTGAGCAGCTGCTCGGTGTGTTCTCTGGCTGTGACATGGACTCCTCAGAAATGCTGACAATGACAATAGACAGCTCAGCAGCCTGTCCCTACCACCCTTCTCTTTCCACTCCCTTCCACCGTAAAGGAGGCTTCAGGCTGAGGTAGTGCCCCCCACCTCCCCGGGAGCAGGCTGAGTCTCATGGAGAGCACACTGGGTATGCTCAGCACCTGTTCCCTGGTCTTCCTGGGACCCACGACCCACAGAGGGACCTCAGGCTGGAGGTGGCAGGTAGTCATGGAACGTGCCCTTCCAGGATTGTCAAGAGGCACTGTGGCAGACGGGATCACTGGGTCATTAGCTTCTTGGGGGTCCCTAGATGGAATCCAGAATAGCCTAGGACAGGGACTAGCAGATGGCTTAATGGTTATGTCATTGGACTCCCACATGGCTGACCATGGTTTGAATCCCAGACCAGGAAGCTTGAAACTCATGCTGGGGGTATGTGTGTGCATGCTCAAAATCCTGAGAGAATGGAGGAGAAGAGATTGTGGTGTGGTGTGGCAATCCTCCAGAGGGGTTAATTTTTTGCTTTCAGACTGGCAAGTGCATGTGCCATATAGCAAAAAAAAAAAACCCAAAAAACAAAAAACACCAAAAAACAAAAAACAACTCTCTCTAAAAAAAGAATAGCCTGGGACAGCACTTCTCAATGCTATGGAAACTCTTGTCTGTTTGGAGTTGGGAGTGCCAGGGGCTGACGTGGGTGTGTTTGTCTCCTGGCTGATTACGCCTCCACACATGAGCTTTGCCTGGGCTGCTCAAGGCACCATGTGGAGAATGAACAAAGCCAGCACCTCCCCCCCACCCACCTCTATCTCCCAACAGCAAACGCCTACACCAATAACCTCCACTCACTTGCTGGTGTAGTCACCATGGCTGAGTTAGGGCTACAGGGGCACTAGGAGCCCAGGTGTTCCCAAGTCAGGATACCTGGGGGCTGCTCAAGGCATAGCCTGGCGGAGGGATCACCCTACCTCACTCGGCTTTGCCTCTGTAGTCTGCTCCAGTTACTACTTCGAAGGGGGTGGACCCTATGTCCCATGGTAGGGCAGGCCCAGGGGACACTGTGGTTTCTTTTCCTGCTAGGGAAGCTGCAGGGGAAAGGGATGGGGGGCCAGGCAGGTGAAGGGGTGATGGATGAGAGAAAATGGATTCTGGCTGGTGTGCGGCATCTGTGTTCCCTAACTTTTAACCCTGGGGGGAGAGTGTTGGCCTACCCTTAGCCTCACTCAGTGCCGGCTTAAGGCAGGGAACCAGACAGTGGTCTCTACAGGGTCTAGGGCCACTTGTTTGGAGGCCTCCTTTCCCCCACTTTGGTTCACTGAGCTTGTCTGAACAGGGAGCTCAATGATCACCATTGCCCAGGCTGTCTGCAGCTGCCAGTCAAGCCTCCTGGCTCCCTGTCCTCTATGAGCCTTTTCTTCTTTTCCAAAGGAAAGACTGGGTAAGCTGTGGGAAGCAGGGTAGGCTTTGGGTCAAGGAGAGGGGCCGTGGAGCCGACGCTGTCCAACCTGCTGGGTGGCCACTCTACAGAAGGTGATAAGGTGGGTACCAAGGAACAGAAGAAGGCTGAACTTGAGGGTCAGAGCAGTTGGCATCCCAACACAGGAGTCTGGAGGAAAGGGAATGCAGGCCTGACCTGGGCCTGGACATGGGACTCCAGGGGACACTCACCTCTCAGAGGGTGAAGTTGGCCCATTCACAACTTTGAAGAGATTCTGCAGCAACTTCTCATCCCAGTAGAGGTCACAGAACTTTTCAGATATGGCACCACAGAAAGTGGCAAAGGTGAGATCTTTTAAGGCGAAAATGTATTCTCCTGGTTTTTTAAAATGACAGTGACAAGTTGAACCGTGGGTGAGAGCACTTTTCAGGGTTCCCTTGCTATTGCTTAAATGAGTGAGGCTGGCCACAGGGGCTGGGGAGGCCTGAGCAGCAGGAAACAGGGGTGGGGTGGGCTCTGAGACCATCTTCCTGCCTGAGGTTTCTAGGCACCACCCTCACTGTCCTTGCAGCCAGCTGGTTCCTGAGAGGGCCAAGCTCTGCCCACTGGGCATTTTGTGCAGAGACAGATGAATGGTGGGCCCCAATTCCCCTCTCCATGCTAATACTCCCCAGGGCTGTCTTTCCCTGCTTTCCTGGCCCTGGGCTTCTCTTAGTGCCTCTACAGCCCTCACATACCCATGATCAGAGCCTCCAGCCCATTGTCCAGGTAGCCGTCAAAGGCGAACTCTTCCTGGATGAGTCGCATGGCGTCCTGGAGGGACGAGGCATCCACACCAGACGGGCAGAGCTTGCGGTCTGCTGGTCGGGGCCTCTCAGAGTGACTTTCTGGGGTGTGGTCACCACGCTCCCTGACAGGGGTGCCCCTGGGGCTATCTGGACTCACTGCAGCCAGGGAGGGGCCCCGTGTGGTTGACTGGGGACCCTCTGGCTTCTGGCCTGGGCACTCAGTGACCTTGCTCCTGGGTGGCTTGGATGGGCGAGGCAGGCCATGGTTGTCTGAGGTAGGCCCTGGGGGGCAGGGCCCAAGGCCCATAGAAGGGGCTTCAGGTGGGACCTGCCCATCTAGCCCTGGTTTCAGGGGCAGCACTAATGCCTTTGGGGGTAGGGTGGGGGCAGGGGAGCCAGGAGTTGCCAATGAGGCTCCCTCGGGCTGGTGGACAGGGGATGAAGGTGGAGGGCAGGAGCACCCCTGAGCCAAGCCACATGGTACTGACTCCCTGAGAGCTTCCGGGTCTGCTCCGTGGGGCTCTGGAGCAGGCACAGGCCCTTTGGTTGTCATCGGGCTGGTGACCCCAGTGTGGGCCTGAGGCACATGCTTTCCTTCGCTGTCTCTGTCCAGTCGGCCACTGCTCTCCTCGGGGCCCTCAGCCTGTTCTGAGGGCAAGGCAAGCTGTTCCCTGTGAGGAGAGAAAGAGAGCTCAGAAGGGGTTCCCTGCCCTCAGGGACCCCTCCAACTCTGGGCATGGACACTCACCTGTCTACACCTGCATCTTGTGTGAGGACGATGGGCTTGAAGTGAGTGGCCTCAGAAGTAAATGCCACTGGCAGCTCTGTGGTTCCTTCATTGCAGGAGGACTGGCCTGGCATGGGCCCGGGCATGGCGACAAGCCTGGTGTCATTGGTGACCGGCATGAAACCTAGGGACAGATGGAGTTGGGGGGGAGATGAGGGTGGGGCTTGATCAAGCAGATGCCCTGTAGTGACCCCAGCACTGAAGGCCTGACTGGCTTGTCCTGCTCCCATGTGTGGGTGTTGCGACCCCTCCCACAAGACCCTGGGGCTTCCTGTGTCCAGGCTGGGCTCTGGAGTTGGAAGACTGGAGTGACTGGTGACTGAGGAGGTAGGGTGGGCTATGATGAGGGGACAGATCAAAAAGACCAGGCCACATCCAGGAGGCTCCCAGGGATCTATTGAGGAGGGGTATTCAGGCTCTGCAATGGGGTCCACCATGGAGATAGGACATGGTAGGCTCAGTGTGAAGGGGAGACAGGCAGGACGAGAACTAGTGGGGGATAGCTCAACATGTAGATGGGGCCATGGGAGTGGAGACCAGGGTTAGAGCTACTGGTGGAGCTGAGGTCTGACTGGAGGGGGCTTAAAGAGACAGAGGCCAGCGGCAGAACAGGCAGGTTGGAGGGGCCAGCTGACTGGGCTCTGGATGTGCTGCCCTGGGTTTCTGGGTAGTGCCCAGTTGTGGGAGTCCACTCAGGGATGGACTCCTGGAAGCAGAGGGCAGTGGCAGGCATAGGGTACACAGGGGCTGAAGGAGGGACTGATTGGGAGGCAGGGGCCCACCTGGACTGGGCTCAGGAGAAGGCGCTCCGAGGGGTTTCAGTTCAACCACCGAGAAAGCATTTTGGAGACTGATGGTCTCTTCTTCCTGGTAAACCTGGGATGGAAGAACACCAAGATGACAGTGGGCTTGAAGTGAGTCATCGTCCTCTGGTCAAGATGATAGTGGAGGGCTCTGGAGGTACAGAGTGGATGCTGCTCTATCAGCACCTGGACACCTACAGCATGTGTCCTCTACCCTCTCACCCTAGCACCTCCATGAAGTTTTCTGCCAGTGCTCAGAGAGGAGCCTGACACAGGTGCCATGTTCTGAGACTTGGAGAGGATTTATTTCTGTTTGGAACAGGAATGTCAGGGCCTCCTGGACTCCCCAGTGCAGCAAAGTTCTGGTAGGTTCCTTGGGACTGGGAAGATGGTGGCATATCCAAGACCAGAACCCAAACTCCAATGCTTGCTGAGAGATCAAGCTTGGAGGGATGTATGTCCATCTGCCATCCTGGGGTCCCTGGCACCCATTCCTAATCCAGCCCAACCCGGCAGTACAACAGGAAGCCAATAGACACCTTGTAAACACTGCCAATTACTCTGCTGGACCCTCAGGAGATGGGGTCTAAGAATAGGCAGCCCTATCTCCCAACACTGGCTGCATTGCATCCACACATACAGGCACAGAGGTCCACAGAGAACCTAGGTCCTCGGTGAGTTCGTTCAAGGTGACGGAGAAAACAGGTACATGGAAGGATAAAGGGTTATCATATTTCTCACCTCTTCCCTAAATACTCTATTATCCTATAACACAAACAGTAGAAAGGGAGGCTCATCCTCCTGTGTACCTGGCAGTGAAGGAGTCTGCACCTGTGCTTCAGAGCATACCTTACCTTACAGGTAGAGGCCCTCAGGTGGGCTAAAATCTTCCTGCTGTCCATGCCTCGCTGAAGGAGGTAACTGCTGCACACCTGAAAGCAAGGAGATGGTCCACATGTCTGGACAGCTCTGCCATCGGCTACTGCTGCACCAGCCTCACCGCATGCCAGTGCTGCAGAGGAGGTCAGAGACTGGGGGAACAAGCAGGGTCTGGGGGCTTCTGGTTCAGGAGGACCCTACTGGGTGCCTTGTCATAGGGAGAGCTGAGCATACCCTAACTCGGGCAAGCTTGATGAGATTCCACAAGTACCTAGTGGCTGTGGCCTTCCTCGATTGTGAATAAAAACTGAATAGAAACTGTCACAGCTACTCTTCTGACTCTTGGCTTTGCTGAGGAGCACAGAGGGGCAGGTGGGCTGTGGGGCCTGGTGGCTGCCCCAGTCCTGCCACCTGTGCCAAGACAAGACTAGGAGTGGCACAAAAGTAGAAGAAAGGGTGATGTCACAGGGACAGAGCATAATGAGGGCCAGAATCAATCAGCGCACAGGCATGTACACAGACAAGACAGTGACTGGCAAACTTGAGACCTAAATGCACAGACAGGAGAAAAACTCTGTAGACAACAGTTCATGGCAGTTTTAACAACAAAGGCCCTGGCAGCCTGCAGGATAATCAGGAGTGTAGCCTCTGCTCACACGTGCCAGGGACTTCACAAGCAGTTGCCGAAGTCAGATATCTCTTGCCTTTGCAAGAGGAAGAAAGACTTAATGCTCTCTTAAATGTGCTCAACAGGTCCTGGGGACACTGCAAAAGAATCCCATCCCTTGGCATGCTTGCCAGGTCAAGCATTGTGACGTGGGGACAAAACGTCATGAGTGAAGTGCTCTATATGCATTTGGGGTTATGGGCAGTAGTGAATGGGAAGAGGTGAAGATCCCCTCCTTTTATTTAGCTAGCATGAAAGGTGCCTTCACCAGTGTTCACCTCTTCATAAAAGAGCTCTTGGCACGTGACGACCCTGACCCTGGCCTAAGTCTTGCCCTGAGAGACCTGAGCAGCTTTGAAGTGGATTCTGGCAGCCTAAGCCCCCTCTGAAATCCTGTCTGAAAAAGCCCAGGGCTGTCACAAGAACTGACTGCTCCTGCCCACACGTGTGACCACCCTCTTTTAGCATGTTTACTAAGCAATGTTTACAGGTGGCCTCTCCCTCCCGCTGTCCACACGAGGCAAAGGTCCCGAGTTCCGTAAGCTGGCCAGCAGTCACAGCTGCCTCGTCACATCAACAGTGACTAGCTCCTACTACTTCTTCACTTGAGCCTCTGTCCCTTCCCCTTCCTGGTCACCTCTGCAAAATGGGGATGGAGCTCAGCTTTTCTTTTTTTGGGGGAGAGGTTTTTGCTATAGGGCGCGTGCGCTCGCCAGCCAGCCAGAGACAGAGAGACAGAAAGTGAGAAATCACCCCCCAGGGGGGATGGCCACACCGCAATCCCTTCTCTGTTCTCCTCTTGGGATCCTGGGCACGCACGCACACGCGACCAGCGTGAGTTTAAGCCACCGGGTCCAAGACTCGAACCGCGGTCAACTACATGGGAGTCCAGCGACATAGCCATTACGCTAACTGCTGGTCCCGGAGCTCAGCTTTTCAATACTGACAATAGTAACTGAACAAAATCTGTTTTTAACCACTTGAGTGAATGCTTGGCTACATTTATCTTTGACACAAGATCTCATGCCACTTGGCAGAGGAGGCTAAAGAGGTTAGGCAACCTGTCCAAGATCACAGACCAGTAGGGGCAGACAGGGACTGAACCAGGGTCCCTAAGACCAAAGCCATTTCCTCCCTGTCTGCATGTAGTTTTTTCTTTCAGAAGGTCTAGAGGCCTCTTGATCTCAGAGCACAACGGCAGGGGCCCCTGCTCCATCTCCTGTTCTACCTGCTGGGTGCAGGCATAGGTCACTCTTGGGAGGATGGTTAGAACCCAGTCTGAGTCCCTGCAGGGGATGCTGGTGGGACCATCAGCTCTTTTTATAATTGGCCCAAGGCTGTGCATGGTGTGGGGCCCTCAGAGTGTGGAGGACTCTCTCTGTTCACCTCTGGCAGGGCTGAGGAGGGTCAACACATGGCCCAGGACACCTCCCTCTCTGGCCCACTGGACACTCTGTAGAGAACAGGGTGCCACATGGATACAGCCACTGAGTGAAAACCACATCCTTCTGTACCCGATGGTCAGGCTGACTTTTCTTAGAAACAGGACCTGTATGCTGGTTCTCTCCATCTGTGTCCGGCTCAGTGAGCTCAGTGATAGCAGCTGCTGCCCGAGGCCCCTATGAGTTGGGGCTGTGACCACAGTGCAGTTACCTTGATGGCCTCAGCTGCAGATGGCCGCTCTGGGGCACTGCGCTTGGCCATGTCCAGGAGGAGGGTCTTGAGCCTGCGAGGCAGGGCCAGCTTGTGGCCGTGGGGGATGCTGAACTTGGCTGCAGTCCACAGGACGGCGGCCACACAGTACACTGAGGCCTGAGTGGGAGCAGAGAGAGAAAGGCGGTGGCATCCAGCAGATCTGTCCCTGTCCCAGAAATCCCCAAAGGGACACCAAAACAGAGCCTCTGTAGAGCAACTCTTCTCCTAACACCCTGTCACCTCCTCAGAGCCTGGCAGGCCCTACCCAGACCCTCATGTCAGTACCCACTGGTACAGCCTGGGACTCTGCAGGTCTAACAAGCAACTCCGCCCCACCTCCCAGTGATGGTGTCTGGGTATTGAACAGTCGAGTGTGAAAGTCTCAGCTAGACTTTATCACACTTCCAACCTCCCCACGAACGCAGAAGGAGAAGCAGCCCATTCAATCATCACCCTGAGGACACACACTTTGACTGGACTTTCCTCCCAAGCAGTGGTGTGCTGCTACACAACTGGCTCTCTGAACAAAGATGTATGCCTCTATGTGCATATATAAGTTTGTTATAAAGTTTACTGATATAAAGGATGTAGCACACAATTTAATATATTCTTTTGTAAAATTCCAAGAGCTATTATTTTTTTTTTGAGAGATTTTTTTTTTTTTTTTTTTTTTGCTATAGGGCGTGTATGCTCGCCGGAGAGACAGAAAGCAAGAAATGACCTCCCAGGAGGGATGGCCATACTGTAATCTCTTCTCCATTCTCCTTTCAGGATCTTGGGCATGCAAATATGCCCGGAGAGAGTTTTAAGATGCCAAGCCGAACTGTTAACATTTTCTCCATCATTTTATTAAATCTAGACAATCAACAAAACAATAAATCGAGCCCTGATTTGTAGTGTTTGCTCATTTCCACGGTGTAAATACTCCTGTGTGGCAGACTTCCAGGTAATGCTGTGGTGCCAGTGAATGGGATTTTGAGCATGCACACACAACGTGCCTGGTGTGACTTTCAGGCTGCTGGGTCCAGGACTTGAACTGCATGGCCAGTCATGAGAATCCAGCGTTTTAATCTCCACACTACTGCTGGCCCTACTATTAACCCCTTTTTAGCCACTGGGAACTACTAATCTGTTGTCCATATCTATACTTTTGTCATTTCAAGAGAAATATGTAAGAATGTTATAGTATATAACCTTTCAGACTGGCCACCTGTTGGCCCTGCTAATTTATCTTGAAATATTTGGTATAATTTTCTAGTAAAACCATCTGGGCCTACATATTAAATTCATAAATTCACTTTCCTCAGGACTATAGGGCTATCCAAATGTTGGGTGAGGGTTTTTTTTTTAGAATTGGTCCTTTTTATCTACGTTGCCAAATGATAAGTGTAGAGTTGTACGTAGCATTGTATGATTGTCCTTTTTATGTCTGCTGTGTATACAGAAATATCCCTGTGTTATTCCTTTGTTTAAAAAAATATTTTATTGCACTTTATTTATTTATTTTCAGTTTGACCG
>NW_006159672.1:7166053-7168378 GCF_000334495.1 Tupaia belangeri chinensis | reverse complement strand
AAGAGCGAGAGAGACAGAGAGAGAGGTAGAGTGAGAAAGCAAGCCACCAGGTCTGGGACTCAAACTGCGGTCGGCCATGTAGGAGTCCAGTGCCCTCAACCACCACGCCACCTGCCAGCCTCTCCCTGTATTATTCCTGATACTAGTAATTCGTCTTCTCTTTTTTTCTTTGTTGGCTTTGCTGGAAGTGTTACAATTTTACTCACCTTTCTTAGGAGCTAGCTCTTCATCTTATTGACTCTCTCTTGTCAGTTTCATCAATGTGCTCTCTCACCCCTATTATTTCCTTACTTTCGCTTGTTTGAGTTTATTTTACTCTTCTTTTTCTGGGAGCTTGAGATGGGAACTTAGAGTACTGAGTTAAGGCTTTACTTTTTTTTTTTTCTAATGTATGCATTTAGAGATATAAATTTCCCACTTATCTGTATCACACAAACCTTTATATGCCCCATTTTAATTTTACTCAGTACAATATTTAAATTTTTTTTTTTTTTTAGAGATTTTTGACTTAGGGTGTATATACTTGCCAGAGAAAGAGAGACAGAGACAGTGAGAGGAAAAATGAGAAATCATCCCCAGGGGGCTGGCCATGCTGCAATCCCTTCTCCTCTATTCTCCTCCTTGGATCTTGGGCTCATACGCACATGTACCTGGCGTGAGTTTCAAGTCACTGGGTTCAGGACTTGAACTGCAGCTGACCATGTGGGAGTCCAGCAACGTAACTGCCATACAATCTGCTGGTCACAGTATACTGTAATTTTTCTAAAGAATTATTTTATGTAACTTTATTTATGTATTTAACCAGAGAGGGACAGAGTGAGAGAAAGAGAGGGAGAGGGAGGGAGAGAGAGGGAGGGAGAGAGGGAGGGAGGGAGGGAGGGGGGGGGGGAGAGAGAGAGAGAGAGAGAGAGAGAGAGAGACACGAAAGGTGAGAAAACAAGCCACCTGGTTCAGGACTTGAACTGTGGTTGGCCATATGGGAGTCAGCACCCTTAACCACCACGTCACCTGCCAGCGCCTGTATTTTTTAAAATTCTGCTTGAGGCTTCTTTGACACAAAGTTTATGTAGACATATGTGATGTAGTTTCCAAATGCTTGGAAAAATTTTCTTTTTATCTCTGTTATTATGGTCAGAGAACACCTATGCTTGATTTAAATTCTTTTAAATTTGTTGAGGATATCTTGGTATACACCGTGAGCAACGTGTAAAGAATGAGTATTGTGCTGTTGTTGGACAGAATGCTCTTTCAGTGTTGGTTAGGTCCTTTAGGTTGAGAGTAATGCTGAGTTCTTCCATATTATTACGGTTTACCATCTAATTGTTCCATTAATTGCTGAGAGGGATACTGAAGTCTCTAACTATAACTATAAATTTGTTTCTTTCTGCTTTAAAATGATCAGTTTTGGGACCAACAGGTGGCATAGTATATACTCTCACATGGCCAACTGCAGTTTGAATCCTGGACCCAGAGGCTTGAAACTCATGCTGGGCACATGTGTGTGTGTCCAGAATCCTGAGAGGAGAATGGAGGAGAAAGGACTGCAGCATGGCCATTCCCCCTTGAGGGGTGATTTCTCACTTTTCCTCTTTCTCTGTTTCTCTCCAGTGAGTGCATGGGCCCTATAGCAAACAGACAAACAAAAAAAGACATCCATTTCAATCTATCTGTAGTATTGTATTGTACTGTACTGTATTGTATTGTATTGTATTGTATTGTGTAGTTTCTTTAGTGGCTTCTTTAGGTACCATATTATAGACACATAACCTGGTATAGTCTAGTCAACATTTGTTCAGTTTGAGTGAAATGCAGAGCCTTTACTTCCCTTCTCATACTGGTTTCATGCACAGTGTGCTGAGTGTTTGATTGCATTTAGTGGGAGGAGCAGAAAACTGCACACCTCCAGCCTCCCAGAGTGGAAATTCTACCTTGGTTCTGGATAGAATTTATTTATTATATTTAAAGTGTGAATAATTTAATAATTTTTAATAATGGATGTGATTAACAAGTTTCTTGCAATATTCCTTAAAGCTTGACCTTTGGCTCTTGTGAGTCAGGAGGTGTGGCTCCAGCACTGTCCACGCAGAAGTCTTGTCCAGGATGCTCAAGCCAGGGTTGGGGGAGGAGACATCTGTTACCTGGATTCTGCCCATAGGTGTCTGGCCAGGCAGAGTCAAGGCTCTGGAAGTGGGTACTGCTTTGAGGGATCCACCATGACTCCCCTGAGTACTGATACAAGACCCACTGGAATGGGTTGGGAGGGAAAGAAGCCATGAGAAGGAATGGGGAGGAACCAGTTACCTTTTCAGTCACAAGCCTTTTCTC